>NW_015622829.1:302210-663623 GCF_000835515.1 Exophiala oligosperma
GGGGGGGGGGTTAGGTTTTCACAGCGACTTACCGATATAAATGTGCACTCTCGGGTGTAAGTTGAGTCTCATGGACCTTGTCGGGCTTTTGTTCACGTCCCTTGGGGGGAGGGTAATTGACGGTCGAGGGACCCTTGGGACCTCCCCATCCTCCTTGTCCGACGAAGAATCCCGAGCCGACAGCCCTCGTGTAAACTTCACCCGTGTCCTTGTCGACGATGGTCTGCTCGGTCTCGACCACGGTGCCGGGCTTGCCCTTGTCGTAGACCCCCAAAACCTTGGAGCGGAGTTCGAAGTTTCGCCCTTCGGAGCTCGTGGGCAAGGGTTTGAGGAATTGGATCAACCGTTGGCCATCGACGACCCGCCTGGAGTCGAGTTTCGGGATTCCCGGGATGGGGTTGGACTCTTGGGAGGCGTAGAAATCTATCACTTCTTGGGTCGTCTTTTTGAATGCTATTCCCTCGCCTCGTTAGCGCTTTTTTGTCATGTGTCTTCATGTGTCCTCTTGCCTTCAGATACAGAAGGATAGTAGGAGCTTCAGGGCTCGGGGGTTCACTCACGCAGAATGATCGAGTAGGTCGGGAAGACGGCAAAGTTGGGATGAAGTTCCTAAGGGGAATACTCGTCAGCTTTGTCGTCCGTCGAAACTAGAAAGTGGTTGCAAAAACCGTACGTAGATAAAGTGTAGTTCGTCGACCGTACAGCCGATGCTGACCGCGAACAGTAGCGCATCACGCTTCAACCATGATACAGCCGTCGAAGGGTACTCGTAACCAACACCTGGTCCAGACATATTGGTGGTAGTCGTGAGGTGGGGAGGGGAGAGAGAGAGAGAGAGGTGTGGGTTTCAAAACGATCGGCAGAAAGATGAACAAACAGAGTACCACAGTATGGGGATATTGAGTATATAAAAAAAAGTAACAACTAGAAATTCTTTGCACGCATATACAGACACCACAAGAGGTGAGAAAAGATGCGAAACCCCCGGTTTCGGATGCCCTGATTTTATGTATTCGTAGACGAGGCCAACGTGAGAAACTCGTTCTACGGCAACCTGTACCTTCGGCTGCACCAGCCCAGAGAAGAAATGCGGGGAGGAAGATGCCGAGGCAACAAAACGGCAATCTAACACCGAGAGAACTAAGGGAGTAAAGGGCACCATTATCCTCACGGAGTACGGAGAACCTGTACAGTAATCATTTATGTCCCTGTATGCATGGACCTTACGAAGCCAAGGGCATGACAACCTTGCCTACCTCAAGACCTGGAACCTCGGTCAAAGTTCTACTGGGCCTTTCGAAGACGACTTTATTCTAGTAGAGGCTTCGACGGGAAACTAAAAACTTCGAGATGGCAGACAACGAAAATAGAACAGAGCATTCTCACAATATATCCGGCATGATCAGACATGAAATTTTCAGCCTCAACTCGTGGGGTATCTAGATCAAATAACGAGGAGCTTGAAGTCCGTCTCGAAGATCATTTCAGTCGTAAAACCCTTTTTACATACAGTGGTAGGCTTCTACCACTCATTTCACCCATACCCACACACGCCTTTGTGCTATGCAGAAAGAACAAAAGGAAAAGAGTCCAAGCCCAAAGATCAGCACCTACAATGTAGGGTCAGCCATTGATGTAACGGGAACACGAGGGAGTGGGGTTCCCTACATTTTGTAATCATTCGATCCGCGAGCGAAACGAGTCCGATCGGCCGTCTCCAGTTCATAATCGATCTTGATGTCCAGGTCTCGCTTGTTCTTGTTATTGGGCTTGCTCGACAAGAATCCGGTCACGGTTTCACCCTCTTCCACAGTGAGGACCTCTCGGAGGTAGAAAACGGTCTGCTTCCAGTGGGTGTATTTCGTGTGTGGACCCGTGGAGAATCGGATAGGTTTGTGGCATGCGGTGAAGTCGATGTCGAACCAAGCAATGAGGGCGTGGATGAAGTCGTTTCGTTGACAACGCAGTTGGAATGGCTCCGAGAAGGCCAGCTGGGCTGTGGTCACGGTGTTGAGGTCGATGGTAAAGACAGGGCAAGGATCGGTGACGAGGGCCTTCATTTCGACCGTGTCGACCAGAGGCTCACTCAAGGCGCTCTCCTTCATTGGACTGTAATCGAAGCCATACACGTTGTCCCAGACTGTGTCCTGTCAGCCTGCGCCCGAAGCGAGCACTTTAAAATGAACTTACATCCAATCTTGTCATCCTTGTACTCGCCATCCTCAATCGCAGCCATGTAGATGGTGGCCTTGTCCGGGAAGATCTTGCCTCCTTGGTTCAGATATTTGTCTCGGGCGTACAGGACCGTATCGAGCATGCTTTCATAGAGCAGGAAGTAGCCCATCCATTCCGAAATGATGATGTCGACCTTGCCGTTGTTCAAGTGTTGCTGGGGCATTTCGACCTCTTCCATCTTTCCTTGTAACAGTGTGATCTTGTTGGAAAGACCATTCACTTCGACTATCTCTTTCGCCTTGTTGATGATACTGGACATATCGACTCCGATCACATGTCTCGCACCCGCCTTTGCGGCGAACCTTGTGATATGTGAGCGAGGAATAGGAATGTTCTAGAGACCAACGTACATGCTCAGGATACCGGTGCCGCAGCCTACATCGAGGACCACCTTGTCTTTGAAAATGTGGGCATTTTGGTAGATTGCGTCTCTGTAGGATCGAGTGCGCACTTCATCTTTCTGGGCTCGGGTTAGTTGAGAACAAAAGGTGAAGGTAGGCACATACCAGCATTTCCTCGTGAATTCCATGATGGTCGTAGCTGGAATTGGTCAATTACAATCCAAGCCAGTTATGAATGCGATTTCACCTTGTAAAGTAGCGAACTTCAGAATGTTCCATGCCGGCCATGCGTTCTTCAGTTGTCATTGCAGCCAGATCGGCCACTGTGGGCGTCGCTTTGGTACCATTCATGTTTGTTATTAGGGAGAGGTTTTGGGAAATAAAAATGGGAAGCGATCGTTGTCGCCCTTGTCGAACACTACCCTCGAGGCCAGACAAAAATGTGAAATTAGCGTCATCAGAAGAAATTTGCGGATAATTTGTTCCGCCGTAGGGACTCTGGTCTAGTCTACGGTGGGTTGCTTGGTCATTTCATGCTGTTCTTCAGAATTGACCAGTAGGCATGTGCTCGGACCAAAGGCCTCCCGGAAGATTAGCGGCAAAGGAAAAAAAAAGCACAGCAGGTTCAAAGGAGTGAGACCTAGCACGAATAGTCACAACCTGTGGTAGACCAAACGCGTTGATATGATAGAAGAATATATTGGTACTTTGCACGAACAGCAAAAAGAAGTTGGACTTCTGACAGAAGGATTGGACGTACGGGGATTTGAACCCCGGGCCTTTCGCAATTATTTAGGCAATGCAAAGCGAAAATCATACCCCTAGACCATGCGCCCTGAAAACTCTGTGCGAATTTGGTAGTTAAACCGGTGTCAAAAAATTATAATATTCGAAAATTTGATGTGGCGAAGTTGGATGACTTGGACCCTGAGATTCCAGCTACGCTAGGCAAATTCAGATTGATCCCCCATCGCAGCTCAACGCTGCGCTTCTCGTGTGTTGACAGTTGACCATCTCGACGTCCAGTAGGCACCCTTGTCGAGAAGTGGGGTTTCTTATCTGGCTTTTTGACAGGAAAACGTCCTAAAGCAGGAACCCGGATATTAAAAACATCTCCTTGATCTCAAGCCAGGATTGCACATGGTTTTCCGATAAAAACCCCGCCGGGCAAAAACCAAGATGTTTGCTTCGAAAAAAGATGTCTGTAAGAGTCTGTGTGACCTCTTCAAGAATCATTGAAAGTCAACCAATAAACAGTTCTGATTCGGAATGGATCGAGACAAAAAAAATACGTCGTTCTTCCAGAGAGACGATGGCATCCGCTGCAGATAAACATGAACCAAGCTTATCGCACCACGTCTCAGTCGACCTCACTAGGCATAGACCCTGAAACCTGGCGGTCGATTTGATAACCATCCGAGGCTAACTTCATCCCTAGTTGTGCCTATCATTTCGACATGGTCTGGCCACACCGCGCTTCTTTTGTGTCCTTACTCGTACGGTGCAAAGACAGAACGCACTTACGGATACAGCGTGCAATCTCCGCAGGCTTATGGCCTGTCGACCAGGACTGTATTGATGGATCCGTGGTTCCTGACCGAGTTGGGCGATGGCGTTATGCCATCACCCTTGGCCACCCCTTGCCGATGTACTCATCATATCGTTCCTAGCTTGGAAGATTCCCTCCCTTGTGTTGAAAATGATTCATGCCACCCTGCCAAATGAGGCTGGAATCTCACTTGGAATGTCCCTTGGGTCTGGCTCAAGAAAGAGTGCCCCAACGCGTCGCGAACCATGCCACACCTGAGACTACGCAGCCCACTTGATAAAGTGCTTTGCATCCGTCTCTGCTCGTGAGATCAACTGGGCGCAAACGGGAAAATGCCTCTGCCATTCTTTGACGGTGTTTCGGCTCCTGCAAAGGTGCAGAGGGCGAGCTTCTTCGCCTTGGCCACTATCTTGTTCATCTTCTTTTTCGAATCGTCATTTTTCCCTCATGTCCACGTACTGAAACTCCGAAACGCCAAGGTAAGAATACGGTTTTCCTTGGCTGGGGTGAGATCAAGGCTGATTCAATTCTCATGCAGGCTGAGCGAGCGCGGACGGAATACTATCTGCAATGGGGTGCATTTGAACCAATGCCAATAGCGGGGTTCGTGAATACTGGACTGCCCGGGAAGAGGTCATGCGACGCACTCAAACACAATTCGACAGTCGGTGTTCAAAAGAGCTTTTTCCTCAATGACAATGTGAAGCAGATTGCAATGTCCCTCGATGCTCACCCTGTTGTCGATTACCCGGACGACCTCATGCGCGACCCTAACCTGTCGGTCGAAGACGTTATCGACCGGACTTGGACACGAATGTCGGGTTCCAGTGTTTGGCTACCGGATCAAAACGTCTACCTGTCAGTGACCAGAGTCATCTTTTGTCCTAGTCAAACATGGTCGGTACCGAAGATGAGCTTCCTTCGGGGACAGTTATTCAATGAGGATTGGGAACACCTGGAGAACTACAACATTACTTGGGGTGGTAAGCAACTGAATTTCCCCATGGTATTCGACATTCCTGCGCAATGGGAGGAGGGTGGAGAGTTATACGGACCTGAAGATCCTCGTGTCATCCTTGAAGATGGCGTCGAGGGTGCCGAACCAGTTGTGACCTTCAACATGATTGCCAAACAATCGAATTGGAAGCGAGCTATCTACGTATTTCGACCTTTCAGTAATCACACTACCATCCTCACTATTCGAGACAGGGAGCGAGCCGACACCGAGAAGAATTGGGCGCCATTTTTTATACCTGAAGAGGAAGTGTTTCCTCCGAGCCTGGCCAGCAAACTCCACCTACCGCTGTCTACCACTGTTCGCAAGCCAAGTGAATATATTCACTTTATCTATTCGTTCAAGCCTCTGCATATCTTGAAGTGTCATTTGCGTTGCGGAGATTGTGAGCTTGTATTCACCCAAACTCTGCCCGAGACCTTTTCGAACCGACACAAGGAACATGGTGGCAGCTTGCGTGGGGGGACAAATTTTGTTCCTGTTCCCATTCCCGAAAGCATGGGCTTGGACCGAAAACTGCGCGTGTACGCAGCATTCCCACGAACGAACATCGAAGGTCATTGTGGTGGGAGTTTCTATCGTCCAGAATTCGTCATCCTGGTCAATATCAGAGCACATTTTCATCTTGCTTTTGCCAGCGAGTCGTTGGACTTTGGTACGTCTCTGGTCGAACTTGGACCTCAAGACGATCGGTGTAACAAAGGGAGAATCCTCATTCCGATGAGTATCGCACAGTGGGACACGAGTCATCGCCAGGATATCATGACCGTGACCTTCAGCATTGATGATTCAACGGTTCAGGTCGCTCGGGTCCAAGGTCTTCTAAAGTATATCTTACACCTCCCTCAGTTCAAGACATTATTCAAGAAGGACGGATTCCTTAAAGGTGAAGAAGCTGAGGTCATGAACATGCTGTCTTCCTGGGCAGGTGACGATGTTCGTGGATGTCTTGTCGAGGCTGCTCTGAATTACACAGAGGCCCAACATGAAATCACGCACCCGAAAGATCATAAAGATGAGCTCGACCCCTCGAAAGAACTCTTGCGCAAGATCTATGAAGAACAGCAAAGGGAAGAAAAAGGCGAAGCCCCGAACCAAGACAACGGGGACGAGGGTGAGGAGAGAGAGGAGAAAGAAGAAGAGAAGGAAGAGGATGTAAAGGATGAGAACAAAGATCATGACAAGGAAGAGGAGGAAAACCAAGATGAGCACCCAGAGGAAAACCAGGATGGCGATCCCGGCATTCCAGATCTCGAGCAAGGAACACTTGACCCCGACGTCATGGAGGCATTGGAGAGGGAGGGAGATAACAAGGAGAAGTCCCAAAACGAGGTTGAAGTTGATAAAGAATCCGAACCATCCGAGGAGGACAATGATCAGAAAAACGAAGAGCATGAAGATCCAACCGAGGAAAAGCATAAAGCAAGTAAGGAGACATCCGATCGAAAACGGCATCGACGTCGCCATCAACACCATAGTGACAGACTTGCGCGCTGAACCTTGGAGACAATCAATCTAAACAACATCCTCTTAGTTGGTGTGACAGGTGGATGGACAGTTGATGATGAATATTTTGCCCTGCACAGTCATCGACAGGGGCGTGTGTTTGTTTGTCAGATCTTTCTGGATTTGTTTCAGTCATCGCTATTTGACTCATATACGTGTGAGAGGCGTTGTTATTTACTGTACATCAGCTAACGGTTTTGAATTACGAAGCTACATGAGATCCTTGTCATGGATATCGCGATGGAGTTGAACATGTATCATGTATGGATTGTCAACAAAGATTGTATTACAATAGATGTGAAGTCTCTCCGTCGCCTCAGGCCTGGGTCCGAAGATCATCAAGATGAAAGCGTCTCGCGTAGTCATTTTGGCTCCGGAAGCAGCACCTGGTCTTCCGATCGGCTTCGTGATTGCATGGGTTCGCCAAATTTGACTCGAGGTGTTGACTGCACTCATATCGACTTCCGGCCGAAAGAGTACGAGCATTGTATGGATAAAAGTGCTTCTTCCCGGTCTCACCGTCCAAACTCCCCGCAAACTTGAACTTCCCGTGTCCTTCTACCGGGCGATGGTGGCGTTTCTGGGCACTGCTTGGCCTTTTCTGGGCATATCTTAAGGGTGTCCACGATGCCTGGATCCTCGTCGTGTTGTTGCTTGCATTCCAAGAAGAAGCCTGGCTTACAATCAATGCATGGTCCGTCAACCCCCAGATCTGCCTGTCCAAGATCCGGCTGTTATACACCAAAGCGGAAGCCTTATCCAGTGTCTGAGGCAATAGTTGGAGCAATCCAAGAATCAGGATTGACTTGAACACTTGAACATCTACCGACATTACTTCATCAACAGCGACAATTAACAGAGTACTGGATTACCATCTTGCACGACAAATAACAACATATTCGATGAGGCTGGCGGAAGTAAAAGACAGTAATCCTTTCCATCAAGGCGACAAGCCTCGGTAAGGCTCATCAAGTATCACCAACAACGCCTCGGCCAGTCTTTTTACAGGGATCTGTATCCTGGACGATCCGCACCATTTCAACCTATTGGGCCTACTCGTTGCCTTCCCTAGGTATCCCCGGGGCTTATTGTAATGAGCTGACAACGCTAAAATCCCCGTGCGCAAGTGAATAGTGCAAGGGTGTTTATCAATCCCACCTCTCACACCTCAGACAGAGGGCGCTATGATGCCAGTCCTTTGTATCCCTGTTACATTAGCCCGGCTCCTCCTCTCCAACGCCCCCGGAAAAGAAATGAAAGGTGCAGTATCCGGAGTACATGCAAGGGTTGACAACCCAAACGGTATCATTGGTTCTCTCGAGGCCCCGAAGCCAGCAGCCGACATCGAATTCTGAAGTCGCTTCGTATCACCTACTGTACCAAGACATGGTTCGCCAAGCGATCAACATCGTGCCAGCTTACTGTAACGGTGGTGCATAAAAGCAAAGGCCTTTCCTCTTCAGAGGATCGTGTTTGTCACCACAAATTTGAGCGTCTTCACCGCCTCGTCAGGATATCTTCACAATGGCCTCAAAGGATCACAATGCCGAGGAGAGTCGGGTGAATGCCACACCCCGACAACCTTCGCAAGATCCGATGGATGAAAAAGCTGCTGGTATGCACAATGAGATTGCTCACGAAGCGGCGGAAAGAGGTCACGTTGCCACCGACAAGTACGTTTCACTCGCTTCCCTTTGGTCCAGTGTTTTACATACAGTTTACTAACAACTTTTGGCAATTCAGATATGGACATGCGTTGGTGGAATTCGACCCAAAGGTCGAGAGGAAGCTGTGCTATAAGATCGATCTGTACATCGTTCCGACCGTGGCTCTTCTCTACTTGTTCTGCTTCATCGACCGGGCGAATATCGGTAAGCTAGCTTGTGTCTCTCTGCCTGACACCTGAGGGCAACGTCCACCAAATACTAACCGGTACTCGTACGCAGGCAATGCTAAACTGGCGGGCTTGGAGAAGGACCTTGGCCTCAAGGGATACGACTACAATATCGTCCTGACGGTGTTCTACATCAGCTACATCATCTTCGAAATCCCGGCGACGACTGCTTGCAAGTACTTCGGCCCCGGTTGGTTCATTCCCGCAACCTCTCTCGGCTTTGGCATCTGTTCCATCGGGACAGCCTTTGTCCATCACAGGGCAGCTGCGTGTGGTGTACGATTTCTACTTGGTATCTTTGAGGCGGGCATGCTTCCCGGTATTGCATATTACATGTCGAGGTAGGTATCGTCTTATCCTGGTCGGTTCGTCTTTCTGACGGCAAAAACTCTCAGATGGTATCGGAGGAGCGAATTGGCTTTCCGCCTGGCTCTCTACATCGTCATGGCACCGCTCGCGGGGGCCTTCGGCGGACTCCTGGCTTCGGCCATCCTCAAACTCGACCACTTCGGCGGCCTTCACCGGTGGCGCATGATCTTCGCCATCGAGGGGATCATCACGTGTGGTCTGGCCTTGATCTCTTTTTTCACATTGACCGACCGACCCGCGACGGCGCGGTGGCTCTCGCAAGAGGAAAAAGACCTGGCCATCGCCCGGGTCAAGTCCGAACGCGTCGCGACCACCGAGGTGCTCGACAAATTGGACGTCCCCAAGATGGTGCGAGGCATCTTCAGTCCCGTCACGCTCGCCGTCTCGTTCATCTTCTTGCTCAACAACATCACCGTCCAGGGCCTGGCCTTTTTCCTCCCGACCATCGTCAAGACCATCTACCCTGAAAATTCCGTGGTGTCTCAACAACTCCACACGGTGCCGCCTTACGTGGTGGGGGCCTTTTTCACCGTCCTGATCCCCTGGCTGTCGTGGCGCTACGACCGTCGGAACGTCTTTTTCATCGTCTCCGCCCCCCTCATCATGGCGGGCTACGTCATGTTCCTGGCCAGCGAGGCCCCTCACACCCGCTACGGCGCCACCTTTTTGATCACGACGGGGGCCTTTTCGTTCGGTGCGCTCTGCAACGCCCAGAGTTCGGCCAACGTCGTCTCCGACACGGCACGCTCCGCCGCCATCGGAACGACCGTCATGTTTGGCAACGTCGGCGGGCTGATCTCGACCTGGGGTTTCTTACCCTTTGACGGCCCCAATTATCACATCGGCAACGGATTGAACCTGGCCACTTCTTCCACCATCTTGATCTGCTCCATCGGTCTCTTGTTCTGGATGAAGGCCGACAACAGGAGACGTGAGAGGATGGACGTGGACTCCGAGTTGGATGGCTTGTCCACCAAGCAGGTGCAAGATTTGGACTGGCGTCATCCGGCTTTCAGGTGGAGGTCGTAAATTGGGTCGGAAGCAAGACTGATGGACAGGCCCAAATTGAGTGCAGAAAGGCACGGGATACGTTTTTGCCAAAGTCAAGTACGTAGTCAAGTGGTGACGGTATCTGCGGCAGACGTTTATTCTTACTTGGTCATACGTAAGCATTGTCTGCTGAAATTGGGAATCTGTCAATGTCTTTCACAAAGCTCTAGTATCATCACGAGACGTTTGAGGGCATTGAGAGCACACTGTTCACGGTCAAGGCGTAGAAAACGGGTCGTCATCATGTCACTGACACATACAAAGAAAACCCCTTCATCTCAACGAGTCTAATTTGAGTCCGGCACCGACCCTGCTTGTTTGATTGTTTCTAAGAGAAAAACAACGATTGGACCCTGTAGACCATCCACGACAACACCAGACACGACAGGACGGCCACCTTCCACCACCTTTTGAACAACAGCGGGAGGTTGCTTCCCCCGTTGAAAACCACCAGAGCTTTCACCGCCCTGGCATTGTCATCGTCGTTGGCATTGACGTTGGTCAAGTACCGGCAAGCCAACAGCAACAAGGGGCACCCCAGGATGTCCACCCAACGCCTCCAGTCCAATGCTTGTTCTCTTATCTGGCGGCCGCCCTCGACCGCCAGGGCCACGAGATGTCCAAAGACGAGGAGGGTTTTGGGCACAAAAGATTTTTGTTGGGTCGTCGTCGTCATCGGGTACCTCTTTCTTTTCTTCTCGAGACGCCGCCTGGCGAGGACGGCCGGGCAGGGTCCGGTGCCCCCGACGAAACACAGGTTGTTGCCCTTGCGTTGGCCGAGGCGCGTGCGGGCCAATTGACGAGCCGGGAGGAGGTCGGGACTCTGGGAGAGACACTCGCCGTGGTTCAGGCGGGCGGCCAGGATACGCTGGACCTCCCGGTTGGACAGGAAGAGGGCGTCGGTCTTGAAGCTGAGTCTGGTGTTGTTGGGGATCGGGAGGCCCAGGTAGGCTCGGGAGAGCACCCACGAGATCCGGTGGTGGGTGGTCGAGTGGCGGGAGAGGACGCCGGAGATGCCGACGTGGCTTTGTCGGAGGGAGAGGACGTCCGGGTAGTCGAGGTGGGAGGCTATCGTGAGGACAAGTTCCGCCGGGAGAGTGACGAGGGTCGGAGGACGAGAGCGACGACGACTTTTGAGGATGGCAGTGGTGGTGATGCTGGCTGTTGTGGAAAGTCGAGACCGAGACTGAGATTCAGATACATCTTCTTGGGCACGATTGGAAGGACGTGTGATGTCTTGTGTAAAGGTGTTATGAAAGAGGACTGTTTGTGGGTGAAATCCCGTGTCCATATCCGCGCCTGCGTCTGCATCTGCATCTCTCATTGTGCTGTCAATTGGCGAGTGATTTGGGAACATGTCCTGTTGCTTTGAGTCTGAGTCTGTCATCGTGCCGTTTGGTGTAGACATGTTTGATCCTTTTATCAGTTGTTGAATAGGTCGACCGTTGGACCGAGCCGGGATGGATTTCCTGTGATCAACAAATGACAACAAAGATGACAACCTGTAAGCTGTGCGGTTTCAGTAATGACAAAGATCAATGCGGATTGAAAGATGCGTTTGATTCAATGAAAGGGAAGAGATTTATTGCGCCGAGAGAAGGTCCTCAAGAGCAGTGGATGTGACCCGCGCCATATATGCTTTCTTTCTTTTCTGAAGGAAAGGATTCTTAGGTTCGTGCCTATTTGCCTTGACCCGCTTACAGAAAGATTCTGCCTAGCAAAGAAGGCTGCATTCAAACCATGTCGTTCCATACCCAACGCTATTGTCAACTTAGGCTCCGGGTGCTGCTCAGGCCAACTGCCCATCTGCTTAGGCTGGGGCTCAGTTCTTCAACCCTCGTGCTCATCAGTCCCAATCTTGGGTCCCTATCATAGCTGGTATAGCAGCCCGTGCATCACCGTACCGTGCCTTTCTTCGCGCAAAGATAGAAGCGAGGGTTGCTATATGTGTGAAGATTCCGATGGCTCTGCTTTGGGTTGTCGTATGTTCATTTGTCTGCTCGCTCCAAGTGTTGATGGACGTAGAAGTAGTAATTTTCTCGAAGCGGAATGTGCCTGCCAGCTGAATGATACTATATTTGGACATATCATGACTCGGTTGGAGCTTGATTTGAGTGTTTGTATCCCACATTTCCACATCAGATGATCCAAGGTATCCCGAGGGACAACTTGAAGTTAGGCACGATCCGGCCATACCTCGTCCATACCGACTGAGAAAAGATTGGACTTTGTTCATTGGACATAACGTCATACACGAAGAGTAAGTCTGTCTTTGTGGCCACTAATTACTCATTTGTGGTGTTCTGTATTTTGTCATCACGTAGCCAATGCTTCCAACTTTCGTCGCTTGACACTGAGTTCTGATCCTCATCGAGGGCGTTTTCTGCTTGAGGTCTTTTTTCATCGTCACGCATACTAACAGTAAGCTCCGAGATGCCTGGCTCCCAGGAAGTGCTCTCAGCATTTTCGCAAATCCTTGTATTGACTACCTCAAACCCCAAGTCTGGCGGGGTCTGAATTGTGCTAGGCCCTGTTGCCTCCGTTATCCAGCTATCTTGCGATGGTACATTCGAAGCCGACGGAACGTCGTCAGCCTGGGTTGGGCGGGTCTGTGTCAAAGACTCATCCGTAAGAAACGCAGTTGGCAGCGAATCTGGCGGCACCAGCGGAGTCGGGGTGGGTTCATCATTGACAGTATGGTTCGACGTCGAGTGAAGTGGCCCTGAGGGCTCTTCGTCGATGGATGGACGGATTTCGGGTGGGCCTTCTGGGTGCAGATTCGCTGTTGGGAGGCTTGGGTCATGTCGACGTATCGTTTCCGAGAGTTGTCCCAGGAAAAAGCCCACGAAAAATAGATTAGCGATAAACATAATTCGCTGGCCGTCTGACGCCAGTACATGGCAGCCAGGGTCATTTATCGAGGCAGTTGCGTCGCCACCATCACAACGCCTGTACTCGAGGAGTTGTAGCATCCGCATAACGTCATCGAAATCTTCTGGGAGAAGCGGTTCTCCTTGCCCTGTTCGCAGGATCAGTCATGTATCGAAAGTAACACAAAGCTGAGACACGTACATGGGTTCAACATTGCCCTGTACGGAATAAAGCTTGGGTAAGCCATGATGAATTTGTACCTCCAGATAAACACCTCGCGGTCCCCCCCAGACCTTTGAGCTTCGTTTCGCAGCTGCTCGTCACCCCAAGGGTCGAATTGATGGAGCTCCCGCAAGTTGTGATAACTTAAATGGCCGGCTTTAACATGCCAGAAGGACAGATGTTTGTGTTCCTGGACCAGAGTCAGTGCGACCGCTTTCGGAGCTCATGGTATGGCAATATGGGCATGGAAATCATCTGGACGTGAAGCTTACATCTCTTCTGAAGAGCTCCCGCGTAGTGGTGCTGCCCCTGCATGCACACTTCCAATACTTGACAGGGTCGAACTTGTAAAATATGTCCCCCAACCTCCTGGCAGCCGCCTTCCTCCTTTTGGAGCCAGAAGTGCTCGTAGCCAAGGATGAGGCCGAGTCGGCGGTCCATTGGCCTCCAGAAGGTTTCCCACGGCCAGGAGCAGGAGAGGACAAAGAATGATTGATCTGTGGCTGTGTATTTTGAGAGTCGCCGTACTTTCGCTTCGCGCCTTGAGATGCGTGCACCTGAGTGAGTATGATAAGTTGCACGCAACTCAGATAGGTAACGAGGAGGAAGACTGTAGCGGCGGTACGTTGAACTTGGAGCCAATCTTTCCCCGGGGAGGCAGTGCTATCACTTTTGACAGGAGCGAGACAGGAGACCAGTGGAGAAGAGTGTTTCTCAGCCCTAGCGAGAATCTCAGGGCGTTCCAACTCGGCGCCGTGCGGGGCATTCTCTGCGATGTTACTAGTCGCCGCTTGGTATCGACTTGCTTCGGATTGATCACTCCATATAGATTCCATCAAAGACAAATGGACGTCCATTTCGCTCTGAAGCTCTCGCGAGCGTCGTGACACAGTTTCGCCCGCGTAGAAGACGTCGGCACGGCAGCTCTGTCCTTGGAACCTTTTGATGGAGTATGTGCTGGATACACTGGACTGGCTTGCATTGCTCGTTGCTGAAGCCCCGGACCAGGTCGAGTTGTCGGAGCCATTTTCACTGGGGTCAGAGCCAGGAGAGCTAGTCATGATATACTGCGTGGCACACATCTTCGCCTAACAGTTATAACATCTACCAGCGACGTTTAAAAAGTACGTTTTCTTTGAAACTGCGTTCCAGGCGGCGCTTTCGATGAAAATAGAATGTTAATGCGGGCAACGCTGGTCTCAGTTCCTGTTGATGTTTCCAAACCGTTCTTGATAAAACCACGGTCTCTTTCTGAGGGTTGAACGCCCGTCACTGAGCAGAACAACGTTGTCAAGGATCGAGAGTATTTGCGCCCGCGGGACTCAATGACTCGATTGCTCTGATAACAGAGCTTCTGCCGTCGGGACAGAAGTAGCGGAGGAAGGCGGGAGAGACACAGAGCAATGGTGGTACTGTGACCAGGGGTTCTGGGTAGGCACTCACTCCTCAATTGGAGGTGGGTTGCTGGCTGTAGACTCCTGCTTTAAGTATGCCGCTTTGCGGCACGGTGTCAACGCAGATTCCTGACAGAAAACAATGGCAGAACCAAATGTATTGCCAGACTCACAATTGATATTGATCTCGAAGTCGTATAGAGGCCGCGGGGAACGCAGAAGCGCAGATGCACCTTGCGGTCATGCGCCAATGATGGAGGTGGAGGGAACAGCCCCCTGCATTCGATGACACCAAACGCGCCAAGCGGCGACCACAGCTGGTCACCACCAACAGACCAACTTCTCCCACTGTACTCTCCTCATTTGCAGTGTCGTTTTGTTCATGGAGAGCATGTGTTGTTATAGCATATTGCAAAGATGCAAATTCTTCTTGGTGTGCTTCTTGTATGTAGCTCACAATTTGCGTTGACTTCACTCGGTGACGTAGTCGCCGATGGAAGTGGTAAGCTATGCCGGTATTGCTGGTAGCCATCAACGCCGCAGGTTGGTGACCAGAACTCGTCGAGTGCGACGATTGGTGTGCGAGGACGGATTCCTCTGGCCGATGACCTCGTTGATTCACATCCATCTCTTGCGTCTGAACCACTCTCGTCCTCATCGCGCCATTATCAGAGACAAAGCAGGTGCTTGACCAACGTCCCCGACCTTATCGACTTTATGTCTGAGCCCCAGGAGCTCGCGGTTCTTCGATCAACAAGTCTGCGCAAGGAAGTTGCTGTTGCGCGGGCGCCGCCGGTAGCAGTGCACAAGCTTCGCACGGCAGTGGCCAGAAGAGATGGAAAGGGGAAACAATACCTCTTGAACATTAGGGATGGTCAGAGCGGTGGGGAGATTATGCAAATGTGGAATGATATGGAAGTCCATTCCAAATTTGTGGTTTGGTGGCACAAGATTCTGGCCATGAGACCGGCCATCTTCGAAGGTACCGTAACGATGGTAAGTGCCTGGCAAGATTGCTTGTAGCACCTTGCTGACTGTCATTTCTGTAAAGCAAAACGACTCAGATCTCGAGGCGGAACGTATTTCATGCTTCATTGCCATGGGTACCCTTCAAGAATTGCCGCAGCATACTTTCGCCTATTCAAAGCCGGGAGAGTTCCTCAGCTGGGCTGGTTTCGTCCATGACAACGCTCGCTTCTACCAGGCGGCCAATGGAGGCTTTGGCATGCAAAAGGCGCTGATTCTGGCATGGAAGACTGACAAGCTTCTTGTCGGCGTCATCACTGCCATCCTCACTCTAGTCAGCATCGCCATTGGGATCATCATCGGAATGGCGTGCCACAATGCTGGGTTGGGGATTGGCGTCAGCGCTACCATATTCACGCTGCTTGCTTTCCTGGCTTTCGTACTGAACAAGTCGATGAAGTATGCTATTACCCCGTTCTCCGCCGGCAGATCCATCTGACATTGTGATTAGGTATTGAAGTCTCAGGCAGATTTCATCGATGATGCTCGTTTGGGGGCGAATAGTTTTATGAACCAAAGGGAAAGGAAAGAAACTAGATATTTAGTTCTCACGAGGAAACAAATATGTGGGCATCATGTGAGACTTTACCCAGAGCATGATCTGTCATTGGGATCTCACCATGAACGGTTTGTAATCTTGATGTAGACGGTGGTGTTGTAAGCCTTTTATTGTAGACGAAGGATCTCTGTAGGTACTGTAGGCAATAGCTTCCAGGCTGTCAAGGCAATTAACCCCGGGCAATTCCGCATTTTTCCTGCGCCGACATTTTGTGCTGAAATGCTGAAATGAGGCTCCCTAAAAGGCAGACGCATAGGCGCAGCGAAGGCTCGTGCGTGACCACAACATCTTGCTGGTCCAAGTAAATCTTGATCACCAGACACTGGACCAACTTGTTGTGTACGGGAGTCCTTATGCCTGTATCGCACCCCGACAGTCTTTCCAGTCATCCAGACGAAAATTAAAGGTGGCCATGTTTCGCCTCTTCAAGAAATTTGACTGTCCAGGCAAACGCGGTTCATTGGCGATGTGGATCCCCAAGGAAAGACGACACGTTTCGCAAATTGCTACTGTATGTACAGTTGACAGACACTCCCGTCCACTTGAGCCTTGCACCACAGTGTCATGAACGAGGTCAGGCTTCCAGGGATTATTGTTGATCACGTTCATGTACAGCTGAAGGATCGTACTCGAACCCACCAATAAGGCTAACCTGTCGAGTCTTGTCATCTTATACGATGAAGCGGCTTAAAATAACGCCAACTTCTCATTCGAGACCCATGCTCTAAAAGGGAGAGCTTACCAACTATACCTAGTATAAACAGGTACCTAGGTATCCAGAGTACTGTTTTTAGGAGGTATTCTCGAATACTTCAACACTAATGTAACAAATAGGCTGCGAAGGAGATACGGAACAGTGGTTTTGTTCACGCGGAATAGATAGTAATCTGTTACTGAGTGGGAGCGATGGAAACGTCAGCCCTTGCGAGGGCTTGCTGGGAGTGTAAAAAGTTCTACAAGTAGTTCCTTTGTGTGCATAGTTGCAAGGTGCTCAACATGAAGAGAAGTGGCAGATCATGAAAGAGAGACTTGTTTATTTGGTCCACCTTGGAAAGCTCCATGTCTGACGTGTACATTCTGCCGCTTCCCCCCACATGTTGCTCCGTAGCTTCAGCCAGGTGCTTGTCAGACATTTGAATTTGACCAAGTACAAAGTCTAGGCTACAACCAATTTTTCTCTCTATGCTGTACATACACTCTCATAAGACATAGGAGTATGTAGATACTGATGAAGACGAATCATGGTAAGGCTCCATCGTCGAAATGACACTGTCAATGTTGCAAGCGAAATTATATACGTTCGGTGAAAAGCCAATGGCATTTTCAAGTAACTGCCTCGAGGCAGTGAGGTCAAGATGAGATACCAAAAAGTGAAGACCAGCCATATTCCCTCATAAAACCCTCCTTCACATCCCTCCTACTTCCACACGTCAAAATGGCCTAGGGCCATCCTCTTTCATCGCTCCAAATATCCTTGATTCTTTCACGCCACGACAAAACACAAGCAACACCCAGCCACATCCTCAAGAATTGCAGGTCATCATGGCTCAGCCTGGCGACCTGTCAATCTTGAAAAGTTTTCCAGAGCGGACTGCCACCGACTCAGATGATGGCTATCGTCAGAAAGTTGAGGAATTCGTAGCTCATTGCCTAAGACTGATTTTCAGGAGGACAGCGATCGTGGATGTTAATGTGGTTTAGTTCGAAGTACTGGACTACATGGCACGCCTCCCAGAAAGTTGGCGCGAGCACATAGAGAAAGGTCAGATGAAAGCGCGAGGAGAGCCTCACGACCTGACACTCCGATTCAGGACTCGGCATGATGCTGGGATAGCCTACAACCTTGACAACTTTCTTGGATTTGGTAAATTGAGAATGGAGATGAGAAATTAGACGACTGAAGTGACATCAGTTCATAGCCTGCACAGGCGATGCGAAACGGAATGATTGACCAATCCAATCTAAACGAGGATCAACACATTGCTCTTCAAAATCAATGAAGATGAAATCATTGACATAGCAATGAAACGAAATGAGCAAGAGAGAGACTTCATTGCGCTTTTGCCTTTTCGTTTCTTTTTACTTCTCTTTTGGGGATGTGACTTTCTCATAAATCATCGTACTATCTTCCTTAATTTCACCTCGGGAACATCCCACACAACGTCTCTGACACTCACACGCTGCCTCGCTGGTATCTTCATTGACAAATGTCCTGGACACCCAACCCATTCTTCGTTATGGATGAGTAGAAGCGGACCTTTGCATCCTTCCTCAAGTACCAGTCCTTGATTGTCTGAACTAGACTCATCCCCTCCACCACCACCCGTGTTGGTCAACCCAATCGCCCTCTTTGCTCTCGTACTGACACACTCGTATAACCGAGTCGCATCATCTTCAGTACCTGACTGATATATTCCCACTCCCATCGAAGCCAAAGATATCGGATCCCCGTTACCCCAAGGAGTGAAGGCGTTTCCTACATTATTCACCGACAGACAAGCGTCGATACCTTTTTGGATCATGTCTAGTACTTGTAAAGTCCCCCGGGGTCTTTTTGATGTATATCCGTCGTGACTATTTGTTGAAGGTCTCCCCATCATGAACAAATCACTCGTGGGTAAACCCACAAAATGAATGGGTAATTTTGGCTCCCTAATTTCTTCCGCGAGTCTCGACATTTCGGTGTTGGTAAACAGCGTTAGACGTGTACAATGACCCAAAACTATCGTCTTGTTTGGGTTCGCACGTTCCTTCCATTTCGCTTCTTTCAGGAGACGGATCACGTCCCATACCAAGGCAGGTTGATCTTGGTCGAGGTTATAATCGAGATGAAAATCTAGATTGAGAGAATATTTTATAGCCGTTTCGATTGCCCAAGTGATGTTTTCCAACGACGCTTCCCTCGAGGTTTCGACGTAAGGAGTCGTTCCTAATGCGCCGATGTGCCTTTTCGGCCCGTCGTGGTCCAACGCAGCTTCTAGGATCCTTAGATTTTCCGACCCGTACTCCGTACTGAATATAGGATCTTGTGCGAAGGCACAAATCTGTACATTCATCTGCTTTGCGAATGCCGTCTGAAGAGATATGGCCGCTTCCAGGCACAATGTTTTCGTGACGTGGTCTAGTTCGACAAAGGCTCGACATGAAGTGACACCTTGTGTGAGTGACGTTCCTAGTAGTTGTGAACCACGTAGATACAAATCTTCCGAGGTGTAACGTCTCTTGGCCTCGGACGTCTTTGTCAGTGCTTCACCGAATGAACCTGATTGAGGTGCTAGGTCGGTGTAGTCTGGCAACCCATTACCGCCCGAATCACTTTCAGCCGAAGAAAACGGTGGATTGTGTTGAACGTTACAGGTCAGAATGTATGCTTTGTCGAGATGAATGTGTGGATGACAGAGAGTTGGTAGAAGAAGTGATGCAGGTTCCGCCGACTCTGACTTGTTGGGTGGTTCGGTCGTCGGGTCTATGGATGTTATCGTGTTGTCGTTGTCGAAATCGATGGTGACAGTCCAACGAGATTTGGAATCTCTGCATGGAAGAATGACGTTTTCGAGTTTCATTGTAGTCGGTCTTCGACAAGCTTATCTGTCTGCGTCCAGTACTTTGTTGTGATGGTGGTGCTGTTGCTGCTGTGGAGGGCTCATTCGATAAAACCCTTTTGCAGCTATCGAAACAGACTCGTACATCTGGTGTACGACATTTCGGTAGCTTTCATCGATCAGTACATCTGTCGTAAGTTATCGACGGAACTTGGTGGAAATGGCTGTGATTGTGTCGTGATATCTATCAACTGATCCGGGGGGGCAATATGTTTAAGCGATGGTTTCGGCGTATCCCGCTTTCTGTGTAGATAATGACAAAAACGATCCTTTTATCATTGTGACAAGTCTCTCCCGGAGAACGAAGGCAAACAGTCAGTATGCTATACCAGAATTGCTTCAACCCCGATGGAATAAAAGCCCAAGGTGAGGCATGATATATGCTTATGGACAGAAGTAGGTAGTAGTTTGTCATGACTTTTCTGATGATGTCAGCATAGTGTGGTCTACTAAAGGCGATCCGGAGCCATGTTGCTGAACCGGAGAATGCTCGAAACATGAGCATGAGTCCAAGGACACCTAAATATTCTTTTTGGATCACCGTGCTAGTACGGAGTAGTAGTCACTATCCTAATCGACGACTCCCTTGGGCAATATAGCTATATAATCCAGCGGTGCCGGCTCAATTCCATCAGGAGTACCGACAATTATGAGGACATCCCCCTTTGCGATAGTGACGTTCCTGAACGTGATTCTGGTCGCCGAATGCGCATCCAAGTACACAGAAGCAGCGTGACCGAGCCTACCGGAGTCCACGTTGTCGCCCAGCCAGCTTCCAACGGTGTGATTGTTGATGGACACGGTCCACGATGAATTCCCTCCCATCATGTCAAAGTAGTTGACGGCCAGGTCGTATGTGCCGTTGGGGAAATTCAAAGTCGTCGAGGCGGTGCCGGTGGTGGAGTTTGAGCTCGTCACGATGCCAGTGGCGTTGCTGGCTGCTTCGAACGGAGAGACCGCGTACGGCACGTACCCGTCCAGCGTCATACTTTCGGCCTGGATGCGCCATGGGTGATTGCCAACACGGCCACCAGCGTCGGCGATGCCGGAGAGGTTGTGGTAGAAATTGGCAATGGCATCGCGCCACACGATCGAATGGCCAGCCTGGAAAGTCAACCGGAAGAGTGTCTCGTTGTACCGCTCCTCGTCAATCTTCCCCTGCAACCCTTCCCACTGTGTGACGAAAGTCTGGGCGACGTCGGCCCCTTCGTAATGTGCATCGTAAAAGTGTTGGATGACCGTCTTGCCAGAGTGCAGCTTATGGGTGTAGTTGACATGGTGAAACCACAGGACCAAATTGTCCGGGGTCGTGCTGATGTTTTCGTACATGGCGGCGACCTCGGCAGGGTATTGACCAGAGTAGCCGGTCCCGTTGCTCACAGTCCGGTCCATGCCAATGGTCTTGTGGTCAGCACGAGTCCATTGACCCCAACCATTGTTATCCTGTGACTGAGGGTTCGGTCCAAAGTGAGTATACAAGATGTCCGTCAACGTCTGAATACCAAGATTCCCACTGTAGTTCTCGTAGGTGGGCCATGATGCCATGGACAGACTTGTGATTGTTTTCATGACGGTCGGGTCTGGTCCAAAGGTCAATCGAATCCAGTCTTGGAGCATGGCTTCTGGATCATCAGCCGGGTTCCACGCCAGCCGACCGTACGCGTAGAGGTTGGACATGGAGAGGTGGCTGCCTAACCATGTCTGGTTCGTGCCAACATTCACGACAGCCGCAGAACCACCAAGAGGACGATTGAAACGTTTGCCGGTGATAATATCCCGGACAAGCGATGGCTTATGATCAACCCTCAGGTCGAAATCGAGTACCGTCTTCCACAAGGGTGGCAGATAGACGAGATGGCATTGTTGACCGAGATATTCTTGTGTCACTTCCAGTTCAATGGCGGTGCTTGTGTTTTGTAGATGTGCGAAAAGAGGGGAGGTCGGCTCACGGACCTGAAAATCGATCGGTCCATATTTGATCTGGACAATAACATTGTCGGCAAACTCCCCGTCGAGCCCTTTGAAGAAATCAACAGCTGCATTTGCCCGGTCGGCTTTCCAGTCGCTCTCATTGATCTGATCGTTGTACACAAATGCCCTGAACATCAGGATGCCTCCATGAGGTTTGAGGGCATTTGCGAATAGATTGGCGCCCTGAGCGAGTGTACGGTTGTACGTCAGGGGACCTGGTTGACCTTCGGAGTCTGCTTTCACCAGATATCCGGCCATGTCAGGAACTCTGCGGTAAATGGCATCTGTAACATTACTCCACCATGAGATGACGCCCTTATCCAGGGGGTCGAACGTGGTTAGGTTGCCATAGGTCAAGTTCGCTGCTGGCGAGGCGAAATTCAACGAAATGCCGACTTGAACACCATATGGTCGCATTGCATCGGCCAGCCTCCCGAGTCCCTCTAAGTTTGCAGGGCTCAAAAGCGATGCATTTGCGTTAACATTGTTTACAACGACCGCGTTAATCCGGATGGATGCCAACAGGCGAGCATATTCCGAAGCTCGGTCGAGATTGTCAACAACGAGGCCATTTTCAAAGAAGATCGAAGGTCCGCCATAACCTCGTTCAATGGAACCATCGAGATTGTCCCACTGATTGACCCATCGGACCGGTGCACTTGGGTTCGAAGCGTATGCGACTTTGGAAAAGTTTCCCTGGGCTAGCATCGACAGATACTCGAAAGCACCATAGAGTGCGCCTCGTTCATTTTGTCCAAGGATCTGCACGGTAGGGCCGGTAGTGTTGAGCCAGAAACCGTCGGCTTCGAGAGACGGAGTTTTTGCAGAGTGTCCATAGGCGTTGGAGTATTCAATGAGGGTGCCGACGACGATGGATGAATCACTGTCGGCTTCGTGACTGGTAATGCTCAGATTCTGACCGAGAATTCCGGAGATACCTTTTTGGAGTTCAACGCCAGCAATATGCACGGGGTCGTTCACCGACGTGTTGAGTGACACAATTCTGGAAGGTAGAGAAGGTATGGAGTTTGCCGAATGCAATGGGGCATACCGGAGCCAGGCATCGATGCCACTTTCGGCGGCAACGGAGCCAACATAGAGGAACAGGGAGAAAGATAACATGGCGACGCGCACAGTGTCTTCATTCTGGATGATATGGAGGTCCCTCCATATTTGTATCCTTTAGCGATCATCCGCCGATCCCTTTCGACAAGCTTTCCTCCGGTCAATCACTGGAGCTTGGATTTTATCCCCCAGACTCCAGGTCAAGCTTGTACCTCATCGGCATCTTTCCACGCCGCTGGTTGGCTGGCAGCTATAGCTTTCCCAGATGTTCAACCTGGAACGGAAGGGATTTTCTTCTCGGTAGATGCTTCGCCGACGTTGGGTATTCAGGCAATGTTCCGATGAAGGTGAATCTTCGGCTAAAGCCCCTCTGGGATAGAATTCAGGCTATATTTGCAAAACCTTTTGGAGCATGGAAGCCATTTCAGAGGGAGGAGAGAACGCATTCTTCTCCGATGTAATGGAACGAATTGAACGGCAAATGAATTTCGGGGAAGAAAGCGGTTCATATCGTGGAATCCTTCTATGTGCATGCGACCCAGAGTGGTCAGAGTCGAGGGAGTAATACAGGCTGCATCTGAGTTCCCAATGCCGCGCCGAAGAAATTCTACGGCACAGTATATGGCATGGTAATGACAACCATGGATCCCATGGTTGAGCTGCGGCCGCGTACACTGTAACATTGATCTCACGTCCACCGCTGTGGCATGTGAATGGGCGCACTGAAGAGAGTATGCCTTGGTGAGTCCTCGTAGGCATGTTGTGCTTGTAATCATGGCATGATCGAGCTGGCCAAGACTACAAGAAGAAAGTTCCAGCAGTGCAGGGACGATGGGCCCCTCTCCAGCTGGACCATGTTGTCTGCCTGGCCGTTTCTCGTCAAGCTGATTTGTTTTAAGGAAGAGATAATACGAGTACGAGATCCTTCATCGTTTCCATGGCCAGTCAACAGGGAGTAGGGAGGCTGTGTTGCATATCATGGCTCTTGGCTCTAGTGTAGTGGTAGGCCTCGAGAACAAGTCTGACGGAATATTGAGCACGGTGATATGCAAGACTCCTTGAAGAAGTTGATATGCCAGGATGATATGCCATCTAAAATCATCGTATCATTGAGACAGCTTTACCAATGCACACCTGGACATGACCTTTTGAAGCTGAGCCACGACAAACATGCATATTTGTTCTCCGCATATTCCCTGTCTTGATTGGCTGAGATCCCGAATACGAAGGGTTTCCTCTTTCAGCTCGGTCCACGAGGAGCTTCGCACCACTTTACTCCGTCCATCACACTCTTCTTTCACCCTTTCAGTATTCTGAAATGAAGCCGTATTCGTGATGCGATGGGTCTTCAAAGTCTTGGATTGACCTGCTCTGTAACGACATGGCCCTCGTGTGGGTTCAGAGACCCCATCGTTGTTGCGAATACGACGATAATCCAAAGCAGGCCGCAGGCTTGAAGATTTCAACATGAAATGAACATGACAGACTCGACGCGTATATATAGACCGTCTGATATCTTCATGGCTTCGTTGTCAACCCATTCATGTTTCGTTCCAACAATCTTCAAGGCACACAGTCCTTTCCAGTTTCTTTTTCGCCGCAGTTCTGAGCGGACACGGCTCATCCTTTACTGACAGCGCCTCCAAAGGACACGGGCTCGAGTATTTGGGATAGAACAATCTTACCTTGTGTTCAGGATCCATCTTTTAACCCTCGCCGTACCCAAGCGCCTTCACCTCGAAACAGTTCGACTTCTGAAAATCATTGGACAAGGTCCGACATGTCGAACTCCAACAATAATACTTCTTCGTCCACCGATGACCCTCACTTGTACTTTTATTCCCCTTCCACCGCTGCCGCTGTCGTCTTCTCAGTACTCTACCTCCTTCTGACCCTATGGCACTTTTACATCAACTTTATAGTTGCTCGGCGGCGGTTCGTCAAACACAAGTACACGATTCCGCTTTTCGTTGCGGCATTGATATCCACAGTTGGCTGGGTGGTACGCATTCTTTCCGTACGGAACGACACATCCATTCCCCTGTACGCGACCTCGGCATCTCTGATTGTCATAAGTCCGATCTTCGTCTGCGCCAGTCTGTATCTCCTTCTCACACGCCTCATTCGAGCCACACTTCCCAACGGTCCTGCCCAATCATTCTTTGGGATAAAGCCCTCCTGGATGGGAAGATTGTTCATCACGAGTGACGTTTTCAGCTTTTTGACACAGTGCAGCGGCTCCGGAATAGCGAGTTCAGGCAACTGGGAGGGCAATTTGAAGGATGTCGGAACCAACGTGCTGCTTGTGGGGTTGGCGTTGCAACTTGCCACCTTTACCGTATTCCTTACTGTCATGGTGCGATTTGTGCGCAGGGTGACCAGGAGTCGAGATACAGACTTCAGCCCGTGCGTGAAAAAGGTCGTTATCGGCGCAAACATTGCGAGTTGTTTTGTGCAGGTTCGATATCTCATCCCCCTGTCTGCGTTGTAAAAAGTCGGTGGTCTGGACTGACAAAGTTGTAATTAGATTCGTTCCATTTACCGTGTCGTCGAATTCGCCCTTGGTATCGACGGATACCCATTCAACCACGAGTGGTGCCTTTACGTCCTCGAAGCGGCGCCGATGTTTTGTGCCCTGGCCATCCTTGCATATTACCACCCTGTCCACTGGATGCAAGACATGCCTAGAGCCGAGGTTGGATTGGAACATATTGGCCGGAATGCCAAAAGACCAAACGCCGCTCTCAGCGGTGCATAGAAGTTAGAGTCAAAAGGAGGAATGAAAACCGTACATCATCATCATCATCCGATAAGCTGAGAAATTGTCAAAGCGCGAAGACACCGGAATAAGCAGTGAGAAGTGTTGTTGAAAGAATATGGGAAGCAACTGATCATCGAATGTTAATACTGGCTCGACATGACGAGTGTGATACTCGCCTGCGCCCGGGTCGCGATTGTTTGGCACGGGGCGGCCTGAAGCTCCGGAAGACAACTAATTGTTCTGCATGTACAAGGAGGCCATGGTCGTAAGGTCATATTATTCAATCGTTCTGAGATGAGAAAGTGTCTGGAAATCAATTTCGCTGCGTCAAGTTATCCAAATCGAGCTCCTTGAGCTAGAGGCCGATACTTCAGTTCCGTCTTGCTTGCAACAACATGCTATAGGCATGTCATTTCTTCATATCTTGCTATGGCGGGGCCAGGATTGTGTTCGGCGTTATATCTCTTTTGGTTAGATGTAATTGCAACACCGAGGGCAACTGTAAAATTCCGCCATTCAGTTCCGCAACCACCGTAGAGATAATATTCTGCGGCCAAGAGAGAAACTGAGCATACTCCGAATTTTCCAGCCGCAGGAAAATGCTCTCGGCCCACTCGGTGACACCATAAAGGACACGTATCCTCGATACATCTGCGCGATGCATGAACTCGTGCGTCGCAAGTGGAACGATGAGCAGTTGAACCCCCACAAAGTAGGAGAGGAGGAGCTGAGCCACAAGGTTGTTTGGGTCGAGGAATGTCTTGAACGAGTCGTGGCACAAATCGTACCATATTGTATATAGTTCGGTGAATTGCATATACCCTGATGCTGAACTGGTCTGCAACGCGCTTACCACATCTACCAGTCCAGCATGGAAGTTATAATGGGTATCGTCGCTCAACAAAGGACTGATTTCCTCAAGAGCGAGGTATGCGTCTTCGAGCAACGTTGGATCGACGGTTGGGAGATGTTCGAGCCGAGGCGCCATGAACTTCAAGTGCCAATCGGGTTGTAAATTGAACGCCGTAGGAGAGAGTTCTCGTTGAATCTTGTCCGTAGTCAACGCGCAGCCTCTGACCATGGTGATGAAGTCTGTCAAGCCGTCACCCATATACGATGCTTGGAAAGTCAAGGCATAACATGAAGCCAGCATGGCGTCAGATTCGCCGTAACAGCGGGACGCTTGACTCAGAGCCTGGTTGAGGCCTGCAAGCGCCTGGCCACGATGGACAAGGGACTCGCGGCGGTAGTCGATGCCCGTCAACCGACCGAGATGAGATGCGCCCAACGACAGGATCGCATGCATGAGATACTCGTGCTGTTCGGCAAATTGCGGTATCTCATGAACCCACACGTGGTCATTGCCCACGGGCAAGTGAGGATATGCGATAGTCAAGAAATGATGAAAGAAGCGCATATCCACCATGGAAAAGGTCACTCCTGCGAAAGATGGTGTCGCAGGTGGATTCCGTTTGATCAACGGCAGGTTGGACCTGCGCGCCGGGGTTTCTGTAGGATAGACACATGGGATGCCTTTGAGTAAGCAGCTCCCACATTCGGGCTTCTGCTCGCCACACTTGATCTTGCGGGCTTTACAACTGAAGCATCCCGCCCGCGACTTTTTGTGCGACCGGCGTGTCAGATTTGGTGCCAGGGTGCGGGATTTGGTGTGCTTCCGGCCATCGCCATCTTCGTGGGCGGAGAGAGAGGCGTCTGCAGAACAATCCCAAGGCGAGAGTGAGTTGGTGGGTGTCAAACTATCACCCGAAAGACTGGTACTGTTTGTCGGACTCATTTCTGAATGCTGCTGGGAAGAGGCAGAAATTCAGGCTGCGAGGGAAGCAGGCATGATGGAGTCCTGAATATTAGTTTTCTGGAACATTTTTTGGGGTCCGGAAGTTCTTCATGGCCAGTGCCAGGTGCCCCCTATCAATCAATGCAGGGCTCAAAGTACGGAGTAGGCGTAGGTCACTCTCCTAGTTTACACACGGTTAGAGTCAACAGGCGACCCAAGCAACAGACAGCATCAGATTTCCCCGACGGTTGAGCCACGAGCCACGATCGGGTATGGTCGGCCAGGCACGAGGCATAAACGAAATGAGATACTGCGAAGGGTCTTTCAGCTCTACGAGTCAAGTGCTCCGTCCTCGCAAGGGGAGGTCAGGCAGCGAAACGTTTCAGCCTGGCAGAACACGAGAATGTGACGCCAGAATGCAAAATGAGTCCAATAAGGAAGGACAGCAGTACAGAAGGACACTGCAGTAGGTTTAGGCGTGCGCCCTTTGCACTCCTTGGTATGGACAGGGGGTAAATGTCCATTGGAAGATATTGATTTTAGGGCCATATTGTCGCCATTGTCGACAGGCCTCAGCGGCTTGACACGGGCCTCCCAAGACTGTGTTTTAGGTGGAGATGAGGCTTCATGGGCGTGATTGATCCAGGGTTCGTGGGCCAAAAATAGGAGGATCGTCCTCTTCGCTTCCTGGGCGGAGAATTCCACTGTCTGTTAACGGCAATTCATCGTACGGCGGTCAATCCCAGTGGTCAATAAATGGTGCATGACTCCAAGGCGGAAACGGATGAAAGGAGCAAGTCCATCCCATGCCCACGAGGATTTCCAGGATTCGTTCCGCTCTTGGTTGCTATATTACTGTACTGTAGTCCCTGAACAAAAGTCACGAGGCTTGAGGAAAAACCGAGAATTACCGTTCATCGTGCCTCGGAGCGGGAGAAAATGGGGACCTCTTGAGGGAGCAGTGTGTATTGTATCAAGTAAATCGCGCAACAGCAAACCCAATATTGACCTCATGGTGGAAGCGCATTTCCCGATTGTTTCCATTGAGTCAAATGAGAGAAAAGAGGCTTCATGCTGACTCAAGGAATTTGGTCATTGTTATGTATGCCCATTATTGAGTCCCAGTTGGAGTATCGAAGTTTTGAATTCAGAGGATGCGAAAGAATGAGTAATCAATCATCTGCCTCCGTACGAGATACCCGCTACGAGTAGACGTCGGGGACTTATCCCATTTCCTCCCTGACCTCGCCCATCGGATTGATCCTAGAGGCGTCAACCTGCTCATCGTCCAGGCCAGTCGACTTGGTAGTTGACACGTTCTCCTTTCCGCTCAGAGGATCGATCTTTGCTCCCTGGATGGCTTCATCCCTACCAACAACACCTTGACTGTCTGCATGTGGAGCGGGATGTTGGTACTGGCCTAAGCCACAGTCGATTAACATGGGAGTCATGATCAGGCATTCTGGATCGAGGGAAGTCAAAACACAAGTATTATACGTACCTGCCCCTCCGAGAGGATCGATTCGAGTTTGATCAATGCTTCTATCAGTACCTGCAGCGCCTCTCGAGGATTGATCGTGAGGATAATCAGTCTTGGTGTCAGAAGCAAGAGGATCAATCTTTGTAGCAGAAATTTTCTCGTTACTTCCTGATGCGCCGCTGCCAGACTTGTCAATGTTGATGTTTGGGGCCGCCTTCAAAGACCGTACCTAGACATTGTTGTTGATGTGCCTGTGATCGTTCTGTGATTGATCGTGTGAGCTGTTGCTAACAATGGGTTAGGATGTAGGGAATGATATCTTGTCCAGGAATTCTTCTGCGATAAAGATAGGCGGGCAGTCACTTGATATCATACTGGCATCATCCTGCGAGTTCAGGCATCGCCAAAATCAAGGAAGTTTCTTCCGGGCTCTACAGTTCTGATATCAGACTGGTGATCAATGACTTCACATGTTGCAGCACTGTGGACAGGGATGACATTGAGCGGGGTGAGGCATTGTGAGCCTAGGCAGGCATGTGCCCATCCTCATACGAGTATCAGCGACTGGAGGCTCATCGGTGTGACATCAAAGCACTTCCAACTTCGTATCCAAGGAGAGGTCTTATTGATGGTTGCTCATCCGTTTCCAAAGTGAAGTAATGAAGGAGCGCAGGTGTTGGGAAATCAAACTAGAGTTATATAGGCCCCTTAACATCACTCCGGTGCCTTAGGTATGGTCGAAGAATTCATTCCATTGCTGTAACATCTGGACATTAACACGAGCAAGATTCGTCTGAATTAATGCCGAGGTATTTGAGACGCGATGATGTTGTTGGCGATCGATGACGGCGTCATTTGAATGCCAAACCTGCCTCCATCGCAGTGTTACTTCTTGATGGAAACTGTTAAATCTTGAGGGTCGTGATAAGACATGCTTGAGACCAGGTAATGTATCTTGCGCTGCAATTCTTCCTACTCCTTCGCTCTTTCATTCTCTTTGTCGCAAACTGTACAGGAGCGGATCTCAATACCCTCCAATACCTGCAGGTTCCCCTTCTCTGCGCCCATGGATGCTTCACCATCAGCCCTCATTCGACTGCTTCTTCCTCGCATACCACTCATCCTTAAGACTGCTCTTCTCAACATCCTGTCGCTATCCGAAAATTCGTCGAGACAAGATGCAAGGACTGAGATTACTGTTGCGCTCATACGGTCCATTACGCAGGTTAGAAAACCAATGCGATTCCTGCAGAGGGTCTCAACTCGAGACCCTGGCATAAAGGGTCCAGTGCTGGTCTCGAAGGACACAATTCCAGCTCCAATTGACCACACTATAAGAGATGCTCTTGACACAGCTATCAGGGAGCTTGGGGATGGTTCGGAAACATACACCCTTCCCGAAATTGTGGCTGTCGAGACAGAATGGATCACATATAAGGCCGGGGTACCGGCCAACGAACCTAGAGCTGATGTGACGGAGAGGGGCCACTATCAGACCATCATGGAGAATATTTCCTCGCCGACAACTATCTTATATTTCCATGGAGGTGCCTATTTTCTCATGGACCCGGCCACTCATCGGACTACTACTTCTCGACTCGCAAAGTTGACTGGTGGACGTTGTTATTCCGTTCGGTATCGTTTGGCACCGCAGCACCCATTCCCCTCGCAGCTTCTTGACGCTTTCATTGCATATCTTTCATTACTCTCGCCTCCTCAGGGAATGCATCACGAACCTGTCTCTGCCCGGCATATCGTCTTCGCAGGCGATTCAGCCGGGGGCAACCTTGCAATTGCACTGATGCTATTACTTTTGACGTTGAAGAGGAAGGGTATTCAAAGTATCAACTTTCACGGCGCTGAAGTTTCTATAGAGTTACCAGGAGGCGTCGCCATCAACTCTCCATGGGTTGACATTGGACTCGCTCTACCCTCGTTGCAACGCAATGCCCACTTCGACTACCTTGATCCGCCAAGTGCCGTCGGTTTGTCCAAGACAGAGCCACTTCCAGATGACCTATGGCCTACAAGTCCTCCGCGTGCAGAAATCTTCTGCAATGCTTCCATGATGATGCACCCTCTAGCCTCTCCGTTGGCTGCTCCTCCAAAGCTTTGGGAGGGAATGCCACCAATCTTCATGTGTCTAGGCAATGAGAGCCTCGAAGATGAGATCACCTTGATGGCACGCAAAATGCATCAAGGTGGCGGGATTGTGGACTTTGCGGGTTTTGAAGGCATGCCTCATTGTTTTGCCATGGTCTTCCCCGCATCGCCTATGGCAAGAGATTGCTTCGAGCGCTGGGCAAAATTTTGCTCAAATACCACTCAAGGCGAAAGGCGAAAGTCAAGTAGAGCTTGCTGGGCGAAAGCATTTTCCAATCCACCGGAACACGAAGACGTGGAACTGGACCAGATCAGTCAGATTAGCGACGAAGAGGCATTCAAGTTCATGAAGAAAAGACAAGAGCAATCCATGAATCGAGAGCAAGAAGCTGTAACTAAATGGCAAGAACAACAATCAAGAGCGAAATTATGAGCTGCCATCTGCAACAACAGTATGGGATCAACGCGCAGTTGTCAGCATCGAACAAATCATGGCGCCGTCTCGCTCCTTGTCTGTCCCTAATGCCCTCACAATTTGGGCTTGCTCGCAGGATCAATCCGCGGCCTAGAGCCAGTATCGACCTCGCTATACCACGGGTAGAACGGAGGTCCATCCCTTTCCAGGGTAGCCGCGAATCTTGGCTCACGCTTCTCAAGGAAACTCTTCACACCTTCTTGACAATCCCTACACTCTCATCAGCCAGGGCCTGTTCATGGAAGGGGACACATACCTGTTCGCAAACATATGATAAAGTACGGCACTGTCAAGAAGATGTGTTTCCTCAGCCGTGGATTTACCTCTCCACATCAATTCTCGATTCAGAAAGCTGGCCATGATACTTGTCTTGTCAGCAATGTTTGTTGCCAATTGCAACCCTCTCTTAAGCACATCTTCTTGTCTTTCAATGACCTCTTGAAACAAGCCGCCAAAATGCTTCGAGTCTCCTCGATAGACGTCACCTGTGGTCAAAAGGTATACGGCGTTGGAGTACCCAATGAGCCTGGGCAAGAAGAATGAGCTGTTCGATTCCATGGTGATGCCTCGCCTTGCAAACACAAAGCCGTACTTCGATGAGGCATGAGCGATCCTTATTGCCGCGGAAAGACCCATTGTCATGCCGAGACCCACAGCAGGACCATTCATGGCCATGATTGTTGGCTTGCGACAGCGGTATATGCACAGATTCAAGCGGCCGCCTCTGTACAAGCATCAGCATATACTCCGTTTCCATTGTGTGGGTATCAGTACGGATCACGCTTGTCAGTCAATCTCTCATTAGCACCATCACTTGGAAATCCGATATCAAGGTCTGCTCCAGCACAGAACATCTTCCCTGCCCCGGTGATAACGACGACTTTGACTCGTTCATCGAGATCTAGCATTGGGTAGACAAGCTCGAAGTCCTGCACCATTTGAAAGGTGAATGCATTGCCTTGTTTGGGGCGGTTGAGTGTGATGACTATTATCGGTGTAGCTTCACTAGCATTTTCAGGATAATGGGACACCTTGATGTCCTTGACCGGTAGGTTGGTGTAATCTCGTGGTATCCGTACTTGAACTGGGTCGGGAAGCATGACTGATTTCTTCGAGCCGTAACAAGAGGACTGTGGTATTTAGAGACGTTCAGGTAACTTGGAAACGATAGCAAGACTTGGAATGGAAGAGGTCTGATATAGCAGCATATAACAATGTAACTGCAGCTCGTAACCGTGTAAGGCCTCGGAACTGAATAAATGATTTGTGATCCTTCCACGCAAATGAGACTGATGCTGTGATTTTACCTCGGGTATACATCTATATCATTTACGTGGATACAGTCACGTCAGATTCAAACAAGCATGGCATTGACGATTTAACAACAGAAATAGATGTGTTTTGAAGAAGAAGAAGAAGAAGCAGCGTGAAGATGGGTGTGCGTTGAACACTGCATCTACTCGTAGCCGGGGACAATATTTCGGATGTCAAGTTATTCCGATCCGAGTCTCATTGGCATGAATTCGATCTGCGGAGTATCAAATGCCTTGGGACTGAGTCACTGCATCCAAGACACATCGCTCCCTAGAGAGAGGTTCATAATGACTACTATCATTTGGTTGCGAGTATGCCTTCACTATTGCTAACCTGTGTAAGCTACCTCGTGTTGCCGATCACCCTTGCTCGCTGAGGACAGACATCCCTTTCTAGATATATGTACCAGTCCCTGATAATCCCGTGGTCGCAAGAGCCAAATGAAGCTGAACGACAATATCGCGATGCTGGCCTTGTGAAGACCAAAGGCACAATGTTCCTGCTTCCTCCCTCCACCGATGTCTTACGCGAATCCTTCAATTCTCCCCCTCGACCCAAAACACGGATGTCGTCAGGTGCAGTGGCTCTTTGTAAACATTTCGAGCGCGGAGGTGCATCTTCTGAGCACGGCCGACATCATCCTTTCTGGTCTCTGCCTGCTGGGAGCAACGAGAACAAAACAAATACTGCGGGTCAGATATTGGAATCCATGTTGGCGCAGGCGGTCTGGAAAAACGTCATGCTGCTGCACCACGGAGTGGCTGTGTATGAAATCAGAAATGCCCTGGGGTTCGGTATGAGGTGGACTTTGGATCTCGAAGAGAAGCCATCTACTGTACAGTTCGGCGAGGAAAAGGCCGATCCGACAGAAGTCCAGGACGACCTGGACAAGGATTGGATCATCAACTGGACCACCTTTCGGGGTTTCTTAGAACCTATTGCTGGGATGGATCATGAACTGCCCAGGAACGAAACCGGCTAACAGTCCGAGTTCGGATTGAGTCCGTAGAGGCAGGCTCTCGAGCCTCAAGATAGAGTCTTCCGGACAGCCGAAAGTCATGACCGCTATACCTGGGCCTGTATTGGCTGACCACAGAGAATGGTACCTGCAGTAAGGCTCCCAAGACAACATCGACTTCCTCCGCGTTACTGGCACCTCAAGGTCATCTTTTACGAGAATGCCCGGGATCTCGACCGCCGGAGACCTGGATGAACGGATTGCATGCAGCAGTCTAGATGCAAGATTGGCACGTTGACTTACGGAGTGCCGCAACGGAGTCTTATAAACTTATATATACATACCTGAACCCGAACTCGCCAAATTTCTCTTCCTTACCTTATCCTATCCCTCTCTTTACTCTTCCCATGTTGCTGGTCCTCGTACACCAGAACCAAAACATTTTCGAGATAGAATGTCCTCCGCAATCCGATTTCCCACCCCGCTAAAACACGGACTGAGAACCGGCTCCCCGGCAATGCTACTCCACCCCCACGGAGGGGGGCTCATGGGTGGTGTTGGACAAGTCGGTTCTTCCCCTGGAGAAGAGCCATTTTCGCCATGGGGAAGTGCCAGTGATTGATTGACCCATGGCCAAGTTTGATGACCAGACACTGACTGGTGACGCCTCGATGCAACCATGCGCGAACGGCGCTTGCTTGTGCACAGTTTAGGCTCAAACGCGTGCCTGAGTCCTGCTGCTAAGTCGACTGTTCATGTGAGCATTATCGACTCACCTCGGCAGTCATTTCGGGGTTATGCCTCAGTGCAAGGAGCCTTCGGTCCTCCGATCTTCCTGTTTGCTCTGCTCAAGGCTTGTCCCGTGCCCTCTGCCACGTTGTCTCCTCAGTCCTATTCTATCGCAATTTCTTCATCCCATTCGTGTAACCTCCATCATTTCGGTGTCTGTTCAAGCCCTCATCTCAAAACCATGATATAGAATTCGGGTCATCGGGAGTACCAGGTTTTGACATGCGCGTTCTTGCATCAATCTGCAGCTCCAGTTCCGATCTTGCAAGGTTTACGGCGCCCCCTCGTCTGTCGGTGTGATTACGCCAATCATCCAGCATGGCTCACACTCTTTTCTCGACATGTTCGTTGAACCTATCGGCTAAACTATCTACCAAGGGATGCCTTGTGCGCCTCGATCAAGGTATATACCAATCCTTCCCTCGCAGGGACGTGCGATCTAATAAAACCCGAATCAGCCCTCAGGCCGAGCGTCGTTCATCTACGCGTGCGACAAAATCAACACGCAAAGCACCATGTTCATTCGCGGGCACGCGGCCTTGTTCCGCCCTGGGTCCAATCTAATGCCCTGACGCGAAGTTCACCAAAATCGGTTGTAGTATGGACGAGATCAAAGTCCGAGGTTCCCACCTCGTCGGTGCCGTATACAGAGCTGACCTTGGGTGTTCCAAAAGAAACCCATCCTGGGGAACGCCGCGTGGCTGTGGCTCCCCAAAACGTTCCCCTGCTTTTGAAGAAGGGATTCTCAAGGATCATTGTTGAAAGCGGCGCTGGCGCCGAATCTGAATACCCGGACGAACTTTATGAACATATGGGCGCCCAAGTGGTTGACCGTAAGACTGTCTTTTCCGAAAGCAACATTCTTCTAAAAGTTCGACCACCAAACGTGGAAAATGAGGTCCCCATCATTCGTCAGGGCGCGGCCTTGATCTCCTTCGTTCAACCGGCCCAAAACAAGAAACTGGTCGATGCTCTTGCTGAGCGTCACGTCACTACATTCGCGATGGACATGATTCCGAGAATCTCACGAGCACAGGCGTTCGATGCTCTCAGTTCTATGGCTAACATTGCTGGCTACAAGGCTGTTCTAGAGGCGTCTAATCATTTCGGTCGTTTCCTAACCGGTCAGGTCACAGCTGCTGGCAAGATTCCTCCCTCGAAAGTCTTGGTCATTGGTGCCGGTGTAGCAGGTCTCAGCGCTATTACCACGGCTCGTCGATTGGGAGCGATCGTGCGTGGCTTTGACACCCGTTCGGCTGCTCGTGAACAAGTTCAATCACTGGGTGCCGACTTTCTTGAGGTTACCGTCCAGGAGGAAGGTGCCGCAGCTGGCGGATACAGTAAAGAAATGTCCAAAGAGTTTATCGAAGCAGAAATGAAGCTGTTCATGGAACAATGCAAGGACGTTGACATTGTCATCACAACCGCCCAAATTCCTGGCAAGGCCTCTCCAAAACTCATCACGGAAAAAATGGTCAGCGCCATGAAACCCGGCTCTGTCATTGTCGACCTCGCTTCCGAGGGAGGAGGGAATTGCGAAGTCACGCAACCAGGAAAGTTGATTGTCCACAATCATGTCACCGTCATCGGGTACACAGACTTCCCATCGCGACTTCCAACGCAATCATCCAGTCTGTACTCGAATAATATCACGAAGTTCCTGCTATCTCTTGCACCCCAGGACAATGCATTTGGTATTGACATGGAAGATGAAGTCACCCGTGGTGCCATCGTAACGCACAATGGCCAAGTCATCCCTCCTGCGCCCCGACCTGCACCACCACCGCCATCGACACAACAGTCGCACGAACCTGAGACGAAACCGGTCGAGTTGACCCCATGGCAAAAACAGACTCGACAGGTCGCAACCGTGACTGGAGGTATGAGTGCTGCACTTGCGTTGGGAAAACTTACTAGTCCGTTGTTCATGGGTAGTATGTTCACTGCCGGTCTTGCTGGTTTAATCGGATACCGCTCCGTCTGGGGTGTGATCCCGGCTTTGCACTCGCCTCTCATGAGCGTGACCAACGCCATCTCTGGGATAGTCGGTGTTGGTGGATTCTTCATCATGGGGGGTGGTTATTTGCCCGAAACTGTGCCCCAAGCCCTGGGGGCGCTGTCCGTCTTGCTTGCATTTGTCAACGTCTCTGGAGGCTTTGTGATAACAAAGAGGATGCTGGATATGTTCAAACGACCTACTGATCCACCTGAATACCCGTGGCTGTATGCGGTCCCCGGTGTACTCTTTGGCGGTGGCTTTATCGCCGCGGCAAGCACTGGAATGGCTGGCCTTGTTCAGGCAGGGTATTTGGTGAGCAGTCTGCTTTGCATAGGTAAGGCTTTTCTCGATGATGTCGAGACACAATTTAAGTGACCGTACAGGTTCAATTTCGGGTCTTGCGTCACAGGCAACCGCTAGAACTGGAAACTTGCTTGGTATCCTAGGTGTATTATCGGGTATACTCGCATCGCTTGCGGCGGTTGGATTCTCGCCTGAAGTGATGACACAATTTGGTGGAATCGTAGCCGTCGGTGCTCTTGTTGGTATGTTCATTCGTCTCCTGCTATTTGCCACTTATTGATTGATTCTTGATAGGTGCTTTGATCGGCAGGCGTATCACACCTACCGAACTTCCACAAACTGTTGCAGCTTTGCATTCAGTGGTCGGTCTAGCCGCCGTTCTTACCAGCATAGGATCTGTCCTTGCCCATGTTTCTGACATTTCAACGCTGCATATGGTTACTGCATATCTGGGTGTTCTTATCGGTACGTATCTCGTCGTTTGCGGAGAAGATTCTAGGATTGACACAGAATTTTGCAGGCGGTATAACGTTCACGGGTTCTATCGTGGCTTTCCTCAAGCTTGCAGGAAGAATGTCCTCACGTCCGACCATCTTACCTGGTAGACATTTGATAAACTCAAGCCTTCTCGCCGCCAATGCTGGTACAATGGGCGCATTCGTCACTATGGCTCCTGGAGCACCGACTGTTGCTGCCATGTGTCTATCCGCCAATACTATCTTGAGTTTCGCCAAGGGATATACGACGACGGCGGCAATAGGAGGCGCAGATATGCGTACGTTTGAGTCCCTACCAACGGAGACGTTCTGCTGACAATTCTTTCAGCTGTTGTTATCACCGTGTTGAATGCATATTCCGGCTTCGCACTCGTCGCCGAAGGTTTCATGCTAGACAATCCACTTTTGTTGACCGTTGGATCATTGATTGGCGTGAGCGGTTCGATTTTGTCTTATGTTATGGTATGCCTTTTGACTTCGGATCCATTGTGCTCTTCCATGTTGACAATTTTTGATTCCAGTGCGTGGCGATGAACCGATCGCTAACAAACGTCTTATTTGGTGGCATCGCTCCTATCGTACAAACTCCAGGACAGGAGATTAAAGGTCAAGTTACAAAGACAACGGTAGAAGAGACTGTCGAATCAATGGCGAATGCAGAAAGTGTCATTATTGTACGTTTGAGGCTTTGCTCCCTCCCCCCTTGCTCTCCTAAAGAACACTTTCCACTGACCGAGCAATGTTTCTTTCAGGTCGTCGGTTACGGTATGGCTGTGGCCAAAGCACAATATGCAATCGCCGAAATCACGGCCCTACTCAGGTCCAAAGGAGTGAATGTTCGATTTGCGATCCACCCGGTCGCGGGACGTATGCCCGGACAGTGTAACGTCCTCCTGGCCGAAGCGAGCGTGCCATACGACATCGTACTCGAAATGGATGAGATCAATGACGATTTCCCGGACACCGACCTCACACTTGTCATTGGAGCCAATGACACGGTGAACCCGATCGCATTGGAACCCGGTAGTCCCATCGCGGGGATGCCAGTGTTGCATGCGTGGAAGAGTAAGAACGTCATTGTGATGAAACGAGGAATGAGTAGTGGTTACGGTAGGTTACACACATTCCTATCAGATGACCCATCCAGCAGGAGAATAGAATGTGCTGACGCAATACCTTAGCTGACGTGCCTAACCCAATGTTCTACATGCCTGGTACGAAGATGTTGTTTGGTGATGCGAAGAGTACTTGTGACGCTCTCAAGGCGGCATTGGAAACTAGATACAAGGCACAATTTCATGTGTAAATGTTGCAGTCGGCAAGAATTTGGAAACCGAAGAGCAGGAATGAGAACGAGAGGAGAGGAGAAAGGACTCGGGGCTTTGAATGATGAATATGTGAAGATGGTCATTGTGCTGAGCTTTTTGTTGTGTGTTCGCGCAGAAGAAATAAATAGTTTGCACAATGATTTTTGTTTTTGGTCAGAGACTTGAACATTATGATTCAGTGGTAGTGCTAGATGAGACACAGTAAAAACTCTTTGAATAGATTTCATCTTTGGAAAACCTTGAAGCAGATTACAACCTCAATCCTCAATCCTCAATCTTCAAACACGTGATATCTCTTGACTTGTAGTTGGTCTAGAAGAAGAACGAGAAGAAGAAGAGTCATTGTCGTTGCTACCTTTGGCGGTTACTGCCGTCGATGGTGGGCTGCTGTTTAGGACCTTTGTCTTTCCTTTTTCTTTTACAGCACTATTATTGGTGTCGGCATTTGTTGTTGCTGTCGTTGGGTGTCGTTGATCATGATCGCCGCCGGGGTAGGCGGCGTCCGGTCGCTGCTGCGCATCAGGCCGAGTACGTTCTCGTGGTCTGTCGAATTCCCACCAGACAATACTGACGGCCAAATAGATGATGAACACCAAAGTTGCAATGACTCCGTACGCGGCTTTGGGTCCCTTTGGCCATTGAAAAACAGGGAGGGTCGATGCAAATCGTAGTCCCAGACCACCATTGATCATACCCAATAGGATAAAAAATCGACCGAACCATGAATGGATCTGACCGAGACTGAGACTGCCGGGGAGGTCGAATGGTAACCGACGACCTCCAAGGAAAAAATGATTGATCAAGCCACTCATGAGTTGTAGGTTGATGAAACATAACAAAAGCAAACCAATGACGGGATGATAACCGTTGAGCTAGAGATTGAGTCAGTTAAATCCAAGGCACTTTTTGACAACCACCGCCGCCACCACCATCACGACGAGATGTGAAGAAATGGAAAGACTGCCCACTTACAGAATGAGACTTTTTGGCCATCCAAATACCAAACCCAGAAGCAATCATGAAGACCACGTAACCCAAAGATTGTACAGCTGCGTGAACCCAAACCGCGTTTGGATGTCGGGATACTCTCATGATGATACCTCCGACAGGGAAAAAAATCAAAAAGGCACTCGCCGCCAAAGCTGCGTGGACGATTCGAAATGTCTTGTAGTTTCGAGGACGAGTACCCCAACTAGTTGGCCACGGACGTACGTTGGCCCATTCACCACCACCGCCACCACCATAGTTTCCACTTCCACTTCCCCAATCTGATGAACCTGAACCTGACCATGAACCGGAACCAGAACCAGTGGGCCAAATTGTTGAGTCTGGATTCGTAAGCCATTTATAAGTGGCTGTGGCTGTGGCTGTGGCTGTGACTATTCCTGTACCCGTAGCTGTTGGCCACATCTTTGGCGAATCTGTGGGAGAAGGCCAGTTGGTAATTCCAGATGCTGTCGAAGGCCAGTCGGTAGGATATGGATTTGACCCATCCGCACGACCGACCAGGACAGATGGAGCTTGATTTGTATGTCCTGTTGGGAAAGCGACAGTCAAATCCGTCGGATCTGTCATCGCTCCATGGACTATGACAAAAGTGTCAGCTTGGTACGTAACAGCAACAAGTACTCGGATGAGTTGAACCCACCTGTCCATATGCTTAGTAGACAAAAAGTCATACGAAGTCTTGATTCAATCCCCATGATGCCAGAATCGAACAACAGCCAGCAAAAAGAAAAAGGTGTTAGATAGGTGTCGACGACAAACAAAAGATCCAAACAGAAAGGTCAAGGTGGACATTCGAGAGAAACCCGTCGATGTCTTTGTATGGTAGATTTTATCATAAATCATGCTCGAACTGTAACGTCTCGACTCGGCCCGAAAAGGAAATTCCAGGGAGGGCATTGGAATGTGAGATTCTTCTCGAGCAACCATCGTAGATACAACACATTCTTCCGGTCTTGGGTCAGACAAACGCCACCTCGGTAACCAACTAAAGAAGAAAAAAGAACTCATGGTGCAAATAGCTGGTGTTTGTATATTGCTAGGGTCATTTTCTCGTCAATCATTTCAACATGCATTCATTCATCAATCATAAAGTTGAGGTCCACATTCGTAATATCGGTACTGTCGATTCGAATCATGCCGTGATGGCTCTGTGCTTGTCAGACCAATCAGCCCAATGAAGAACCTTCTTCTCTCGCCTTGCTTCTTCTGCGGCAAAGACGACGTCGTGACTCCTAATGATTTCTTCGAGGTCACATCCGACAAGCTCTCGTTGAGCCTGAGCGACACTCATGGAACCTTCTTCAACATGTTGGACGGCTTGAACAAATGCCCCCGCGAGACCCCAGTCACCACCACCGTGACTCTTTTCGACTTCGGGTGCTTGTTTGGGGATTTCATGGACCACCGTCTGGCCGTCAGCGAATGTATGGACGGTGATCTTGTGTGAATCATAGTGCACTTCTCCCAGAGTACCATACACCCAACCACGTCTATCGCACTGTGCCAGTGTTGGATATGTCATGTGGAACAAAGCTCGCTTCGGGCCTCGACCGAGTTCGTGACCTGGAAGAGGATCCTCCTCCCACTCGATGGTGACAGTCTGATCGTCCGCGACATTGTTATCTGCCTCGTAGACGCAACGACCGTACCAACCTCTGCCAGCTATCACATCATCAGACATAGTTTCCTTGTCGTAATCATCCTCCAGCCGCTGCATGAGTCTCTTTTCACCCGCATCCCATCCTTCGGTCTTGACAATGTCCTCGATCTCTGGAACGACGATCTTCAGAGGCCAGCCATAATCCTTTTCCTTACGGAGCCATCTGTCACGATAGATCTTCTTTGCCGAGTAGATGCAATCTGGTTCCGCGGGACACGAGAGGCAGTTGGTCGATGCGCCAGCGGCCTTTGGCTTTCGTGCCTTGCGGAAGTGCGTGAGGCTTCCAGTGCTTGTGATTGTCGAGGGAAGATGAGGCTCAGTGCCGGTCAACGGACTCGGAGAAGACATGAGCCACATCAAGAAGTCAACGTCGTGGCACGATTTGGTCAGGAGTGACCCGACGCCTTCTGGTGTCGCTCTCCGCCAGTTCCCACGGACGTACGAGTGCGAGAAATGCCACCAACCTATAGGCTCTGTATGCTCAATCGACACCATCTCGCCAATGACTTGATCCGAGGTCAACAGCTTGCGGAGCATGATGTTGTGTGGAGAGTACCGCAGGACGTGTCCGATCGACACCACCTTGGGAGGGTAGTGCGACAGTGCCCAAGAGATGGAGCGGCAATCCGACAACGACAGTGCCAGAGGTTTCTCACACAGAATGTGGAGGTTGAACTTGGCAATGGCTTGGATGATGGGAGCGTGAGTTTCGTCCAATGTGCATATAAACACGCCGGTGATGGGCAAGTAGTTTGGTTCAGCACCTCCAGCTTGTTCCGCGACCTGCCTCCGCCGTGTTTCCCATTCTACCCACGCTTCCCAACCTTCAAATGATTGGTGGGCGGCAGGATTGTTGCCTTGTCCCCATATATATCGTTGGCCAAACTCTTGTCTCTTGAAAGTGTCTATTTCGGCCACGGCTGCAATGCATCCTGAGGTGGAGGCTTCGACGGCGCGGGCGTAGGAATGGCCTCGAGATCCCGCTCCGATAACGAGGAATTGAGGCGGGTTGGGAGGTGGTGCAATTGAACCCATGATTTCTTTTTTGGTTGGAGAGAGAAGGACCGTACTTCGTAGGGACTTGAAAAAAAGAGAGAACAATGACTGACAAAGGGTAGAGAGATACAGCGGTCTGGTAAAGACTGGACGACGGAGTTGCACGAATACCACCTTGTTGTACTCCGGACTTTGTACTGTTACAATTCAACTGCGGAGAAAGTGACACAGACTTGTTGATTGTTGTATCAGCCGAACTGTCGGTCCGATGATTGGTGGCCTTGTTTGAGGAGCTGTCACAGTACGAGTACAGCATTTGTATCGGCCGAACATTCAACAACTCACGATATTCTGGATTCCTGTTCTGTGCCTTGGGAATTGGTGCGGTGCTGATACATGCAAACAAATGTGCCCTCAAGTGTGCGTGATGGAATAAAAACACAATCATTGATATCGGGTGCTCAACCATGTTTCTAACCCCTCGATGGTCCAACACCTCAACGCTCGGTCATATACAAAAGTCGGTCCGAGTCTGCTTGGATCTTCTGTGGATGAATGACGGGCCTCAGGCGAGGAGAGCCATGTCTACGACAGCACCTTTTCAATATGCTGTCAAGGCCTCGTTCTGGCGAGGTGGGACGTCGAAGGGCGTTTTCTTCAAGCTTTCCGATTTACCAGAGTGGTTCCAATCAATCTTGAACTCGGAGAAGCAACCGGACGGTGCTCAATTTCAGCGGATGGAGAAATTCTTTGCCGCAGTGATGGGCTCTCCTGACTCGTACGGTCGACAACTGAATGGCATGGGTGGTGGTATCTCGTCACTCAGTAAAGCCATGGTCGTTCGACCTTCTGCTCAGGCCGATGTCGATGTCGACTATACCTTCTTCCAAATCGGAGTCAAAGATGGAAAGTTGGACATGGCTGGAAATTGTGGCAACTTGACTTCTGCCGTTGGGCCTTTTGCACTGAACGCTGGTCTATGGCGAGGGTGTCCGCAAAAGGTTGGCGAGGTAAACGGCTTCGAAACGGCGTCTGTCACCATGAAACTCAGAAATACCAACACCACAAAGGTGATCGAGTCGAAGTTCGACGCATTCAGGAACAACCACGGCAGCAGCACATGGCAGTATCTTGAGGTCGGAAAGTGTTCGATCGACGGTGTGCCCGGAACAGCCTCGACCATCACCCTGTCCTTTCTCGATCCAGAAGGATCCAAAACACCCAGAGCATTACCTACCGGAAATGCTGTAGACGAAGTTCAAATCGGTGACCGACAAATCATGCGAGCGTCCTTGATCGATGTCAGTAACCCCGGTATCTTCATTGACGGCCGTGATGTTGGTTGGAACCCCTCATCCACGCCAGACGAAATGAATGCGAATCAAGGCCTCTTGGATAAGCTGGAAATGATCCGCAAACAAGGCACGAAGATGATGGGTCTCGATCCGAATATCAGCAGCATACCGAAAATCGTTCTTCTCTTCCCTCCCAAGGCAGACGGCATGGACATATCCTGCCAGGCTTTGTCGATGGAACAAGCACACAAAGCGGTTCCAGTGACACTCGCCCTGAATCTAGGAGTGGCTTGTAAGATGGAGGGGACCATCCCGAACCAGCTGTCGAAACATTTACACGAATCCAATACCGTCATTGGCCATCCTTCTGGAAGTCTGGAGGTCGGAGCATCAATAGGCCCTGACGGCAAGATCGAGAGCGCCAAACTCATCAGGACGGCGAGATGTCATATGGACGGAGTTGTCAATATCACGAATGGAGAAGTTTCTGAGATATTATGAGTTCTACACATGTACCTAGGTAGGGTTCTTGAGCGGCAGCTTTCTTGAGCTTTGAAAAATTAAATCTCAAACCAATATCAGCTTATGCTGGGGCCGTTGACAGGGCTGATGTTGTAACTCTCTGCCCGGCAGAGGATGAGTGTAGCCGTATGAGACGGAGAGATGCCGTGCTAGATCTTCTCGTATTTGGTTGGCTCTTACACTATCTGAACATGGAAACTACGATGCATGTGATGAAGACTTGAATTGTTGATCACATAAACATATAAATATCACTACATGTGTCGGCTCGCAATCAGGTCACTCTGTTCTTGTTTGAAAACTTGCAATGTTATGGCTAATGGCACGTCCTTCAACCATATGTTCGGCCAGAAAGAGAGAGGCCGATCAACCCCCGCAGCATGAAACTCGGGTACGAAGATCATCACAATTTAGATACGTAACGACCCTGTAGATTTGAAACCGAGATGAGGTCACCTTTTCTTTTCCCACTGTCGGGAACACGAGAAATACGAGGTTTGTGGTTATGGTCTTGCTTGGCCTTGCATCATGAGTGTATATGATATAATCAATTGAGGGGTCCGAGCAGAGTCTACTTTTCTTCAAGCTCATAAACTGCATACAAGTACGGTAAGAGAGTGCCCAACTCACTATTCCTCCCTTTTCCTTGACCAATCTCTTTCTTGTCTTCAAGTCATTCTCCTTTTGACTCGAAACAAAAACAACAATGGCAACCTCAACAGGAATGTCTTCCTGCTGCCTTTCCGGGTCCGTACATGGCGGCACACCCAGAGGTCGTGAAGACACCGTCGGAGGACTCGATTGTTACGTCACGGAACCTCCTTCGTCAGACTCAAATACAAAAACAAAAGCGATTATATTCCTCGTCGACATTTTCGGTTGGAAATTCAAAAACGTCCGGCTCTTGGCGGACCAGTACGCCGACGCCGGGGGGTTCACATGTTACATCCCTGACGTCCACCAGGGGGACAGTCTGCCGATCGAGTTTCTGCAGTCGGTCGAACCTCCCCTCAAGAAAAAGGAGGAAGAAGGTATGCTAGACAAGGCCAAAGAGACTGTCGACGTCATGGCCACCCTGGGTCCGTGGCTCGTCAAGCACCGTGAGAGTGTTTCGGAACCTTTGATTTCCGGGTTCGTCAACACCGTCCGTACGATCCCAGGTACCGAAAAGATCGGAGCCGTCGGGTTCTGTTGGGGCGGGAGGTACGCCATCCTCCAAGCCCACAAGCGGGCGGCCGGTCAGGTGGGTGGTGTCGACGCCGCTTACGCTTGTCACCCTTCACTCTTGAGTATCCCGAGCGACATCGAAGCGGTGGCGGTACCTTTGAGTCTCGCGGTGGGAGAAAAGGACAGTCTTTTGGACCTGAAGTCGGTGGAACAGATACGTGAGACACTGAACAAAACCGGAGCGCCGACGGAGGTCAAGGTCTACAAGGACCAAATCCACGGGTTCGCCTTGAGGAGTGATTGGAGTTCCGACGAGGACAAAAAGGCAATGGACGATGCTGAGAAGCAGGGAATTGAATGGTTCGAGAAGTACCTTTCGTGATCTACCCTATATATGTATAGATATGCACTGCACAGAAAAAGGTCAGCATTAACACTCAATTTACATGGTCAGGTGGTTATCTTCTGTTGTAACAAATCCATTTTGTACAACACCTCGTAACTTGGTCACCTTGATGTCAAGTGCTCATAGACGTCTGTGACGTCGGCATTGTCCATAGATAAAAGTACGAGCGACATCAGATCATGCTTTCATACACCCTTTGCGACGAAAAGCCGAACAAATCTGTTGATGACCACCACCACTACTAAGCTGATTCCCGAAAAGGGGGGGGGGAACAGGGATTGACCGATCAGACCACTCTAAACCTACATAGCCAAGGAAAGATTACAAGTCCCGGACTGATCGCAAAGACCTTTGTATTTGTATTTGCATTTCTATTTACGTAGAACTCCTACATTGGCTCAAAGATAAAGAAAGTCCCCTTGTCGAGTTGTGGTGGGCGGTTGTGAATGGTCTCCGGTATCTGGCCCCCAGCCCAGACTGCTCACTCACAAAATCCCGTGGGGAAGAATTGATTGTAGCTTAGCCGAGTTTAACAGGCATTAAGCATCCAACTTTAACTTGTAGCCAAGTACTGATAAGCTTCTTCCCCAGGATTGGCCCATGGTCCACACTCCCCAGGACGCATTCGTATACATGCCTCGAGAGGCTTTCTGCTAACTCACCCCTTCAGCTTCTTCATGTGTCCAATCACGAGTGCTGATTTTGTCTTCAGCGATAAGGAACCGACTGGCTTCACCTTACCATTGGAGATGTGTAGGCGAACTCCCGTTGCCACGTTCGTGCCTGGATCGATGGAGAATGTGCCATGACCGTGGAGGCCCTGCTTGACCCGGAGACTCTCTGTGGCAGGCATCGGTCTGGCGAATGAGGACGGTGAGATACAGCAAACTGATATCGCTTGAACCCTTGTCAATCTTGCAGCTCGGGATGGTTGGTAAGGGTCTGTCTCGTCGCTACGCACGGGGAGAGCTCTCACTGCTCTCACTTTTCTTTTTCTGTCGCGTGTGTCGGTCGTTGCGCATACATAAGTCCTCCATCCCCCCGTGTCCGTTGGCGGACGCGTCTTTGTGCCCTTGTCGTACTTCAAAACTTCCTCCAAATATACCATTCCACTGTAACGCGAGTGTCGAGCAACTGGCTGTCTGAAAGATGCCTGGCAGACCAAATATTCCCGTCCGACGGTGGGATGCGGACACCCTTGTCAAACCTGACTGGCTCGACAATGGCGACAATGCCTGGCAGTTGACCGCTGCGACCCTCGTTGGCCTACAGTCGGTACCTGGACTCATGGTCATGTATGCTGGTCTGGTGAAAAAGAAGTGGGCTATAAATTCTGCCTTTATGGTGCTGTATGCCTTCGCCGCCGTGCTCATCTGCTGGGTGGTGTGGGCATACCGAGCAGCATTTGGCAAGAAGATGCTGCCTTTTGTTGGTGTTCCTGGACCAGCTGTGGAAATGAACTATGAGTTGAAACAAGCATACCTGCCTGCAGCCGACGTGTACGCAGCATATCCCATGAGTACCATGGTGTATTTCCAGTTTGTCTTCGCAGCAATCACGCTGGTTCTCATTGCGGGAGCTGGGCTGGCAAGAATGAATTTCTTGGCCTGGATGGTCTTTGTGCCTCTTTGGTTGACACTCAGCTATACCGTGGGAGCATTCAGCATCTGGGGAGGTGGATTCCTGTACACCATGGGCTGTTTGGACTACTCTGGTGGATATGTCATTCACGTCTCCTCCGGAACGGCAGGGTTTGTGATGGCATACTGGGTCGGACCACGACATCCACGAGATCGCACGGAGTTCCATCCAAACAACGTTCTTCTCGCGTTGGTTGGTGTCGGCCTCCTCTGGCTTGGCTGGAATGGCTTCAACGGTGGTGATCCATACACAGCCTCGCCTGATGCTGGTGCTGCTGTGTTGAACACCAATGTCTGCACTGCGATGAGCATGTTGACTTGGACCATGATGGATTTGGTATTTTTCAAGAAGCCAGCTGTGATTGGGGCAGTTCAGGGGATCATCACTGGTCTTGTAGCCATCACGCCGGCTGCTGGTTACGTTGCCGGCTGGGGTGCCATCATCATTGGAGTATGCTCTGGAAGCATCCCTTGGATTTCAATGAACATTCTGGGAAAACAGAGATGGTTCCTCGAGTTTTCTGATGATGTTGTCGGAGATTTCCACACGCATCTTGTTGGCGGTGTTGTAGGAGGATTTTTGACTGGCCTCTTCGCCACTAGCGAAGGTACAGCAGCTTTCGCTCTGGCTCCAACCGGCGGCGCCATTGATGGTAATGGTCGACAGGTCTGGGTACAGATTGTTGGATTTCTCTTCATCATCGGGTGGAACATCTTCTGGACAAGTGCAATTTGCTTGTTTATCAAATATGTGCTGCGGATTCCGTTGAGATACAACGAGGAGCAACTTCTCATCGGAGACGGAGAGGTTCATGGAGAGTTGCCATATGCATTCTTCCATGATGGCCGGCATGAGTACGAGTAAGTGCACAAGTCCTATACATCATATACTTGCTAATCAGTGCATTAGTGCCAAATATGGTCAGCCAGACCCGGAGAAAGCTCGAGGGGTTCTGGAAGGGATGGATGCTGGGAGGGATGGCAGTAGCGAAGAGGGCTCCAGTGGACAAGTGGGAGTCAATAAGAAATCTGACAAGCAAGCATAAGCAGCTGTATCTCTGGATGAACCATTGGATGGTGTTGAGGATTTGAAGTCACGGCATAATGGAAGAACGGCTGCTTTGGAGAGGTTTGTTGAACGAGATGGGACAGTTAATTTTTCTTAGAGTAGAGATTGAATAGGCTTACTCAGTCGGTTCATTCGAACTCATATAAGGAAGTAATCGAAACCTAGTACACGCCTTTGAGGTTTATCGAAATTTAGCAAACATCGAGTGAAACAGAGGCAGATTATGAGGCTGAGGCTGAGAGACGGTGATGTCAAGAGCTCCCAAATGTTCCACGGTCTGACAAAATATCTGGTAAGCATCCCCTGCGCAAGACACAAGATACGCCTCAGGAATAAAGTATTGTCAGACCAAGCTAATTCCACGCGAGGCAACAATCCATTCCCAAACGCGTTTGTTACTTCTTTTCGCTGCCAACGACCTCATACTTTGTCCCTTTCTCATCCCTCTAAAAGGGCTTTGCGGCAATCACCAAGCAAATAGTCACTTCTTTCGTTCTCCTGTTCATGGTCACTTCTTTTCTACCTCAAGTTGCTTCCTTCCGCCCGACCCTCGCTGTGTTCCAATTGTAGTATCTCATCAACAAACATCACCCAAACTTCGGCGTTTGACATACTATTATTGCCCAGCATGTCGAACGCGGTTTATCGCTTCGGTGAGTGTGTTCTACGATGCCATTTGCCTCGCCTGTTGTACGAGACGTGCTACATCATGCACGGGTTCATATGACTCACTGATGAGGCCAATATCTCAAGAGATATCAGGACAAAGCTAATTTATCATAGAAATGTCCCCGAACAATCGTGCAGGCTGCCAGAACTCCAAATGCAAACATGAAGGTGTGAAAATTATGAAAGGTGAATTTCGTTTCGGTACTCAAGTATTCATCCAAGAGCACTACAGCTGGCAGTGGAAGCATTGGTAAGGACATCGCAATCTCTCCCCTTGATTCCACCGCTCATAATGGTCAGGGGATGTGTCACACCAGTACAGATTGCAAACCTACAATCTCAAGTTGGCCCATTGGAAGATTTGGATCTGGACAGTGACCTTCCCTCGATTCTTGACGGCTATGATGAACTGAGCGTGGAAGCTCAAGAGAAGGTCAAGGAGGCGTTGGTTCATGGTCACGTTGCGGATGAAGACTGGAAAGGAGTAAGCAAGGTTTCCGCCTGCGTCTGTGTCTGTCGACTTTGGTGCTGACTTGAAACAACTAGGAGCCTGAGCTGAATCGTCCCGGAATGAAAGGCATCAACAAGCGTACCCCCAAGAAGAAGAAGGCACCAGATGCAGACGCAGACGGTGAGGCGGGAGCTCCTGGAGACGATCAATCACCAACAAAGCCCAAAGCCAAGAAGGGTAGGCCGAAGAAGGTCAAGGCTGAAGCGGCCGAAGACGACGAAGAGGTTCCGGCTCCGAAAAAGACACGTGGCCGCAAACGCAAGGCATCTGCTGAAGACGAGTTGGATGAGCCTGTTGAGAAACCGAAGAAATCTCGTGCCAAAAAGGTCAAGGCTGAAGAGCAAGAGTCGTTGGATTCTGATGTTCCACTGAACGCAGCACCAGAAAAACCAGCTAAGAAGAAGGCGGCGCGATCTAAGAAGGTCAAGAAAGAAGAGACGCCAGATGAGGACGATGATGTCCCTGTTGCACCCATAGCCACCAAGGCTGCAAAGTCAAAGGCAAAAGCAAAAAAGGTCAAGGCCGAAGAAGAAGAAGAAGAAGGGGACGACATGGATGATCTGGAGCCCGAAGAAGAGGACGCAGACGACGTACCAGAGCCGCCAAAGAAGAAGAGGGGAAGACCTGGCCGTACCAGGAAATGATTTTGTCAACCAAAGTTGTTGTGTACGCCGATTTCTACTACTACCTACCTAGGTATGTCTGCAGTGTCGAAGGTGGCAGGGGTTTGTGACGAGCTAGCTACAAAGGTGCTCCGTGAGATGCAAGCTGGCCCCCATCAGACTGATAAGAAGCCAAAATTCAGTGGACTGAGAGAGTGTGTTTTTATAGGCTTGAGATTCCCTGTACTATTAGTGTTTTCTACGTGCGTGGTGCCTCTTCATAGAAGTGGTCGAGGCGACTCATACTTTCTACTGCCATCAAAAGGTACATGGCGCCACGCAAATGAAAAAGCAGTTGTGCAAGAACAGTATCTTGGTACATCCAGTCCGGGCTTTGTTTACTAATTTCGTTTCCCATTTCAGGTCCTGGAAATGAGCCATCGGGAAGTGAAACTGTTGACAGAATCAAGTGTTTTCCAAATCCGTGCCAGCTTTTGACACAATGCGTTTCTTTCATCTACTACTCCACAACGCAGCCCGCGGTCGCGCTTTTGCTTGGGGAAGCTTCTATCTAGGTAATTAGGATATACAGACGATTTGCTCTCTTTACTCCGTACAAGGGTGTCTCCGTGATCGCGCAACGCCACACGCTCTGTTAAAATCGGGACTTCTCAAAACTCTCGGCTCTCGCCAATGTCACAGATGTCGAAAACACCAGTCTCAGGGATCGAGTGGTGGGCGAGGGCCTTTTTGAGCAGCTCTGGCGGCTCGAGGACATCCTCCTCCGTCAGGACCCAGGTTCCCCAGTGGATGCCCATGGCCCGTTTACATTTGGTGTCCCTGAAGATCTCGACGGCGTCCCTGGGGTCGGCGTGCATGGGGCTCATGATCCACCGGGGCATGTAGGCGCCGATGGGGATGAGGCCGAGGTCGAACGGCCCTTTGAGGTCCCCTATGTCTTTGAAAGCTGGACAGTGGGGGAGATTGGCGTATTCTTCGGCCCAGTCGTCTTTACCCTCACTTTCTTTGGGGACGGACCGGTACCCCGTATCGCCGCCAAAGTAGACGCTCCTCCCGCCCGAACTGACGGACCACGACGACCAGAGGGTCGCGGCGCGGTCGTGGATACTCCGTGACGAGATGTGTTGGCACGGTAGACATGATATTCTGCTGGTGATCGCGTCTGCGGCGGGTTTCGCAGACGGCGTGTCGGCGGAGGAGACGCTTGCTTTGTCGCTCTTTGCTGCCGAGGAAGACGGTGTCAGCGTAAAGTCCACCTCTTCCCACCAGTCGAGTTCGTGGCATTGTTTCTTGATCCCGCATGCTTCGAACCACTTTTTGTTTCCCAGAGGCACAAAAAACTGACATTCCGGGTGTAGTTTGTGGATTTCCATGATGGTCGGGTGAGAGAGGTGGTCGTAGTGGTTGTGAGAGATGACGACGGCGTCGATCGTGGGTATGTCACGGATCTGGCAGGGCATCTCGGTGTACCGCTTGGGGCCTAGCCATGAGAAGGGACTGCAGCGGTCTGTGAAGACGGGGTCGAAGAGCACACGCAGGCCCGAGGGGAATTCCACGTAGTAGCATGCGTGGCCCAGCCAGGTTGCGCGCAGTGAAGTACTTGAAGTGCGACAGGGTAGGAATGTTGGAGCGTGGACGGGGACAGTTGGAGGGGTGGTGTTTGGTTTATTTGCGCGGCCTGAGACCCGTCGCATGAGCATGCCACCGATGATCGCCGGCGCAGAGTGCATGTTCCATGAGGGCCACGGGTTGTCGAAGCCTCCCGACTTGACGTGCCAGCCTTTGGCCTTTGTGACGTCGTCGTCGGGACGGGCGGCGGCGATTGAAGGGACGGCTACGGTCGCGGCATACACCAGCGCTGATGTCGATGATGAGTAGGCCATTCTCGAGGAATTCAGTGGCGGAGGAGCAGTAGCAGTGGACGCTCTCTTGCTGAAGAAATGTCGAAGAAAGGAACGCATGGAGAGAAGAGGCGGAGGGAGGGACACGAGGACGATGTAGTAGTCCCGTGCCAATAGGTATGGATGGGAGAGAGTCTGGGCTCGCTTATTGCCAGAATTCCTGGCGCCTACTCCGTAGAATGGGAATACAATAGGAAAACACCCTACTCCGAACCAGGTAGTCGACTAATTATACAAGAGGCCCAGGGTATCTGTGTAGGTAGTATGCGAATGGCACTCGGGGTTGTCAGCGTCAGCATTTTTGTTGTTGGAGCGACGCGATGGTCCGTTATCTCCGAGATGATCAGCGAGTTTTGCGGATGAAAAATGTCCCGCAGGACTTTCAATACGGATTACTCTCAAATGAAATCATTCAAATCTTGTCCTTGACCCCGACCGCGCTTCGGATGTTCAACTGGACGGAGACATTCTGGTGATGCAGGGCGATAATGGAGTGGTCAACCTCGCCGCGGATCAATCATCTCTGAATGCCCATGATGTTAATGCGCAGAAAGCTGATCTCGTCCGCCAACTCGCGGGCGCTGGATCCAGCAGCAATGAGGGTGGGCTGATTGCGCAGTTGTCCAATAATGCTTTGTTTACGGGCGTATGTATGGCTTTTTGAGACTCCTTTACGCTGGTTCTAAGACCTCACTAGGGATTTGCGCTCGCCGGACTCGGTGCGCTCGCAGCAACAGCCCGTAGAGGGTTCAAGCAAGGAGCTCACCTCGTGCGACGACGCCTCCTGGTCGATGTCGAGATCAATGTTCGAGACGACTCCTACCCCTGGTTTCTAGACTGGATGACACATCATGAGCAAGGAAGGTTGGCAGCGAAAGAGTCTGGCGGCAAGAAAGGCATCTTCGAATCCATCCTCAGCCGGATAACACCGGGCATACACCATCTGTCTATCAAGACAGAAAAGCAAGAGTTGCCTAATGGTGCCCTCCACACGAATTTCTACCTCATTCCGGGTCCTGGTCGACACGTTCTCCGATACAGAAGTGCTTGGATATGGGTCAACAGACAAAGAGAAGCGAAGCAAGTCTCGATGGATGGGAAACCGTGGGAGACGGTGACATTGACGACCTTGTATGCACACCGACACGTCTTCGAGTCGATGTTCAAAGAGGCCGCCGATCTTGCGACACAGGCCGTTGAGGGCAAGACGGTCATATACACTGCATGGGGTACGAGATGGGATAAGTTTGGCCATCCTCGCAGCAAGAGACCTCTTGAATCTGTGATCTTAGACGAGGGAGTCAAGGAAAGAATTGTGGAGGATGTACAAGACTTCCTCTCCTCTGCAAAATGGTACTACGAACGAGGAATCCCCTATCGGCGAGGCTATCTCCTCTATGGCCCTCCAGGAACCGGCAAATCTTCCTTCATCCAAGCGTTGGCAGGGCATCTAAACTACGACATTGCCATGCTGAATCTGAGCGAACGTGGTCTCACTGATGATCGACTCAATCATCTACTGACCGTGATACCTCAAAGGACTCTGGTTTTGCTTGAAGATGTGGATGCGGCGTTTTCAAATCGCCGACAGGTCGAAACAGATGGCTATGCAGGTGCGAATGTCACCTTTTCCGGGCTTCTCAATGCTTTAGATGGTGTCGCAAGCGCAGAAGAGCGCATCATCTTCCTCACGACCAATCATGTGGATCGACTTGATGAAGCCCTGGTTCGACCCGGACGAGTGGATCTGACTGTTCGTCTCGGTGAGGCTACGACGTACCAAATTTCTCAGCTGTGGGAGCGCTTCTATGGTGAGGCCGACCCAGAAGGGAAATTGAAGCAGGAGTTCTTGAAACGCTTGCTTGACATCGGGGCTTTACCAGACGCCGAAGCCCGAGTCAGTCGAGTTAGCATGGCTGCATTGCAAGGATTATTTTTGTATAACAAGGGCGATGCTTCAGGTGCAGTCGAGATGGCGTGGCAATTGGCACCAGGAGAATTGCCCACTGTACTACCAAAGTCCACGACACACGGATCCTGAAGCTATCTGATGATTGCTGGATGAATATGGACCATGATACCCCCTCCGAATATGTATGTAGTTATTGTCATGTAGATGTAGAGTGTACAATATTTCAGATTTGCCCATCTGCATCGTACACAACCACATTATCGACTATTTGTGGTGTGAGTTTCCTCTTGTCCGGAATTGGGGCCAATATCAATGCCACGATTCATTGCGTGGCCAGGATTGTCATTTGACAGTGGACATGACTGCCTCAGAGCAACGGGACATTCATCATCCGATCTTCACTCTTTCAGCGTCGATATTGCCCAAGTAAGACAAATTGAGAGTAAGATGGACAAGACATTATCGACACCCTTGCGCCACGATCTCTCGCAATGACCGATCCGCTGTCGATTACGACCGGCGTTGCAGGCCTCCTTTCGCTTGCTGGTAGCGTTATAAGTCAATGCTATCAATATGGCTGTGGTGTTGCCGACGCTCCGGAAGAAGCAAAGAGGCTCGCTTTCGAGGTTACAAATTTGAGTGGACTGTTGGTAGGTGTTCAGAACCTGGCCAAACACCACCAATTCCCAACGCAAGACATTCAACCTATCTTGAAAGAATGCGATACTTCGCTACAAACTCTCTCGTCAAGACTTCGAGATCACGGTCCACATCCGAACAACAAGGCTTCTACCACCAGACGAACGATCAAGAGGTTACTATGGCCTTTGAGGAAAACTGACACCGAGAATCTGATAGCCTTGTTGGAAAGGCACAAGAGATCATTGTCGTTGGCCCTAGACACTTTTTCTGCGTACGTTGAGAAGTGGCCGCCACCATGAACCGTGGACGAGGCATTTTTAGCTGACTACCTATCTACCGTATGCATCTAGAGACACCATCCTACATCAAAGGGCAACATTGGACCATGTCTCGGACACTCTATCAGATTTGTCTCTCGAATATAGATCTAATCATACCAATCACCAGCGCCAGCAGATCCTAGACTGGCTTTCTGACTATCAACATGAGGCACAGTACCGTCAGGGGTTTCAACTCCACTGCTCGAAAACTTGTTTGTGGCTTCTGGAGGATCCAGAATTCATCAAGTGGTCTCAACGTAGGTCGTCTCTGTTATGGATGCATGGCCCGGCGGGATCTGGCAAGACCGTGGCGACCAGCTATCTGATCCATCACCTCACCCACCATCTCTCGGCGGAGGGTCATTTACTAGCCTATTTCTACTACGACGCCAGCACGATAGAAAGCCTCACGCCAGAGACGTTCTTTGGGGCATGCATCAAACAATTCTGTTCTCAACTCCCCGAGATCCCTGACAACATACGGGATGCATATAAAAGGGCCGCCGATAGGTTAGGGACACCCAGGCAAGCCAGTCTCAACGAACTCCAAAACTTCCTCACCCGACTTCTGGACAAGGCCAGGTCATGTATCATCCTCGTTGACGGTCTCGACGAGACCCCAGATTACGGGGTTGTGTGTGACTTCCTCACCTCAACAATCACATCGGGACACCACCCACTGCGCGTCTTCATCAGCAGTCGTCCTGATGTCGACCTCCGGCGCCGCCTGGGCGGGTTTCAAGAGATTCTCGTCCCCGAGACCGCCGTGGAAGATGACATTGGTCTTTATATTCGGTCACGGATCGGTCACGACACCAGACTTCGACACATGAGTGACAAGATGAAGCAAAAGGTCGAATTGAGTCTCCGTGTTGATTCACACGGGATGTAAGTACTCTTCTATCTCATCAACCTTGACCCGCGGCGTGAGTACTTCTCTCGCTGACATATGTATCTCGCTACCTAGGTTCCGATGGGTTCAATGTCAACTCGACGCGATATCACGTCTTCGAACCGACGCGGCGATAAAGCAGGCCCTGACCTCACTTCCATCCAGTCTCGAAGGCGCATACACTCGCATCTTGCGATCCATTCCGAACGAGGATATCATGTACGCACGCCGAGCTCTTTTGTGGCTCGCTCACGCTTCCTCTCCGCTCACTTTGCCCGAACTTGCCACCGTGGTCGCCCTTGAACCACCCAGTATTGTCCTCGAAACCGGTCATCTCGATCCCGACCTCGCCCTCAACGACCCTTCGGACGTCCTCGAGATCTGCGGCAGTCTCGTGTCTTACAACCCCATTTCTGGCACGACGAGGCTGGCGCATCATTCGGTCCGCGAGTTTCTGACTCAGAGACTCGATCGGACCAGTGAATTCCACATTCCACCCAAAGAGTCCCACCGTACGATGGCCGAGATTTGTTTGATGTACCTCCTACTCGACGATTTTGCGAAAGGTCCTCTATTCCCTCGAGAGTTTCAGGAAACCTGTGTCAAGTATCCTCTGTTGAGATACGCGGCTACGAATTGGACATTTCATCTCTCCATGGCAGATGAATCATCATCGTCAAGAAATTCTTCTCGTCCGAAGTGTGGTTCTAATACTACAAAGTCGTGGATTTCTGAGAAAGTGACTACCAGCAGTAGTACATATTACAGTAACGACGAAAAAGGGGCGAGTGACCTTGAAAAGAATAATGATACCGAACAAGTTCTCCTTCCATTGATATTACGACTCTTCACACCATCCTCCAACCCTCGGTTTTACTTCTGGCTCCAGACCATCCTCTCGGATAGTAGGCATGGGTACTTGCCTCCCAACTCTGACCTGGTCCGAGCGACGCCGTTGTACTACGCCGCGAGTTACGGACTCACCGAGACAGTACGTGCCTTGATTTCCGGTCTTGAGGACAACGACGACGACGACAACGGTGGTCGTCCCGACTTTTTGAATACTCGCGCAGGTCGATATGGCGGTACGGCGTTGCACGCCGCGGTATGGCGCAACAGGCCCGACATTTTGAAACTCTTACTCGACGCCGGTGCTGACCCTACCGTCGAGGACGACAATGGCATGACCCCTGTTCAACTGGCGTATTGGTAAGTTGAAATGTGAAATGTTTATGTGATCTGCTGGTGATTCATTCGACTCCTTCTGTCCATGCCTTTTTGCTGACCACGTCATGGCTTCATATAGGAGTAAAAAGGGAAATACCTTGATGGACTTGTTCCCCGAAAGTCTCAGACTAGGAGACAAGTTGGGCATGTAGTGAGCCGTCTCGACGTTATGGCACCATATGTATTGGTATTGGCGACCGTTGATTGGCGCCACCAGGGTACAATCCTAGGTGGATCACGGAGCCAGCCTTTTAGAGATAAGACTTGAAATAACCAACGCAGATGATATCTCAATCTTTGGCGGGACATAAATTGGATAGAAATCTGTATTTCCCAGCCCAACGCCTGGCGTACGGAGGCCACACACATATCGGTTTGCCGAGTACATAAGATACACACATCAGGCGTTGCCGGTGTCGATAACGACACCTCCGTCCTCGTCGTCATCAACATCATCATCCTTTGCCTCCTCAACCTCCGGTTCTGGCGAACTACTATTTCGTCTCCTTTGGTTCTGTTCCTCCTGACCCGTTGAGATACCATTTTGGGCGTCACTCGCCGCCCCTGCATCCGGCTTATTGCGCTCCTCGTTTTCAGCCTCCTTTTTCTCTGCGGCACTCTTGGTCCCGTTCTTCTGCCAACCCTTGCTGGCATTGACAAGGGGAGTGTCGTCGTTGAACAACCGCAGCAACATGGCCTTGCGGTCCTCCTTCGGCAACATCAGGTTCACGCTCTGTATAGACTTCCACAACGGAAACACCATGCGCTCGCTCAATCCGTCCGGGTCATCGTCAGTCGGCTCGACCACGAGCACACAACATCCCATCTTCAACCCCAGGATCTGCTCGCCAACTTCGCCCAGGTTCTTGTACTCTTCGCCGTTGAACCGGGGGAACATCTCGACCAGTAATCGTCGCAGCGTTTCCTTCCTGTGAAGTTTCACGATCCGCTCCGGGCCCACCCACGTTTCGAGGAGTCGTAGGCCGTCGGTCTGTATGCGCCACGGACACACTTCTGGAGACGGCGCGTCCTGCTTGACAAACATCTTCACGCCGGCGTGGACGAATTTGAGACCCTTGCCTTCGTTCTCGGTCAGGATGTCCTTGGCCAGGGCGCTCGTGTAGTACATGTTCTTGGCCGGAATGCCGTCCGCGTTACGAACCATGTATCGGTCTTGCGGGAACCGAGGGGAGAGATTGTAGAATTCTTTGATTTGCTTCAATTCAGGCAAATCGGGCGACAGATACTTGAAGGGTTCTTCAAATGGTTGCTCACGGTTCTTCTTCTTGGGGGTTTGACCCGGACGAGGTGTTGGGGCGGCAGGTACGGGAATACTCGTACCCGTACTGCCGTTTGGAACTGCTTCGTCTTGCTGGCTCTTAGCGCGCTTCAGGGGAGCCGCCTCGTCCGCGACGTCGTCGTCCTCTGAACGCTTCCTCTTGCCTGGAACATCTGCGTCAGGTGGAGCAGTGCCATTTACCGAATCGATCGTTCCGTCGGCGGCCGTCTCAAGCTGTACTGCTTCACCGGTGGTATCAGCTGCTTCGACCTTCTCAGGCTTTGGAGTTGGCGCCGTGGAACCTGTTGAGCTTGCTTTCGCTTCAGTGCGTGCCTTGATCTCAGACTTCTTCTCAAGTATGGCAATGAAGAATGCGCCCGTGTTCTGCGTATGAGGGAAAACTCGCATAGCACGTTCTAAATGTAGATCTTCTTTCGGTGGGAATACACTCTCGGAGAGTCTGCTCAACCCATCTTCACCCACGGTGGTTTTCTGCTCTAGGACAGCATCATAATCGCTCCATATGCGACCCGACTTGTCCATGACTTTCCAGCTCGTCATGCCAGGAGTCCGCTTGAGTCCAGGCAAGTAATCCTTGGTTTCCTGTAGTTCCACAAATTTGTCGCCGCCACAACGCAAGATCGCTTCAGCTAGTACTGCCTCATCTTCGACTGGGTTCATGCTGCACGTGGAATACACCACTCTTCCACCGACCTTCAACATTTGAAGCGCTCTGATCAGAATCCGCACTTGTGTAGAATGGAGACCGAGGCCATTGCTGGGAGTCCAGTTTTTCCAGATTTCCATGTTCTTCCGTACTGTGCCATCCCCAGAGCAAGGTACATCAGCCAGGATTCGGTCGAATTTTAGGTATCTGTTGTGTACCGGCTTGCCTGATGAGTCAGGAAGGGAAGGAATTTTGATAGAAGGAAAGATGGTGGCGTCGTGGTTTGTCACGATGATGTTGGGCGAGCTCAATCGCTTCACCTGATGGACTAACATGTGCGCTCGCTTGTAATCAACGTCATTTGCAATGAGGAGCCCAGTTGATCGTCCATCGTCTGAGAAGTCTTCACCTTGCGGCTTGTCAAGGCCGTTGGCAGTATTCGCTGCAACTTGCCTACTTCTCTCCTCTTCGCCGGCATGGAGCATCTCGATTAGCTGCGCAGACTTACTGCCAGGCGCCGCACATAGGTCAAGGACGGTCATTCCAGGTTTTATATCCATCAGTAACGGCGGAATCATGCTGACCACCTCCTGACGTGTGATATTCCCGACATCAGTCTCTGCGACCAAAAATTTCTGGAAGCTGGCGAATGGAGGAAAACGGCGGATGACATTCTTGGGCGTGGTCATGAACCATGCCAGCTGGTCAGGGTACCAGCTCACAGGTTGAGGAGTATCGACATAACGGCCCTCGTAGGTTATGGACGTGATTTCGGGGATGTAGTAATCTCGCAAGCGTTGCTGCACGGCGAGTGCGTGAGCCTTGGAGCCAGTGAACCGGAAGCTGTTGGGAAGGTCTCTTCTCATTGCGGCCCAGAAATCCTCCTTCTCTTCGTTCGGTATTACACCGAGTTCATTGTAGTATTCTTCGAACCTTTCGTTGTTTCGAATGATATCGGCCTTGTTGCCTCGATTGTCCTGGCGAGGACCACCGCCGCCACCGCCACGGTTGAAGCCACCCTATACCTTGTTAGTACTTCAATATGGAGATCTCAGGTTCAATTTACTTTTCTGCCACCTCTTCTACCCATGGCGACAACAAAATATCTATAATTAAAAAGTGGTTGTTCTCATGGGCAGTTGAGTCGCACTCTGTATCTAAACGTGGGGAAATTTTAAGATCCCGGCTAACTTTCCCTACGACGATCAAAGTAGACCCACAGTCGGAGTTCCGGAGGTTCAGCCTTGCATCGGCCCTTTGGCCTTCAGCCTCGTGTTGCTTCAGGGCGAGTCTCTTTTCTGGCAACGATGCGTATTTGGTAGGGATGCTGCTAGCAGACACAATGGTCAGAAATAAAGCAAGTTCAGCTTGAACACTTTAAATTGAACTCTAGTCTTACTCTATCATTTTATTCACTTTTGTTGCCGACGTCAAACATTGCCTAGATTCCTGGTTTTCCACTCTTTAACCAAACCTCGATAATCAGCTGGCATGTGTGGTCCGAAGATATTGTTCCATCTTCCACGTTTTCTTGTGATATCCAATCCCAAGTCCTGTAACAAGACGTCCACATACGGTATACTGTCAAAGACGAGGTCTGGATATCTTCCAGCAGCACCGCCGCATTCCTTTGGTCGTCTCAACATTCCATAAATACCATGTAAGATTGAATCATATCTGACAGCATTTGCATCAATCTGCCTGGGTTGTAGATGTTTCAACTTTCCATCGAGAAAGGCAGAGATCCATAGAGCCTGAGCTTGAGCAACCACAACTGCATGAATTGAAGAATGCGCTCCAATGAAGGCGAGATTTTTGTTTTCGAGGGAATATCCATCAGGTGGCACCATGAACCGATAGTAATGATTTGATGTAGGGAGAGATTTCGTGATGGGCTGCTCTTTCAGATGGGGTGCATTGCTAGTTCTCTTCCGCAGTGTTCGAAGATATCTCAATTCGGTCTCGATCTCAGCTTCAGCTTTCTCGGCCTCCAACATTGTTTCTTTAATACCATGGTCCTGGACAGGTAAGTCGAAGTGTACCGTTGACTTGGTCTTCCATCCGGTGCAGCAGACGAAAGCGTCGGCGTGTAATGTTTCGCTGTTCGAGAGGTGCACATCCTCTGAGGATAACAAAACAACGTCAGCGATATGAACAGTAATTTTCCCCTCTCGAACAAGGTCGAACCAGTTTGTCTCATAATTGTGGATACTTAATGAATTTCCCATCCAGAATGGAGTAGTCCATGGTTCTAGTTTTCTCAGTTCTGGATGAGTGTTGTAGCCATTCAGACGCTTGATGTGCTTATCCAAGCGGTTCCAGAAGAAGCCGCATATCTTGTTGCCGATGGATGTACAGTGCAGGAATCTATACCACCAAGACATACAGCCCCTTCGGCCGAAAAGAGTCGGATCAAATGCCATGAAGAATCTCGTCGCAGACATCCTAGCCAGGGATAACTTGAAGGGCCCATAGTTGAATGACTTTGGCCACACATAGCTCGGACCACCGCCAGATGGCCGAATAACCATACGCACACGGGCACCGGAGCGTGCAGCATCATAACACACATCCCATGCCGACTTGTTGCCTCCAAGTACAACCACATCCTTGCAAGCTGTTAGATCTGCGGCACGCTCCTTCAGCTGCTTTGAATGTATCAAGAGGCCGTGGAAATCGTCTGTTCCTGGTATGATCGGGAGGTACGGTTCGGAGGTCAATCCAGTCGCAATGACCATCTTTTCAGCAATGAGAAACTCTTCGGCCATGCCAGATGAATCTGATCTCCGTAGCTTGACCATCCATCGACGATCGTCCTGCAGTTTTGCTTGCTCCACAGTTGTTCTCGGCTGGAATGCAGCATCGATTCCATAATGAGTCGCAACATCACACAGATAGTTGTGAACTACTCTACCGGGTATGTGGGTGCCTGGCGTCGCCCCATACTTTTCAGGGATCATTGGGAAGTCACTGAATTCATATGATCCTAGGACATTGTTTGTCTTGAGCCTAGGATACAGTCTTTCTTCGGCCCATGATCCTCCAATAGATTCAGCCTTATCGACGACAAGGATATCAGCCCCAGGGTTGAGCTCAAGATACGTCTTAGCCATACAAAGACCGTGGAGGCCTGTCGAAGAAGTCAGTCACGTTATCACCATGCTTGAATGATTCACTTACCCGCACCCACAATGAGCAACTCGATTTCTCTGGCCATGCTTGAGCGATAGTATCGATACTCCTCAAGAACCCAAGCACATGGTACAAGAGAGCGACATGTGAACGCTTATATCGTTGTCAGGCCATACTTATTCACTGGTGAGCATTCTTGGCACTTAGAACGGTCCCATTTGTTCGATCGAAGGCAGAAGTTGCAGAGTCTGGGGTCAACTTGAGGCATTGTCGCAGCAGCACAGGCATGTGTCACCTATGTTAAGATACAGGCTTTTGTCGGACATGACAATGCAACCCGATAATGGCCAAAGTAAGTCGACCCCGCGCACTCGGATACGTACCGGTTAGAAAAGGTAGGCTGTGGGATAGTGTACCTCGCATTGTTGATTACACAACTTCGGATAGCAACTGACCTAGGAATCGTTGTCTTGTCAAACGGATAACACTGTGATCATAATCCATTCGCGCTGTCTCGCTTCGGCAAGTCGAGACAGTTGTTTGCTGGTTGCCAAACCGGGAGCGGCAAGTGGCTGCCCGTATCATGAGCTCGGTCCGTCAATTGGTTGAGGCCAGCATTATCAGCATATTTTGACGACTGATGCAGAGCCTTATTCGTTGATCAGCTAGAAGGACACTAACACGAATGGAAGTCGAGGTCACCGTAGAGAGAAGTGAAAAGAATCGTCTTACCAGGTAGTTGAGGCACTCGGTAGACCTTCCTGATTGCAATGCGGAGGGATCCATCCATATCAGTTGAACTCCCTCGATATGCATAGCCGTACATTTCTTTGTACCCACGATCATCACAATGCCATGTCTTCATGCCCCGTCCAAAGGTCACAGAAGAGCTACGAAGGCGCATCGCAAAGGCATGCTTGTATTGCCAGGCTACAAAGCAGAAATGTGATGGCCTAACGCCATGTTCCTCGTGCTCCAAAAGAGGCCAGTCGACATCCTGTGCTTACTCTTCACATGTCCGATCTTATGGTGCGCATCGTCGGCGACGTTCAAAGCCAGCTGAAGATCCTGGCCAATGTTCGGTAGACTTGTCTACGACGTCTTCCCCTCATGACGGGATACCTAGTCATTTGCAGCGTCCCCATGAGGAGCCTGCCCAGTTTACATCCGTCGAGGTCCCTATCCCAAAGTTATCTCACAAGGTATACGATACGAATGGCAGAGTCGGTATGTCACAAATCCGCTCCCTATCATCGCAGGCCACTTCTCTGTTCAGTAATATGCTTACGCCGAATAGTATACCTCGGAGACTGTGCCGCTCTATCTTTCCTTCGACATATCCAGGAAATCGTGGAGGGCGAGGGAGGATCCTCGACCGATGTCTCGAGTGTCTTAGCAATGGAAGAGCTGTCACCCCATTCCGATGTAGACTTAATGACTCAGCATCTATGGAACACTGCGGATTTAGAGGAGCTTATGAATGTCTTCTTCGCCTCGGTATGAAACAGAAATACTCCCGTGTGAAAGGCTGCTAATACTTGAGACAGACCTGTGGCATATTGGATATTATTGAGCGACACAAAATTGAAGGTCTTCTGAGACAGTTGGTGATCGATCCTGAGAGCATGAGAAATGAGGGCAAGGCAGTGGTTTCCCTCGTGCTTGCCTATGCAGCTCAAGCACGTAGCAGTAGCGCCTTGGACTATCAACTTGCACAGCACTTTTATCATCATGGCCGTCAAATAGCACTCCTGGAACTCACTGATGAGCCGCGTCTTGAGACAGTACAGGCGTTCCTGTTATTGTGTCTGTATATGCTGGCCTGTTCTCAGAGAAATGGTGCCTATCTTCAACTTGGAATTGCAATCAGTGCTGCCAAATCTCTCGGCATACACCGTGACATGTTGGCTGCTGATAGTGGCAATGAGGACAGTTTTTTGAGGTAAGCGGTCATTCGAGGAGAGATTGCGGATGACAGTGACAATTCATGTTGCAGGCGTCGGATTTGGAGGACTCTCTGCTATCACGATGTACACTTCTGTGCCATGATGGGCCGGACCCCCTCTACGATCACCACCGACTCGGCACCATTCGACAGCTTGATATTGCCGTCCAGTTCCTTGGAAAAAGATTCGGGCCAGCAACTTGCGCTTCTAGAATCTGCACGAGCCTTTACATTCATGCAAAGAACAGTGACCGACATTTACACAAAGCGGTCAGTGTCTTTGGGATTGCTACAACAATTGGCCCAGGAGCTGCAACAGGCAAGCTCCAAGATACCATCGACGCTACGCATCATTACATCCTCGGACGTTCCAAGTCAATTACGCATTATTCGTAACGCAACGGTGGCCTGCAACTATTACTTCAGCATGATGGTTTTGTCTAGGCCCTTTCTCATCACTTGTATCCACATCAAGCTCAACCGGACCAAGAATGCTGCTATGGATAGCACAGCTACTCGTAACTTGCAAGATGACGACAACAAGATCCACAACGACATAATGCAAGGAGCAATGACTTCTGTGGACGCAGCAACATTTACCGTTCAGTTACTACACGAACTCTTGATGGCTGGTATGCTTTTCAATAATATGCCTCTTCCAATGTGAGTATGATCATGGTTATCTGGAGCATGCTGATATGTTTAGTGCATGGGTGTTTGTTTCGGCCTTGACAATATGTTCCGCATACTTTGGCAGAATTGGAAATCTTTGTGAGATGGAAAAGTCCATCCAGCAAGCCGACGAGATATTGGCCCATTTCTCCAAACATAGCAGACAAGGCAAGCGATATGGACTAATTCTGAAGCAGCTATCAAAAGCAGCAGCAGGACATCTGCAGTCTATGAAGCAGAGAGAGCGACAAGCCCGTAGTATCATGATGCCCGAGCTGTTCAGACTGAACCTGCCAGCCTCGAAAGGCGCGCCTTACACGAGTACGCGGACATTCGGCCAGAGCCACGAAAGGATGGCGTCTAATCTGGAAGAGCAACAAGCCCTGCGGAGCTCTTCTTTCCCCTCCAGCATTGAAGGCATGGCAACTAGGCAAGGTCCATCGCTAGATGACTCGCCGTCAGCACTCAACAACACCTCTTTACTAAACTTGGTCCAATCTTATACGGACTCTGACAATTTCTTTGCAACCGGCTACAATCCCGACAGCTATCCGAACAATCTCGACTTCAATCTTGATGAGGCAGCAGACATTTGGGATCTTAATTGGGGAGGATCTCTTCTCTAGATCGATCATCTTTCTTTGAGCAAATGAGATCTCTAGCATAGCAATGATACACACCTGCATTCCCGGCTCAAGGTGACATAATATCATGAGGGTACATCTCACCTATCACCTGGTAATAGGATTTCGGGTCGAATGACGTGAAGACTAATGCAGGACCTTGATCTGACCCCCCGGATAGATTCCTCCGCCCGGATACGTACTTGACCCCGACTTTCCATGTCCCCGTAACACAGCCATCACTGCAAACAAAGACGGCATTACCAACGGCAGATATCAAATCAACTCAAGAATCGAGAGACAAAGCCATCGTCACATTTGGAACATCTGGCTCAGAAAAAGACGCGACGCCTCTGCTGATAGAAATGCTCTGAGACAGCCGAAGCTCAGACTTCAGATATTCGTTCCCATTTTCAACATCCATCAAATCAGTCTTCGCAATGGAACCAACAAAAGTCGGGGTAGCACCCCTTCTCGATCTGTCAAAGTATCCTCAGGCACAAGCATTTGTCGCCAGATGTTGCGAGTTCTTTGATGAGGTGAAAGATTTGTAAGTCACCACTTCTTCTCAGCATACATTTTCTTCATCGATACTTTGTCACATTGCACGACTGACAATGAAATTAGAACGCCCGGCGCCCCCCTCGAGGCACGACTCAATCGTGACTATGGCCCCGGCAACCCTTACTACGAAGACTTTTGCAAATTCATCAGGGCCGGGTTGGGTGAAGGTTGGGCCGCGACCGCCGAACTCGACGGGCCCAAGTACCGTCGGTCGCGGATCGTCGCACCGTCGGCGGAGACGCACTTTATCTCCATCACCACGGTGTACATGGACTCACAAGAAGAATACCGGGGTCAGTACCACGCTCACCCTTACGGGGAGATCAATTGCGTGGTGCAGATTGACGAAAGCGCCGAGCTCAAGGGCATGCAAGGCTGGCAGGGCGCGGGATGGACGTGTCCGGGTCCAGGGACTCACCATTACCCAGAAGTCAGAGGGGGAGCGTTGGTGGCCTTGTTCTTTCTCCCCGCGGGACGCATCAGTTATGCCGCGAAGCCCGGGGATCCACAGCCTCATTGTTTGTGAGGCAGCACCTAAGAAGTGGAGGACATGTTTCTGTTCGGCCTTTTGGAATCACGGATAGGGAGTCGATCTATATGTACCATTCTAGAATGGCTCAATCAAATCATCATTTGGGAGTTTAGTGTGCAGTACATGAACATCACCTAAGCTTCACATTATTGTTCGTGCTGTACTGTCGGCCTCCGTGTGAAATAGTGGAAACACGGGCTTCGTAGCGAGTTTTGCCGTGCGAACATCGGAGTTGACCACTGTGAATACGGGATTGCTAAAGTGGTTACTTTTCATTATTCTGTACTCTTGTGTATTTGTACTAATACAACGATTAAATAAATCATTTTGTAGAGAGATCTCGTAAGAGATTGTTTTATTGATTGGAGCATATACAGATCTTCCTCTTTTTCTCGGTTCTTCTCTTCATTCTTTTCTACACTTCTCGAGAACCTCGGCATCGATTGACAAACACACACACACACACAGCCTCGCATCAGTCATTCACCATGACCACCACCAATTCTATACCGACTTATACCATCATACAGGCCGACGGTCTATATCCGGTACGCTTTGCTCTCCTTCTACTCTCTTTTCATTCGTCTCCCCCATGGCCTTTCATGGTCTTTCCATCGCCGACAAAAACCACTGACACACAATGGTACGTCCAGGACGACGTGGTCGAACAGGACATTTTCAACGAGACCCCCACGCACGATTACAATCTCAGATACGTCCAGACCGACCTGTGGCCTCCGGGGACGGTCGAGGCCAAACCATGGTCGGCCGTCGACAAGGCCCTACGAGACGAGGTGGATGGAATCATGGTCTTGAAGATGAGATTTACGGCCGAAGACCTTGCCTTGTTTCCAAAGTTGAAAGTGTAAGTTTTTCTAATACGAGTTGAAGAGCATCATTATACGCCAGCTGTTCAAAGTGCTACGAACCAGAAGCAAAGCATAAACTCATTGTTACTGACCTGTTACCTCTACCTACCTAGGATCGTGCGAATGGGCGTCGGTTATGACAGATTGGATAGAGTGGCATTGGCGGCTCGAGGGGTCACCGTATGCAATGTTCCAGGTAAGTTCTTGACTGTCACTCTCGTAAATCTTTCATCCTTTGTACTTTCTTCTCCGTACTTCTATGTTGCATTACATACATCGTGCCCCGACTTGTTTCTCAACCCCCCACGCTTCATCCTCCTATATTGCTTGAACCCCCACTTTCACTCGTTATCACACTTCCACCGACGGAGTTACACACGGGACGGTTCACTGCTCTCGCCGCTGCTCACACTAATTCATGTTCATATCGGCATTCATACTAAAAGGTATTTGTCTTCCCAGATTACGGTACGGCAGAGATCGCCGACCACGCAATCGCCCTGGCCCTGTCACTCCGGAGAGGCGTCTTGCTTCACCACGACCACCAACGGGGACCATCCCCATCCCCTTGGGCCTACATCGAGTCCCCTCTCGTCGAACGCATCCAGGGGGCCACCTTCGGCGTGCTGGGTCTGGGGAGGATCGGGACGGCGGCCGCCCTCCGGGCCAAAGCCTTCGGCTGGAAGGTCTTGTTCTATGACCCTTACAAGCCCAACGGCACCGACAAGTCCCTCGACATCGAGCGGACCAAGGACATCAGGGAACTCTTCCGCAGGTCGACCACGCTGAGCATCCACTGCCCCTGCACCCGCGAGACCCGGGGGATGATCGGCTACGACCTGCTCAGCCTCCTGCCCCGGGGCGCCGTCCTGGTCAACACCGCCCGGGGCGAGGTCATGGACCTGGACGCCGTGGAGCGGTGTCTGAAAGAAAACATCCTCTCCGGAGCGGGACTCGACGTTCTCCCCGAGGAACCCATCCCTGACCCGGCACACCCATTGATCCAGGCCTACCGGAACAAGGAGGGCTGGTTGACAGGACGTAAGTTGCCCTTTTCCCGCCTCGACTCGCCGAACAGCACTCTTTTCCCCCCGGTTTGAAGAGTCCCCTCCCCCCTCTCCAGTTTGTTGGTTAGCCCCAGAATTTCCAGAACCAGAACAAAAAGACAGCGAAACGGAAAACTCATGGCTGACACTCTGATTCATAATAACAACAGGAATGACGTTGACTTGCCACACCGCATTTTACAGCCCGGGTAGCTTCGTCGACATCCGGGTCAAATCGTGCCAGACCATGAGAGATGTCTTGATAGACAAGCTTGACAGCAATGTCATCACCCCAGATATGGATTAGAAAAAATAGGACTACTTGATCAGAAAATGACTACATATTCTCTCAGGACTTCACTCTGTATGTTGCCCATCTCGACAGACTAGATATCCAGAATCATCGAGCACAATGTTGATCCACGTACCAGCTTGCATGTACTTGTTCTTCGCTACTCGTGCAACCCCAGTCGACGAGATAGTTCTTCTCCGGGACACACTAACTCTCCACCGACCGCCGACCTAAAAGTTTTTGTGTCGCTCTGTACAGGCGGGATTTCGGTCGAGATCTCGCATTCAAAAGCTTGACAAGCTCGTCACCATCAGGGCCGGGAAAGGCCAAGTGAAGGAGGTTTCCGCACGATTCCCCAGCTGAAGTTTTGGACGCTGCTCCATGCTCGATGAAGGATCGTGCTGCCAATAATGCCTCTTGTTCAAATCCTGGTTGTGGATGTCCGGGCGTCTCTCGAAATCGTCTGGCCGCACCGTACATGCTTTGTTCCCACGCTAGGAACTTCTCCCACGAGGTACCGCAATGCCTGTCCTGTAGGTATTCTCTCGTATTCGAGTTGGCGCCTTGTTGGAGTAGAGCAACAATAATGCGACAACGAGAAGTTAGACCACTGCTTCCGTTAAGGTGTAATACAATGTAGAAAAGAAGACCTGAAAGATCTAGATTATATTCTTCGTGCTTAGAAATAAGGCCGAGTATGTGGCTCTCGTGCACTAGGGTCACTGAGTCGACCACAAATTTGTCAAACAATCCGTAAACCCCTGATGGGCGAGGGCGCGCATGATCTCTGAACATAGAAACCATCGACTGGAAAATTGTACTCTGTAATTGTCCAGATTTGTCCTCCCAGTCTTTGAGGAGAAAAATCAGAGAACGAGAAAAGCTCCCGTTTAAAGAATCGTCCCATACATCAACAGACGTCGTGTCCTTTTGCCGAAAGGGCATAAGAAAAGTCATCTTGAGCTGAGTTAATGTAGCCTGACACAGATACTGGACTACATCAAGGTTTGGGTGCAAGTAACTGGAGAGCAGCTTCTGTGCTGGTTGAGATAAAAGGAAGTCACTGACACTTCGGTGCAAATAATCCACGGTGTACTCTGCTGGCGTGTCATGGAAGTTTGCCCGACTCGTTCGTTGAATCTCAAGTAAGCCTCCGCAGCGACCCTCCAGCCGCCTGGTGAGCATAAGGTGTCGACTTCTGAGGACTTCTTTCGCTAGAGGTTCCACGGGAGTCGTTCCCAGGAAGTCAGGTCCCCCTTCTTCCACAAACCAAAATGTCAAAAGGGAAAGCGGTCCGACGACGCTTTGGGCGACCATTTGGAAATAAGCTGCCGCATAATGACGCTGATGGATAGGTATGCGTTGGAGAATACTATAGAAGACTTCATCCAGATCAGGCGGAAGCTCTCGTAAGCGGGCAACAAGGGCCGCCATGGAATCGCCTTCGACTAATCCTAGTTTGAGTGATCGAACGACTAGGTATACCCAAAGAAAGACCCCTTTGGCTTTATCGACTATCTCTTCGATCAAATTACTGCATGTGGTTGGGTAAGCGGCCTTCAAAGTACCGAATTCTTTGATTTCCTCAAGTCGATCAATCGTATACGTTTCGATGTCATTTCGCGTTAAGAGCTCCATCCGTAGTTTGGGGAAATCTTCAAACCCACTTTTGAAAGCTGGATACGGCCGACTCGAAACGCAGAGCTTGACGCCTTTGCAAGAGGAGACCTTGACCAAGAAATCTACAAGGTCTGAATGGCAACGGTGATCCCCTTCAAATTCATCGAGACCATCGACAAATATACAGAATCGATAGTCTCTGCTTCCGTTTCCGAGAAGTTCAAGCAGCGTGTTCTCTAGTTCTGTATTGGTCCAAGGCTGTTGATGAGATCCCAATATGGCTGCACGCCAGCGAGATGGGGTTGAAATTGGCACCAAGCACGGAGCCTGTCGCAGTAGGTTGTGAATTAGCGATCGGAGGAGACCATTCCGCGACTTCTGAGTCTCCGTGCCTGCTAGCCAGAAAAAGCAACTTGCTGTTAGTAAAGGTAGATTTTGTGACCATACCTGTGCTGCGAGCGTAGTCTCTTGAGACTCATAAATGAATCGCATAAGTCTGACATTGTCAGTCACGAGCAATTCTGACTTGGACTTTGTAATCATACGTTGACTTTCCACTTCCAATCTTCCCCGATACCCAGTAGAGGCCTGATGATTCAAGCGGATCTTCGAGCCATGTTCTAAAGTTGTCCTCCGTATCCACGCCCTCGTCCGGCTTGTTGAAGACCCATCGACAAGTATTTTGATGAGCCGGATGAACCTGTAGCCTTCGTTCCTCAATCTGTTGAAAGTAGAGGCTGTTGAGAATGAGATTTCTTGCGTGCTCCTCATCATCAATTCGGATGCGAGAAGTAATGTCGGCGGAGACAGCAGATAGTGCGTTCTGCTTCTTCGTTGATGATGTTTGTAACTTCTTTCGAGCCGCATCATTTCGATCCCATGCAGTATGCTTCTGAAGAGAAGTTTTCAATCCGGCATTGGCGTCGCGAATTGCTTGGAGTATGCTCAATTCAACCCGTTGGCTTTCTGCCAACAAGCTAGCAACATCTCTTTTCTTGTTTCCGCTATGCAAATCAGTAACATGCTCCCCCCCCTCAAATGCAGAGCAGTTCATTACCTTATGACCACTACTATGTGAAGAATAAGCTGCGATCGCTGCTGGTCCAATCTGCGCTGCATCGTCTCTATCCCGTCCTTGTGCCAGACAATTTTGAACGCCTGTCGAAAGGATTTGTACGAGGACTGGCCAGGACGACCCGAGAGTCCTTCAAGCACCTGACGGAATTCTGCAGCAAGATTCTTGCATTCCTCAGAGACTTTCATCAAAGCTAAATCGGCTTGTGTTGTTTTCGTCGTATTCTCAAAAGAGATGCCACGCTGTTGTATCTGGCCATTGAGTTCATCGAGGCGGCGAGTTACTGCGACCAACTCTTCGTGTTCGATCAAAGTGCCTCGAGTACTTTGGGCAATCTCGCGTTGTTTCGACAATAACCTGCCTGCAAAGTCCAGGAATTGGATGATAGCGGCGGCAGTTCCCAGCGCGCTCACTGGATCAAGCACCATGCTGTCGAAATCAGTTGATGTGTATGAAAGGGTGAGATATTTCCTATGTCAGTTCATGTTGGAAGTGTTGCCTACAGGTAGGCTGAAAACTGATCAACTCAGCCGCGGGGATGGCCAGGTCTGTCTCGTACCAAGCGAACCAAGGATATTGAAGCAGCCAGTGGTGCTAGGGTCTCACGAGTCAATCGATTCGTATTTACGTTAGCTTCTCGCAAGACTAGGAGATCAGCTGTCAACTGCGCCTGCTTCGCAAAACAGGAGACTATTTCGTCCTCATAACACAAACAACAAACAACTCATCGTCGGATGGCACAATATCATCAAATCTTACGTTAGCAATAGCCTTGCGGCCTTTTCAACTCGTAACCATACTTTCACATCTGCCAAAGCCACGATTGAGTAGACGGTCTGCCCAACCAAGGCTGTATTTCCACATAGTCGACTCCTAGCAATGCAAATATTTTCAACCCCAACGCCTCGCTGCAAATCAAACCATGGCCTTAGAAGACCCACCGGTAGCTGGCATACCGACCAGCTGTCTCACTCTTCCGGATGATCTTGACCACGTTCCCTCTTTTCAAGCCTAGATACCTGGCCACAGGATCGCTATATTGAATCCGCGGCAGCTGAGTCTCTTTCAACCGGTATCGGTCCAACAGAACCTTCTTCTCTTCCGCGCTAAGCAAGACATGCTTGGGGACCAGTTCGTGTCTCGTGATATTGACAAGCAGATCCTGCTCTTGAAACCACTCTGCCGTAATCCCACGTTCTGTCAAAGGCTCGAAGGCTCGAAGGGCAGCACCAGTGACGGGTCCGATGGTAATGAAAATGCCAGTAGTAAATTTATGTTGATCAAGATGCTGAGCAAATGCGCGCAGGTGCTTAATACCGATTGTGGTCTCTGGACTGAACTCGACCCAGATTGTGCCTGCCGTGGTTGAAGGGTTTGGGTTTTTGGCAGTCGCTCTGGGGGTATCGCGCTTGATCATCTCTTCCGTAGGAGTAGCCTGTAATCTCATCATTCTCCGGCTATGGCAAACAAAGTCAGCAGGATAATAATGTGGCACTGTCAAAGAACTCACTCTGCGGTTCCGGTTTGTCTGTCACAGTAATCCCGCTGGAATTTGTCTCGAGAGATGGTCAGCTCTTCTTGGGAGATGGCATATCCCTGTTTCAGTGTGTCAGTAATCAGAGGAAGGTCCAAATCATTTGTCCACTACATACGCGGTCGACAAGCATCTCTAATACTGTCTTCCATGTTCGCCATAATCGAGTGATTTCTTTCTCGGCATCTACCGACAGCTTTGGTCGGTCTTCGTAATCCATGCTTGATATGAGACTGAGGCGAGGACGTATTACGCGGAATGAAGAGAAAGGACTTATGGCCTGACTGTCTTTGTTCTCACGGCGCAGGCACTTCACCAGCATTCAGAAAAAGTGACGAGGCTTGGCGGGAATAGAAAAAGTACGCGCTAACAGATATTCGGGGTTTCGCTAACGATTCACCCGATCAACGCCGCTTTTCCTATCCCTCAAGTTATTCTTTTGACCGAGACACGACCAAACATGGCCAGAATAAAGGCAGCGTCATACTCAACCGAAAGAAGAACCCAAACCTTGGCGCGACTTTTCCTGGGAATTTTCTCCACACCGAAACGGATGAATCGACTGACTGAGCGACAACTCGCAAAGGTCCCTCACCGGCTCAACCTGTATTTGGGTCTCAACTGAGGTATCTGTCGCTCTCCTAAGTACCTTTCTTCGTATCGTATCAGTCAAATCCTTTTTCTAAGCCACGCGATCTTAGTATGGATTAGTCATTGTTATATCGCCTACTCCGCTCTCGATTCTTGTCCAGCTGTCGTTCACTTCTCACAAACATGGCTGATTCTGAAACCACCCCTCCCGCCACTAACGGCGCACAAAAGGCTCGTCCAGAAAAGCCCGACGAGGCCAAGTTCAAGGCTGATGTAGCAAAAGCCGAGAAGGAGCACGAAGCGGCTCAAGCCAGATTTGTATGTGTCCGATCTACTCTTTTCATCGAATTCCACTCTAATAATTCATCAGCAAGCTGCCAAGAGCAAGTTCGACACTGCTCGGCCTGGAAAGTCTTCTCCTGCGAACGATCGATTTCGAGAACTTGTCGAGGAACAAAAGGTCATTCGCCAGAAGCAGCAGGAGCATAAGGTAGGCAAGGCTGGGCTTCAAGAGAAATACAACAAGAATGAGTCCGAGATCAAGAAATGGATCGCCGAGCAGAAGGATGTCCGCTCTCGAGCTGGCTTCAAGAGCGCCGATGAGATCGATGCAAAGGTTGCCAGTCTCACTAAACAAGTTGACTCGGGCAACATGAAGTTGGTGGACGAAAAGAAGGCTCTCGCCGAGATCTCCTCCCTCAAGCGACAGAAGAAGACCTTCTCCGGTCTGGATGACTTGCAGAAGAAGATTGACGAGAAGAAGGCCGAGAATGCCGAGCTCCGAAAATCGTTCGACAACCAGGAAACTCGGGAGCTGTCGCAGAAGTATGAGAACAACCAAAAGGAACTTGACGACATCAAGGCTACTCGAGAAGATGCCAACAAGAACATTGACAACCTTAGGGCAGAGAAGGACCAACGCTACCAGGAGCAAACAGTTACCTGGGAAGCGATCAAATCGGTCAAGGACGCCTACCATGCTCAACGCAAGGCCTACAAGGAGTACGAAGATCAACTCTACCAACAGCGACGTGAACGCCAGAAGGCTGAACGTGAGGCCTACGAGAAGGAAAAGCGCCGTCGTGTTGCCGAGCAGAAACTGGAGGAGGCTAGTGAACCCGCCTTCTTGGACGAAATCCGTACCGCGGAAGGACTTATCCGCCATTTCGATCACTCATACGCTGCCGAGGGTGGCGAGAAAGGACCAGGTCAATTTGCAGCCACTGCTCAACGCACTGTCGACGAGTCTGGTTTCAAGGGTATGAAAGTGATGAAGAAGGACGACGAAGACTTCTTTGTTGGCGGTGGAGGTAAAAAGAAGGGCAAGGGTAAGAAGGGCGGTGCGACATCATCTACCGAGGGACCTTTGAACTTGAACGTTGGCATCTTTGAGGAGCTTGCCAAGGTCGGCGTTGACCCACCAAGCAGCCAAGCAGACGTTCCTGGAGTTGTCGACAAATTGAAGGCAAAAGTGGCTACTTGGAAGGAGGGTCAAAAGGCCCAGACGGAAAAGAACATTGAGAAAGCCCGCAAGGAAATCGAGAAACTTGAAGTGGACGGCACTGAAGCCCCAGCTGCTGCCGCATGAATTCTATATAGCACGGGAACAGAAAAAACCTGAGAGCCTTCTACTAGCTACATCCTAAAGAATCCCGATGTTCACAGCATTGGACACCGGAGATATCATTCATAATGGAAGATTGAAACCGTACTTTGATTGCTCATCAAGATGCCGACTCCAATTTGGAGAATTATGCTCCGTACTACGTATTGTACCTATCTGACCCGAGTCATAGCGTGTTATTTACCTGCCGTCCTGATTCGGATTGTTTATCTCCATTATCTCCGTCCATCTCGACGTCATTTAGCAAGACTTCAACATCTTACGACTCCGTCTGAGTTCGAGCGGAGAATTGCCGATGAATTGTGATTCTTTCAATCCCTTCTATCCCCGAGGTACCTCTGTTGATTCTTCGTCTATTGTATTTCATCAGCCTCTCCTTCGCTCAAGGCATCGTGTGCACGGATCGATACGTAAGCCAACGTTTCCTGGTGCTGCAACGCATACCTGTCTCCTTTAACAGAACACGATGGCATCCGTATTCCGACCCGGCTCTCTCGCTTTGATCACAGGCTCTGCCTCGGGGGTGGGGTTCGCATTCGCCCAACACTGTCGTCGACAGGGCATGCACCTCGCGTTGATCGACAACAACGGCAGTGCCTTGCAGAAGGCATCCCAGGTTCTTCAAACGACCAGCAGCACATCCAAAGGCTCCGAAACACTCCAAACGCTCACTTACGAAATGGACGTCTCTGACTCATCGGCCTGGTCCAAGGTGAAATCTGACCTGTCTCAGAAATTCACGGCCATCGACCTCCTCATGCTCAACGCCGGCATGTCCATCCGCACGACCCAACCTTGGTCGGACGCCGACTACTTCCACAAGACGTTTGGGGTCAACTTCTTCGGCATCGTCCACGGCCTGACCACGTTCCTCCCCATGGTCCAAAAGGCTTCGGGCCCGTCGGCCGTCGTCCTCACGGGTTCCAAGCAGGGCATCACCAACCCTCCCTCGAACCCGGCCTACAACGCGACCAAGTCGGCCGTCAAGACCGTCGCGGAGCAACTCGCCTACGACCTGCGGACGGAGTCGTCGTCGATCTACAACCCCCGAGTGTCGGTCCACCTGCTCGTGCCCGGGTGGACGTTTACCGGACTCAGCGGGAACCAAGGTCCTGTGCCGGATGAAGAGGCGCTGAGTAAGAAGCCCCGCGGCGCGTGGTTGGCGAGTCAGGTGTGCGAGTACGGGGTCAAGAAGATGGCCGAGGGGAAGTTCTACATCATCTGCCCGGACACGGACGTCGACGAGGCCCTCGACCAGGCCAGGATGACGTGGGGTGCCGGTGACGTGGTCGAGGGACGAAGTCCGCTCAGTAGGTGGGACGACAAGTACAAGAACGAGGCGGCGGACTGGATTGCCAAGGAAGCCAGTAGGAGGAGAGGGCAGTAGGGAGCAGAAAGTCACAATAGTCGGAAACAACATATTTGTGACCGGAGACTGTCCCTCTCAAACACCACACTGCAAACGTTTGGTCAAGAAACTGCAGTCTACTCCATAGACAAGTAAGCATCTCCTTTCCGAATGTGCTTGACCGGCATCATTCCGTCAACCTCAGAAAAACCAAGGCTCTATCGTATAGGCTTTTCCAGCCTTGACAGAAATATCATGAGAGCTCTTTAGCCCTCCTTCACAACGCTCTGCTCAACCTCCCTCCTACGCCTCAGTTACGTGTAAAGCGCCGTCCTCCGGCTTATCTTTAGCTTCTTCCGTCGCTGGGCGTGACGAGCATGGAAGAATCGCTAGCTCACGTCTTTCGTCATCGTCACTCTTAAGCCGGGGATTCTCACGGTGACGGCGTCAACGATTGAGTCGACCTGGAAAATGAATTCATCGAGAGCTTGCCCACCATAAGTCAACTGGTCGACGTTGTCCCACGCTTCGGTAGCTTGTCCAAAGAGCTGGGGGACACCACCCATTTGAGCGACTGTGAGACCGGACTTTGGACTGTGATCCGTCAAGAACACCGCTCGTAGCCTCAGCTCCCTGCCATCCTCTGAGAGAATGGCCGGGTAAAGCCGTACAGATAGGAGACTCCCGCTGCCGGTAGAACGTGAGTAGTCGTCCGCCACCTGCAGAAAATCAACCCCGTTGCTGAACCATCTTCGAACCTCGAGGCCTGGCCCTTCTGATGGAACGACCAGTTGAAGGCTGTCAGACTCGACGCTGGTGGTGGCGGCGCTGCGCCTGTGATACCACCCCACAAGTCGCTGCATTCGCGCTTGCCGGTCAGCGATGACTTGCAGAGTCCTTGTCGTTACAATATCGGCCAAACGAGGCGGCAGCTGAAGATCTCCGGACGAAGCGACCAATTCCGAGATGACGATGCCATAATCCGGGACCAAGATCAACCAGGAATTGTAAGTTCCAATGCTGCCGGATTTACAGTAGAGATCTACAACCCGGCCCGATATGTTGGTGCGGTAGATCTCCCAAGGCATGCCGATGGAAAGAAACAGGGACGATGTGTGCGCCGAAGGTTTCAGCCAGCGCCTCGTGTCCAGGCGTGAGAGCCGACGGCTGCTCAGGATCGCTTCCCCGAGGGAGCACAGGTCCTTGACTGTCGAGTAGAGGCCACCAGAGCTGTCTTACCGTCAGGACAAGCACTCAAAGTCTGGTTGGGCAAAAAAAAGGAGAAACCTTCCAAACACTTACGGTGTCTCATCGCCAATGTCGTCTGACCAGCCAGAGTCGGTTGCATTTGTCAAAATGGCGCCGAGAATATCCTGTGGCTTACTTGCATATGTGTAGTTCAAGCCCAGCGGTTCCAGTACCAGACTGCGCAGCGAGGCAGAATAGTTCTTGTTGGTGATTTTCTCCACGACATATCCTAGAAGTCGGAAGGCATTATTTGAGTATGCCGGGGTTTGGAAAGCCTCAAAGACTGCGTCACGCTTTTGTATTGCCGCGAGGAAGTCTGTTTCATACCCATTAGTATAACTTTGCTACCCGACAATCTGTCGAAGTGGAATCAGAATCTAACCTGAGCGAGAGCAAGTTGGTGCACTGTTCTCGTCGGTGCAGCCTGGGAAGACGGAGTGCGTAAGGTTAGGAAGGCCAGGCGTATGCGGGAGATTTGCCAGATCCCCTAGATTGTCTACGGCAATATCAGCACCCAAGGGGGAAAAAATGAGATATCCTGGAAAGAAGGCTTACAATCCCTTGCGATGCCGGCCATGTGTGAACCCAAAGCACCAATAGTGATCTCCGACCAGTTGGCGGTAAGTCGTTCGAAACTGTTGGTAGTGTTGAGGATTGGTGCTGCCTCCGTGGGAGCTACCAATTCGGGTATAAAGTCTCCAATCCATCGCGAAAAGATGTCATAGCTTTCAGAGATCAAGAGTGTGTATATGGTGAAAAGTTTAGAGACACTGCCGATGCGGAAAACTGTACCTTCGTCGACATTCTTGTTTTGATCCGTCGAATAATAGAAGGAGAATAATGGCTCGTCGGCGTAGATCGACGTGACTCGAGCGGCGATCATCAGCGACGTGTTTGTGATGTTCTCGCAGTATGTAGAGAGCTCGCGGGTGATGTCGTCGCCGCCAAATGGTGAGAAGACATTTGTACTGGAGTGGATATCGAAGACTGGCCCGAGAAAAGTGTCAAAGCCTTGGGTTGCGCTACTGAGGCCCGTAAAAACAAGCGGTGCTACCAGCTTGACGAAATGCATTCTTGATAAAGGGTCTCAACAACTAAGTGGTAGGCAGTTGCTACACTGATTCAACTGGCCGCCAGAACACAAATACGATTGAAAGGTGAGATATAGCTTGCAGAGTGCCAGGGGGGTTGGGAGACTTATGACTCCCGTTCAAGTTTGATCGAGAATGTAGCTTCTACGAGATGTCATGCGAAACTAACTTCCAAAGGTAGAGGAGCGATGTGCTCGAGGCTCTTCGTCTCATTCGCCGTGTCGTCTACTTCATACCAGATTGGAATTATGGAGCCCGTACCATCAATATCCACCCTTGGTTTCGCCAAAATTGGCAAAAGAACTAAGATCCAGGCAGCAAGAATGCAGAAGTGATCAATTTAGATCCCAGCGGACATTCAATCTTTTCAACCTCCAGCATCACCAACTGACCTGGAAGAATCGATCATCCCAAGCGTCTTTTGTGTCCTGAGACCGAAGCGAACAGCATACCTCTGAGTAATGCTTGCGTGGTTCTATATCGGTACCCACTGAGTGCACTCTTTTAAACTCGGGAACTCGGTGGTGTTTTAGAAAAGTTTCGTCGAGACCACTCTCTTCGAGCTCTTTGACTGTAAGTGCTATTTTGGCCATGGCAGCACCGTTCCATACACCTTCTGTACCTTTAGCTTCAGACAGTAGTTCTATCGCTTCAGCCCGGATTGATCGCTCTCGGCATCGTGTGGCGGTGAAAAAGAGTGGTTGTATTATCCCAAGTCCCAGAGAAAACAGCGGGCCGTCCGCGTTTGCTAGGTGGCCGCGTAACACTGACCTAGACATAGTGACAATGGATCTGAAAGGGTCGTCGTATTCGTCGTAGCAGAGTTGATTTGGACAAAGGGCAGTTTGTAAGAGAATCTCAGCCGTTCTATGATGAATTAGGAGCAATCTCGACTTAATTTGACATTCCATATTTCGGTAGCCAACGCTATCGAGCAATGAATAAAACAATTGCTTCCACCGGTGGGACTCGTCTTTCAGCAGCCGCGTCTGAACTGTTACGAATGAAGGTCTCTCTTCTGGGTCTAAATAGCAGAACCCCTGGGTGGTGGGTGCTCTTAAAAATGCCCAGAGTTTGCTCAGGTGTGAATAAAGGTGACGTTGGGCGGTTTGAAGTGAGTCAAAACCAACTTCTTCGGATGGGAAACCAAGGTTGAGTCGCGGCACCCAGCCTTCGACGAAAGTTGATCCTTGGACATCAAGACGCATAAAAGTGTCCGTAATGTTGGTGTCCACTAAACCAGAGAAGACGAATCAGTAGATGGCGCAGGCTCCTATGCTTAGGCTCTCACCTTCACAGGAAGAACAAACTCGCAAGCTGCTCTCCAAATGCAGTCGTGCCCCGCCGTAGTCACCCTGCATGAGCTCATAGCAAATACCGAGAAGGGAGCAAACCAAAGCTATTTCAATCGCCAATTTGTCTGGTCGAAGTAACATCATCTGTAGAGCTCGGATGAACTTTCCATAGGACTCGAGAGAAAACGTTGTGGCAGCAGAGCGCCCTGGCCACTGGGACATATTCTGGAGCTGAAGCGCAGTGAAAGCAACCGCAGCATGCCGCACGCAAGATTCCTGATGGAGGCACTGTAGGATCAAACGTTCGAGGCGTCGAGACGTATCATCAGAAACAGAAGCAACCATCTTGTGACGAAAAGCATCGAGACAGTGGATTTCAAGGCTTCGTTTCGCATGGTCTCTGTAGGATAACATCGCGATACTCAGGGCTGTGGCGGGGGCTGTCCACTTGGCGATTGGACGCCGTGAGCTGGGCGTCACATAGCCATCACACTTGCGTCCTGTCAGGGTGCATTGCCGGCAGGCCGGTTTGATTTCATCACATTTGACTCGCCGTATTCTATCAAGCATAAGCAGATGAGTACGGAGCACGAGGGATGCCGGCGATTAAGGATGGTGCGACACCATCCGAGCTGCTTACCTGCAGGTGACACATCCAAGACGAGATCGAGACGAGCCTCTTCTGATCTGTCCCATGCTAGCAACGATGCCACGTCGAAGACGCAATGGTGGCAGGAAATATCTCACGGGGGTCCAAAGTCAGGACCTCTTTAATCGTGAGGAGAATAGGCAGCCGGGAAGATTTTGGCGGTGGAGATACATAGCCTCGATTCGAAGAAATCCACTTGGCCCACCAAATATCTTCCTCCGACTGGCCGCTTCGTCTAATATTGTCCAAAATAGTCCTAGCCTTGTCGTCAGGCAACTGGCCTTTCCCCTTACTACCTGACCCGATCAGGACTGAGGCCGTTGACTTGAGATCCTGATACTTGCCCAGGCTAAGACTATTAAAACGCATGTCGACTCTCCATGTTGGGGCTATGCAAGCCGCTCTTTAAACCTCCTACGGGCGCATATGGAAGTCACGGGCAGTGGAAAGCTGACGCGAGAAGTCTCCTATGAATCCCTACCACCCTTTGACGGTGAGAAGCCGCATTGAACGCAGAGTATCGATTCATGAGCTGACAGACGTCTAGAGACAGGCAGACTTGACCTCGATGCATACGCAGGCGATGAGATCGATAGGCTGTTCAGATTATTCTTGCCCAGTCGTAGCAAGGGATCGGAGAGTTCACCATTTTCTGATGTAGCTGAGGCCAGTGCTCCTCCTCGCCATTCAGAAATTCCTCCTCCACCTTTGAATGTGGTGATACAACTTATTGGCTCGCGAGGTGATATTCAACCTTTCATTGCCTACGGGATACACCTGAAACGCTACTACGGACATCGAGTTCGACTCGCGACTCATGGTGTCTTTCAGAATCTTGTTGAAGGGAACGGGCTACTTTTCTTCGATATTGGAGGTAACCCTGAGCAACTCATGAGCTTCATGGTTCGTAGTCCCGGATTGTTGCCGAGTTACAAAGCTCTACGTGCTGGAGAGATCAAGCACCACCGTGAGGCTTTGTACAAGATGTGGAAAATGATTTGGAAATCATGCTTCGAGAATGGTCAGGATACGTTGCCCTCTGTGCCGAGCAGTAATACACTGACTCTCCAGGGCCTGATGGTGTCCCATTTGTCGCAGACATCATAATCGCCAATCCGCCAAGTTTCGCGCACATTCATTGTGCTGAGAAACTCGGGATCCCACTGCATTTGATGTTCACGTGAGTTTCACTCCATCAGGTACGACGAACTCGAGCTGAACATGTCAAGAATGCCCTACAGCCCCAGCGGTGCTTTTCCTCATCCACTCACCAGAATCAGCAATGAACGGATGAACAACATGTCCATAAACCGCTTATCGTATTATATTGTAGAGCGGCTGATATGGTTGGGACTAGGGGAGGGTCTCAATCGGTTTCGACAGAATGTGCTTCATTTGGAACCGGTCAACCTTGCACGAGCTCCAAGTATAGTGACAAAGTTAAAGATACCTCACACTTATTGCTGGTGAGCCCATGCCCGATGGTTGCAACCCTGAACGCTCTGACACCGATATGAGGTCTTCCTCCTTATTACCAAAGCCGAGTGACTGGGGAGAACACATCTCAGTGGCAGGCTATTTCCTTCAAGATAATGAAAACACTTCGTTCAACCCACCAACAAGTCTCTGCGAATTCCTCGCAGCTGGAAAGCCTCCGATTTACATCGGCTTCGGCTCTATTGTTGTTGACAACCCGGAAATTTTGACAGAGCTTGTCCTCGGGGCCGTGAAGCTCACTGGTGTGAGAGCCTTGATTTCCAAAGGCTGGCTCGGACTGGGCGAGGGCCAGTCCTCCACTAAAAACGTCTTCTATGTAGGCGATGTGCCGCACAGCTGGCTCTTTGAGCGTGTTTCTGCGGTAGTGCATCACGGGGGTGCTGGCACAACCGCGGCCAGCTTGCGCGCTGGGAAGCCAAGTGTCGTGGTCCCGTTCTTCGGCGACGTGAGTTTGCTTTCGAGCAAGACACATGACATGATAAAGTTCAGCTAATTCGTTCTTGCAGCAATATTTCTGGGGTAAAGTGGTCTACACTGCCGGTTGCGGTCCACGGCCAATACCGTTTCTTCATCTCACAGCTGAGAAGCTTGCCAGTCAGATCCAAGAAGCCCTGGAGGCCGTCATTATACGGAAGGCCGCAGAAATTGGTGCCACCGTTCAGACCGAGAATGGCTGTGATAATGGTGCGGCAGTACTACACCGTTTTATGAACCTCGACGCATCGAGATGTCACCTTATTCGAGACCGCATCGCCGTGTGGAAGATAAAACACTCCGAAGTTCAGATTAGCGCCCTAGCTGCCGCGGCCTTGGTGGAAAGTGGATGCTTACGGTACAGCCAATTGAGGATGTATGTCGGAGATGTCGCGCCTACCTTCCACTCTACGAAACTGACGCAGCCTTGGCTTAGATTGAGACACTGTGAGTATGAAATGGAAGATAGGCCAATCGACCCATTGTCGGGAGGGGCACTAGCTTTCCTTGGATCGTTCCAAGACATTGTTGAGGAGAGCTACAACCTGTCCAAGAACATCGTCAAAGCAGCCTCACCCCGGAGAGCTCCGACCGAAAACAAAGGCGTGAAGGAACTTGGGCACGATGAGAGGAACTCCAACTCTACCTCTGGACGGCATGCGTCGGGATGTAGCAACTACACCGATGCTAAGGTCATAGAGGGCGCTGAAGCTGTCGGCTCATCTGAGATACTGAAAAGTGCAGGGTCCTTGAGTAAGGCTATCGCGTCAACCCCCATGAATTTCTGTCTTGGTATTGCAAAGGGGTTCCAAAGTATTCCAATCGCGTATGGAGACAGAAGCGAACGACCGAGGACGAAAGTATCTGGAATAGTGACTGGGGTTACAGTTGGTATCAAGGTCAGCCACTGATCCTGACCATAGTCTTTAGTCTCACGAACGTTGACACGGTAGACAGGAATTGGCTTTCGGCTTCTACGACGGTATAACAGGAGTGGCAACGCATCCATTTCAAGGATACAGGAAGAATAACATAGGCGGTCTAGTATCTGGCATAGGCAGGGGGGTCGGAGGATTGGTCTTGAAACCTGGAGCAGGTAAGTCCTTCTTATGTTCTGCAATGCTTGGGAATTGTTAAGTTTCCAGTTGTCTATGTTTTCTGACCAACGCCAGGCATATTTGGTCTTCCGGGCTACATTCTACAGGGCTTGTCTCAGGAGATTCATAAGACTTTTGGTGAGAATCTCGAAAGCCGGATTGCTCTCGGTCGGGCGCTACAAGGAAGAGGCGAGCTTCAATCTTGCTCTGCCATCGACAGGGACAACATTGTGAGGGAATGGAGAAAGATGAGTGGTTTACACCAAGGGCTTGTTAAGAGTTGAAGTCAAACGCAAAGGTATGAAGAGCCTATGGCACAGTAGTGACAGTAAGAAGTCGCCTTTGTGGTTGTGAGGTTGAGACTTGCTGCGCATCAGCATGGTAGCCTCATGTGAGATAGTAGCGACAATACGGATTTTAGAACCTCGTGTCGAAGTCTGAGAAGCAGAACAAACCTCCTAGTACCAGCAGAGAGACCTAAGTTCAGGTGCAATCTTCCCATGGGTTGAGATGCTATTACTACACCGCTTGTATTTCTCTAGTCCGTGAACAGGAAGGATAGTTGTTCCCGGTCTTGACCTTCTCGAACAGTACCACCAGGACACTTTCAAACAAGGGCCATCCAGGACACCTGGGACGATTGCGGGTAATCGGCTGAGGTACAAATGAAATCCAAGGCAACAACTGAGTTCCCTTGTAGAGGCTTTGACCATGGCCGGTGAGCACCTGGCTCAAGCCTACAGTGCTATCCCTGATGAGGGTTCGGATAGACGACGTATCGAATCAGATTGCCCTGCGACACACAAGGTGGGGACAGATTATCCAGTCGAGACGTCCATGCAGCTCGGTCCTACTCACTTTCAAGCAGTTATAAACCGCGGATTTTCCAGCTCGTGAAGGCCCCGGAAATTTCATTTTTTTCCAAGGAGCGACCTATTGTTCATATATCTTCGAGATACTGGTACTCTTCACAGTCTATTCACCTTGACTTTGGATCACTCCGGAACTATCATTATAGTTCCAAAACAATGGATCGAGGGGATAGCAATTGGAACTCGTGCAAGGACAATGAGGTTGAAGGATTCGAGTCTTTGAGCAGTCAGTACATCCTTGCATCCAACAACAGGAGTATAAATAACGTGCTGTGTACTCAGATCAACAAGATCAGGTCCTACCGCCAAGTTATCAATCTCAGCAAGTTTATACGTCCATGCAATCCCGCGGGCATACCGGCTCTGGCGGTGACACTTTTCGCTCGCTCGTTCCTCTAAACCAGCTACGGGATGGCCCTGCTCCCATTGAATGTCCTGCCTGTGGATCTCGAGAGGTTACAAGAATCGAGTATTCCTCGGGTCGAAGAACCAGGTACGTCTGCCATGATGTGTGACTCGGGAGCGCCCGCTTTATACCTAAGCCAACTTTTTCTGCTTAGAAAATCAGCTAGGCTGTTGTTTGCAGCAACAGTCATACTCGCACCGGTACCTTACTTGACCAATGGAACTAAAGACGTCCGTCACTTTTGCGGAAGCTGTGGGACCTTGGTCGCGGTATGGCTAAACAAGAGGAACTCTCCAGGCGAGACTCGCGTGGTGGCCCAAACCACCCTGAGCAAAGTTGCTGTCACAGACCGGCCCTACCGGACTTCATATTGACGAGCGATGCGCAATTATAGGCCCTCCTGTTGATGGGCCAGTATACGTACAGTATGTGCATTCTTACCAAGGGACACATACAAGACAGATGCGGGCTTTCGCCTTGAGGCTTCAGGACAAGAGTCCTGTGCGACACACGAGGTATGATAGGAGGGATTTTTGTCGGGCCTTGAGCTGTTATGGGCATGGTTGCTTAGGACATACTGTCTCAGAGGAAGGCACCAGACGAGTACATGAGTAGCATAAATCAATTGATCAAGACATTCGTGGATTGCATCAAAGGTGTGGAAAGGAGTTTGTGGTGCCGACCGTTCCACCCTTGCCGGTGTATATGTTTACTGTCATTGATTTTGGGACCCCTGATACCGGCCTCTGGCACAGTTCATGGGCTCCCCCTCGTTCCCTATCTCGGATCCCATCAATCTGCGCGCGAAAATCTTGCCACCAACAATCAGTACATCTCATAACGCCAGCCGAGATCCACCATTTCCTGTGTCACACCACCCTTCATGGCCTTTGCGATCTGCAGTGGATTGCCCGAGTCGAGGCGTTTGTTCTCACGCAAAATCAGGAAGCGATAGAAGGTGAGAGTGGCTGCAAAGAGGAACGCACAGCCCATCAATGTTCCAAAGGCGGCGTAAAAGTGCGGAGCCGAATAATACAGATACGAAGCCCAGATGTTTGAAGTGCCTCCAATGGCGTTGACCAGAGCAGAAGCCGCCGCCCGTTTTGAGATTGGTCGCGCGAGATGGAGGTTGATGGTCTTGTAGAGGAGTATCTGCGGTCCCACTGAGGAGAAGGGCAAAATCATCATCGAAAAGTAGCGCGCACCGACATTGGTGGTGGCCATGGGTATGATGTACATGCATATGGCGATCGAAATGCAGTACAAGATGATGGGGTAGACCGTGTTCTTGCGATCCGACCAATACGTGATACCGTAGTAGACGATCCCGGCCAGAACGTAGGGCGGTGCTGTCAGAAGCAAGCTATCCGTCGATCCATAGCCAAGGGAGTCGACGAGGGTCGGAAAATAGTTGGCGATCGAGCCCTGGGCTTGTGAAAGCAGGTTGCAAAGGATCAAGAGCAGCAGCTTGGGGTCCGACAAGGCATTCGCGAAGCCTCTTCTTACACTCTCCCTTTCCGTACCCTCTGCCGCCCCTGCTTCGGACTCAATTCGCCACACTGCCAGGTCACGCTCCACCTGTGATAGTATGCGACTGTTGTGTGGGAACTCCGGCATGAGACAGGCGCAGATGATCCCAATGCCGACCGTGGCGCTTCCTTCGATGATGAACAGCCATCTCCAACCAGCAATGCCGTGGGTCCCATCCAGCTTACCGATCCCGGCCGCAAACAAACCGCCAAACGCATTCCCAACCTGCTGCGCAATGTACAGGCCAGCAATGCGCTTCCCGAGCTCTGTCTTGGTGTACCAAGCCGAGAGGAAGTATATTGCTCCGGGAAAAAATATCGCCTCGACCACACCAAGAATGATGCGCACTGCGAGGAGTTGGCCATAGGTTTTGACAGACGCTGTGGCAGCGGAAATACCACCCCAAACAACCACGGCACCGCAAATGTACATCCCAGGCCGGGAGATCTTCGTGATGAGGAGGTTGCTGGGAATCTGGAACGGCAAGTACCCCACGAACAGAATTGAAATTGAAGTGGCAAACTGTTCTGTGGTCATGTTTAGGTCTTCGGTGATCCCTTGTAGCTTGGCCGCTGCCAGGTTCTGGCGGTCGATATAGTTCAAAATGTACAAGATACCAATTGTCGGGAGGATAAACAGGTCGATTTTGCGGACGAGTTTCTGACTGAGGAGTCTGAATTCATCATCGTTGACACTCTGGAGAGTGACTGGTCTCGGTCTGACAGCCATGGCCTGAAGCTCGAGTTGCCCCTCCCGGCAGGATGCAGCGTCAGTGACACCCGCGGTCGTCCCTTTCTCGGGTTCCATAGCATGTCCCGCAGTAGTCTCAGGAATGGTTCCGGTAGTTGGCGTGGGCGCCATATTCACAGTCACAGCCAGCGAGGCACTGCGATGCCTCTGTTGAGACTGCAGTAGGCCACGCTGAAGGAACGGGCCTTCTTGGTAGCTGGAGGTGCAACAACGGTTTAGGGTCGTCGTCAGCTCTGATGGCGGGAATGTTCTGCACAGCTCAGGTGGTGCTGCATGCAGCGATGGGGCAGAATACAGCTGAGCAACTGATTAAACGGCTCCATAGCATCGAGAGAAGCAAGTATCTCTTATAGATGAAGCCATATGTCCTGGCGGAGGAGCTCAACCAGCTCTTATCAATGACTGAAATTCGGCTGCACAGATGGGGAAAGCCTCAGTTTGTGTGGGGGGGTCGGAGGGGCTCCAGCCTAGTGGATCTGCGGCTAAAGTTGCAATCATCAAGAGGTCGAGATATCATCGTCCTTGCACGTATCTGCACTGAAATCTTTCTGTTCACCTGCTCTCTCTCTCTGTGTCACGTCGCTCATGTTTCGAAATATCGTCTTATCAATCGCCGTCAAGTCTGTGGCGCTCCTCGCTCTCTCACGACAGCAATTCTGTAGTGACTCATGATTAGTGACCCCGTTGAACGCGTTGCTCCCTCCCGATGGCTTGGAGGGAGCTCCTCCGGCGAGGAAAAATGCGACTCCGCTTTCGCCTAGATCCTGACCTTAGCGGTGCCAGCACTCCTCGCCAAAGGAGAAGACCGATTGGATTACAAAGTCGACTCAGGATGCATTGTCGCGATTTCATGAAGCACATTTTTATTTTATAAAAGCTAAATCACTGCTTTCGATCGTCTCCTTAGAAGGATTTCGTCGGGTTCACACATTTGGGATCAAGGCATATCGAGCACCTACGACCACCACAACATGGCAAAGGACTCGATCAACTATACCACCGCCCATGCGACCAAGATTCAGAATCCTCGGCTGAGGATTCTAAACAAACTCAAGAATGGAGAATACCCTCTCTTGACCTTCATGGCTCTGCCGTCTGTGCGCATGGCTCAGATAGTCGCCCTGACCGGAGTCGACGGTATCATTATCGATTGCGAGCATGGCAATATTGGAGACGATGCAATGCACAACGCGGTGGCGGCCATCTCGGCTCTGGGAGTGTCGCCCATCATTCGCATTCGCGGTCCGGCCCACGACATCATCAAACGTGCTCTCGACACTGGTGCGCACGGAATCATGGTGCCCCAGATCAACACCGCTGAAGAGGCCCGACAGGTGGTAGCATCTTGCAAGTTCCCTCCCCAGGGCGTGCGCGGTCAGGGGTCCGCGTTCCCTGCCATCGCCCACGGCCTCAGCACCCCCGAGTACATGAAATCCGCCAACGAGACCATCTTGACCATGGTTCAGATCGAGACACGCTCCGGCGTCGAGAACGTCGACGACATTGCAGCCGTGCATGGTGTGGATTTGGTCTTTGTCGGCCCCAACGACCTCGCGCAAGCCGTCCTCGGGTATGTACCTGCGCGAGGTGACGAGGCAGAGTTCAACGACGCCATTGATAAAATTATCGCAGCAGGCCGCGCACATGGCAAGTGGGTTGGTCGAATGGTGAATGACGGCGCGCTCGCAAAGGAGGCTAAAAAGAGGTATGACATGGTCGCCATGACGGGGGACACAAAAGCGATCCAAAATTGGTACATGGCTGAGCTTAGGATCGCTCGGTCATGATTGCAAAGGGGTTTTTGCGGAATGTGAAGGGAGCTTCTCTACTAAAATGGCCAAACTAGTGTTACTTTAGAAAGCCGTGTCCGGACCCAATTTCAGCACTTTTCTGTCGCGATGCCTTATGACTTACCGTAAGTATGTAAAGAACTTCTCAGGCGAACACAATCCTGACATTCTATGTCTACTTGTGGCATCATTACGTGATTTGGGTCTTTCAATTTAAAAATATAAGTCTCGGTTCGGAATACTTCCTGATTGATGACAGAGCGTCTATGAAATAGAAGACTACCATTATTCTATCCGACTGGCAGCCCTATAGTTCTATCTATCGTGCGGATTTATATCCCTTCGCCCCAAATATCATCAAAAAGCTCCTGCAGAATGAATGGAAGACCCATGGGACTTCCTTCTAGTGAAAGGAAAGGCACTCCGAAGTCACAATAGAACCAGGAATTGAGTGACAAATGGTATTCGTCCAATTGGACTCTTTTATGCTTGTGCAATGCACTCAATCTCAATCACTGTGCCATTTCCGGGAGGAACTGCCTGGAGGCATGATCGTGATGGCATTGGCTGAGGCAAAAACTCGATATATGCCTCGTTCATTGCCGCAAAATCCTTCATGTCGGCCAGGTAGACATTGTACTTGACAACTTTTTCAAGGGAAGATCCCGATAGCTCAAGAACTTCCTTCAAGTTCTGGAGCGCCGTTCTCTGGTAGTACAGGACTGATCAGTATTTCAAAATAACATGAGTTTGCCAATCCAAACAAGGGCGAGCTCACCGTTGCCTGTTTGATCTCTCCTATAGCTGTTTGACCTGCACAAAATACCAGGCCAGGAACCTTGACAGCGGGACCTTGAGAAAATGTATGAGAGGAAAACCGAAAATCTTTACACATAAGGGGGAGAGACCTTACAATTATGCGGCTTAGGAGGGAACTTCTCGCTGGATATCAGTTGTCGTGACATGGTAGGCCGGCGGTCGCAGGTGCGATAGTTCGTGGGTTGAAAATGTGTTGTAGGTAGCAAGAGTTGTGGATGAAACAATATGGAGGAATATGGGTTGACGGTTGGTGCGAAAGCAGTGCGAGTCTGTTATCGGACTAAGCAAGTGCTCATGTTTTGTAGCCGACTGTTCTTGTGCCCTTTAACGCTCCCATCAAAACCAACGTCCACTGTACCCCCGCTGAACAACAATTCCCGATGAGCAACGACGCGGGAGGAGCTCCTCTCGTGGTGGATGAGAGGAGCTCCTCCCGCTAGTCCCACTTTACCTTTTCTTCACATACTTTTTGAGATAGAGATATGCCCCACCCATCTCAGCACGCGGTCGGAGTTGAGGAGCAGTTTCAAGAAGAGGAGGAGTAGTAGTACTCCATTCCGACCTAGAGGGAAACCACTGGTCAAGATCCGAGCAGGTCCCTTCTCAGCATGGCTCTATGCATTCCCCAGGGGCCAAAGATGGCCTGTCAGAACACCCACCTCTGGTATGCTTCGGCACCTCTCTTCCTGACTGAGGAGCTCAATCGACAATTCCACTCTCACCCACAGCTTGGTACTCCACGTGTGCTAGATAGAGGTATATAATACGGTCATGTGTGAGCACCAAGACGCACGACACCAATACGCAACTACATATCTCTCTACATCGCCAAAGCATGGCACCTACAGCCCCCTTCAACCCACCTGCTGCGGATCTCCCAGGCAAACCATTTGTTCCAGAATGGATACCCCCTCCAGTCACTGAGGAGAAACACAATTTTGCTGAGCTCACGTCGATTGATCTTTCTTTGCTCGACTCAGTTGACCCTGCCGTTGTGGACAACCTGGTGAATCAAGTCAAGCGGGCCATCCGTGAAGACGGCTTTCTCTTTCTCGAGAACTATGGTGTCTCTTTAGAACAGGTTAGGGCTAAATTCAACATTTGAGCAGAGACTATGGGGGGCACTGACAAGTCGATCCTCGAAAACAGCTACACCGTCAATTTGCTCTTGCTCAGTTTCTATACCACAACATTAGCGAAGAGGACAGACAGCGCCTACTTTTCGATCCAGACACTGGCAAGTGGTCTGGTTACAAACATCCGTTTGGATTCAAGGTGAGTTTGGTTCAGACCAAAGCCAAGCATCCCAGTCCTTTTACTGACCAGTCTTTTTCCCCCGCCGCCGCAGCGCCACCGCGGTCCTCCGGATGGCATTGAGCAGTTCAACTGGTACCCACGTGAATGGGAAGACATCGATCGAGTCCCACGGTGCCTGCACCCATTCATGGACGAGATTGAGGAGTTTTGCAACTATCTTACCAAATCGGTCAACCGCCGGTTGCTCACCCTTTTCTCCCGCGTTCTCGAGCTTCCCGACGATTACTTGTGGGACAATGTGCAATCCCACGGGAGCCCGACAGGAGAAGGCTACTTTCGCCACGCTCTGTTCCGACCTGTGCAGAAAGAGACACAAGAGGCGTCCAAGGGCCTTCGTATGCACGGCCACACAGACTTTGGCTTGACAACCCTGCTCTTTTCCGTTCCAATCTCGTGTCTACAAATTTGGGGGCGTGACGAGAAGTGGTATTACGTGCCTTACAAGCCTGGAGCGCTCGTCGTCAACATTGGCGACACCCTAGAAATCGTCTCCGGCGGACACTTCAAGGCAACTCGCCACCGAGTCTTCAAGCCACCAGCCGATCAGGCCCAGTCAGAGCGGCTTTCCTTGGTGCTATTCAATAGCTCTGTCGGCGACTTGCGCATGGAACCTGTTAAATGTGCGTGTTATCTCATCTTCTTGTCTGATGCAAGGTATACATAAGTACTGACATAAGTCGCGCGCCTAGCTTCGCCCCTACTCCAACGAGAAGGCTGTGTGGAAGATCAAGGCGTTTACAGCGAGTTCAAAAGGCGAACCCTCCAGGGGCAACTCGTGCCTACGAACCGTGAATGGCGAGAGATTCAGATTGCCACAGCAACGGATCCGACGGACATGGTGCGCAATCGGATTGGCGCCGACCAAGTCCTCATCGACGGCAAGCTTATGCAGCAACGGGAGTACATGGGCGTTAAAGTCGTCCTTCCCGTGTAAAATACAAGAAGAGTGAATTCCGCTGGGGTGTGGTGATCCTTTTCGGCAAATTCAATTCAGTCCTCAAGATAGACATGATTTTGGACCCTGGTGGTGTGAACTGCTTCACAGTCGCTGTTGAGGCGAAGGTCACCCCCCTGAGAGGATGGAGCAGTGTGTACAGTGATCCTCTGTAAGCTATTCCGTAGCCTCAATTTTGAATTCTCATTATCGCCAACAACTGTGCTGGTAGCGTGATCATATATTGAGCCCTGGAATGTTGGTCGAACTCGTGGGGGAAGGGCGCAGCTTCCAGCTTCTTTTCCAGCAGATTAAAGACCATCGCTTGCTTATCGTTCAGTAACCGAAGCCAATCTATTGGTCTTTTTCAATTGCCGCTTATCACAGGATTGCCTCGGGCCTTATCAGTGGAGAGTCACTTGCAAACGCCCTTGTTGCATGCAGCCGCATTGATGTTCACAGCTGTCTATCTTATTGACATCGAGCGACACGGAACAGATAGACACGCGGTCGTGGTGATGTCCCCGTGTATATCATCGCTCGGCAATTGAGGCACCGCGGGGGATCTTCGTATTAAATATCGGATCGAGAGCCGAAACGTTCGTTGTTCGAAGCTGGACGGCTACCTCGGCGCCTTCGACCAGCAGCCCTTCTCTTTACCGTAAAGTATCTCGCAGAGGCAGAGAGGACCAGAATCCATCCCTGACCATAACGAATCACCGTTGTCAGATTGCAGTCAGTCAGCATGAGCCAACAACGACAACAGCCCTTTCAATGTCATGTGTGTCACAGCCGATTTACACGAAATGAGAACCTCAAGAGGCACTCGGCGCTACACTCGCGCTCACAAGCGAGTCCTCCCTCGCATGTGTGTGATTATTGCACCGCTACATTCTCGAGGGCCGATCTGCAACGTCGCCATGTGAAGAAGATGCACCTAGAGCGACAAGACTTCCGACGATCCACCACAAAGAGACTTCGGCAAGACACGACATCAACGGCACTCATCAGACGACGCGGCGAGCCGGATAATGCACAGCGGAGAAGATCTTGCCCCAGGCAGCAGCAGACATTATCTGCATCATTGTCCCCATCAGAAAGCCCATGCAGCAAGTTGACCCGGAGGACACAGTCGAACGATGATTATGGCTCACTACCTCAGGTGGACTACTACTCTGCCCGGGAGAGGCCTCACCTACCGCAGGACGAGCAACTTGGAATATTCCACCACGGTATTATTCACCAGTATAACGGCGAAGACGGTCTGAATGCAGTCGCAACCGTGGCCAGCCCTACAAGCGTTGGAGGCGACGACTCTTCTTCGATCGACACGGGCGGCTCGGCAGTAATGTTATTAGCAGAACCGACACACATCAGTCAACCAGTTTTCCATGCGACTGACGATGTGGAACAAAGTTTGCGGTTAGGCTCCTTGTCCTCGACGTCCAGTCCTAGTCAATTCCAGAACAACAATCTTAACTCTCATCATGCCACTAGCACTTCACCGCCGGCGAGTATTTCACAAAGCCAACAGCAGGAGGAAGATTGGTCTCCCTCGCCGGCGCAGATCGGCCGAGGCGTACACCAATACTTTAAACACATCTCCAACTTTTTCCCGTTCTTGCACCAACCCACGTTCGACATCGGTCGGACCCCTGACTTTTTGATTCTCAGCATGCTCAGTCTGGCCTATCAGTATGACGAGGACCCGGATTATTGTGGCGGTGACGCCGCATTCGGTTCAGGCGCGAGGCTCTCTGCACGCTGCTTCCACCGCGCGCGTGTGCTGCTCCTTGAATCCTCCAACGAAAGCACGAAGTTTAGCTGGTCGAGCAGCCTGACCATGATCCAGGCATACCTGTTGCTTCAAGTTTGTGCCATGATGTACCTCTGTGGCGAAGACTCGGCACACGGCTTACAGATGCACTCCAAGATGATTTTCCTCGCACGCTCCGGGGGCCTGATGCTACCATGCCCGACCCCTGCTGGGGCGAGTGAAGATCTGGGTTCCTTGTGGCGAGAGTTCGTCACGGCCGAGTCTCACAAGCGGACATTGTTTGCCCTTCACCAGGTAGACGCGTTGTGGTACCAATTCCTCTCAATCCCCCGGTCGCTCTCACACCTGGAAATCAAACACGACCTGCCTTGTCCCGAAGACTGCTGGGCGGCTACCTCGTCCGCGCAGTGGGCGCACCGAAGATTGCTGCTCGTTGCAAGACACACCACCGGTGGCCAGCCGATGCAGTATGGAGATGCCGTTCGACGCTTTCTCTCCGCCGACCACCCAGACATCGATTCGATTCCGGATTTTGACGCGTACGGGGCCGTCAACGTCGCCCAGTTCTTGATCTCCAGCGTCCGCGAAATTTCGGGTTGGCTGACGATGACCGGGAGGCTTTCCATCGAGAGGTTGGAACCTCTGAGGTCGTCGCTCGAGGCCTTTCGCCCACTACTCATTCGACAAAATCAGGTTGCTGATGCGGCAGGCGGTGGTGGGTCCAAGGGTTCGACGTTGTGCGAGGCGACGTGGCAAATGGCCATGATCGAATTGCAGACGTGGTCTCCAGCCCACACCGGCGGCATCGTGGGAGGAAGCGTGGATGCGTTGTTGCAAGAGTCCACCCACCTCGCACCGTCTTGCGAGTTCCTGGTGGAAACCGACACGGCCAGGTCCATTCAGCCACACATCGACTGGTTCTTGTGTCAGCTCGACAACACCACCCCGGTCCCCGGCTCGGAACCGCCATGGGTGCTTCTGTACGCCTACAAGGCCTTTTTGATCGCTTGGCGGTTGGTTTGCGGCGCCTCTGTGGGTGCAATGCAAGTTGTGGGAGTGGCGGATGGCGACGTCGAGGGAGCCATGAGGTGGGCGCGTAAGGTTTTCGAACATAGACAGCGCTGGCGGCTCGGTAGAATGATCTTGACGTGCTTGGACGGCCTAGCAAATTAGTTCAAAGCAATTCTTCCTATTTGAACTTTTCTGGGACCAGCTCGAAGCGGACTATGTTGTTGGCATCCACATTTAAAATACCTTGAGTATGATCTTTCATCCTATCTTATTGTCAGCAACTTGCTGGTGTCACACTCTAGATGACAAGCAGTCTAGTCATGAGGTAATATATCCTGCGCTGGGATACGAGACTGAACTTCACTCAGGGAAGGCATATTTATGATTCATTTATTCGTTCTTCTGGCAATATTCAAATCTAACAATGTTGGAATCTCTGCAGGTGTAAATATCAACCGCCCAGCAGTACTCGCTGTATTTGAGATATATCCCAACTTTATTGGCTTTCTGTCCGCCAGGATGGTTTGTTGTAACTTGGGTTCAAGCAAGGTATATTTCGTGGGCTGGGTATTTGGCATGTTGAAATTGTAAGGATGATTTCCACAGACGAGATGTCGCTCAACGTGGTCTTCCTGTTCATTTCATAATGACCGTGTCGACAAATGAGCCGGTCTTGGGATCTGTGGGTCAGAGAGTCGCGATGGTGCCATTCTTTTCAGGTCCTTTCTACTACAATAGAAGTTAGGATTGCAGATTGTAGATGGTATGTTGCGAGGTGGGGGCAATATTCATTACCATATCGGACATGTACCAGACACCCTTAGCAACCACGGATCGATACATCGAGGGTGATATATGTGGCCACAATGTAGAATTCGTACCTCCTGGGAAGGAGTAAAAGTGTCGACGCAAACAGGACACTCATCTATATCTGATAGTTAGTCAATACATGCTCAGGACCCAGGGGTCCTAGCAAAGGACATGTATCTCGTACTTCTCTTTGCAGTATCCACGGTGACTTTCTTTCCCTTGACACAGATATTGGCTTCTTCATCCGTCATGTTTTCCATTTGAGCTACTCGTATCACCGTCCCATATTTGACCAGAGGCATCGAATCGACAAAGGACTTCGACATGCCAGTCTTTCTTTTTTCCTTGATAATCTGTCGGTATACGACGGGCATTGGTGCAGGTGGCTGGGGTTGCCTTTTCCCGCTGGTCCACCAAACCAGCATAATGATGATGAAAAGCACTCCCAATAGCACCGAGATGGTGACGATGGTCCTGCTCTTGGCGGTGCCGGTGGTGGCATTGGGAGGCGCAGGGGCGGTAGCCATGGCATCTTGCCCGTGCCTGGTGGCAGTGGGAGATGCCATGCTGTTATACCAACCTCAGCCCTCGGTCATCAGACCAGCCACCTGTCTATTATCAAACTGTTTGATCATAAATATCTCGTACTCGAAATGAGCATGCTCTCTACACCGTTCAATTACACCGGCAGACAGCTTCCTGTATATGAGGCATTTATTGAGATGGGATGTGGAGTTGACCCTGCCCCCGATCAACAGGACAAGCGTAGGGTAAGTGTGGGATGGACAAGTACGTACAGTGTTTGGTTGTGTAATTAAGCAGGTAAGTGGACCTTTCTTAACTACGGGAGCCAATCGCGGGGCGTGTCCGGTATAGGCTACGACGCCTAAGAAGCCCCTAATAATTGCTTGGCTTCGTGCCATTTCTGACCTTCTTACGGAGTACAGGACTTCATACTTCATACTCGTGTTCTGTAACCCAGAGACTGCGTATTCGGCAGGCCAGCCTAATTTTTCATGTCTTGTTTTCGCCTCATGGAGCTAGGCTCATCAAAGGTAAAGCAGGAGGGGCATTGGCCACCAAAGTCAGTATGGGTGAGATGAGTGGACAAAGTCCCCCCTAAGGCACGAGTAACAAAACTGGCTCTCTCCCCGACACCTCGAAGCGAATTCAAGCTGCAAGTTGTCAGAAGAGAGAACTGGCACTCGCAGCAACATCCAATGGCGATCGAATGCATGTCGGCGTACAACCCAGCATGGGACGAATAAATGGCTCATACTGTGCGCCCACATTCCTGGAGCAATCTTTGGTGTAGGCCACGCCCACGGTAAGACGGAACGTACCCGGCAAGACGGGATTTCCACTCTCGTTCAGTGTTCCCTGCCACAAGGCCATTTCGTGCGGCTGATTCACATGCCTGATCCGTTCGCCATTGATTGCACCAGCTCTACTCGAACGTGGTTCGTGTTCGTTACCCTTTGTTGTGCTATCTTTTTGTCATTTCCATCTCTTTCTTGTCCCACTCCTTATCAGTGGGGTGATGGATTTTTTTTTCACTGCCTCGTCAACCCTTTTCGCAGGGGATAAATTCCGCTCGAACCCCAAGCCGATCTTGGTTACCTTTGAGCAGGCTCCGAGGACAGCAGTGGTGACAGAGCGGTTAAGATTTGCTGTTACGGTCCAGCTATCATAGTCAGAATCAACATGGCGACTACAATCCGCATCGCAGATGAAGTTCACCCAAAGACGGGCATCGAGTTCACTAGAACAGATACCCAGTCATCACGGAACCTACGAAAAGGAAGCATCGGTGACGATGGAATCTACAACATCCGTTCGAGGTCCCGGCAACCATCGCGCGCGCCATCTGAGTACAAACCTGATGGCGATCCTGGGTTGCGCAAAGAAGGCGACTTCAAGCAGGCGCAGGTATGCAGATCCCCAGCTGTTTGCCCCCTTCTAATGCAAAGTCTAACACACGTTGACAAGGTCTTCAATGGTAAAATGCTTCTATGGCTGGCGTATCAAGCAACCGGCGTCATCTATGGCGATATCGGCACCAGTCCTCTCTATGTCTACTCTTCCACTTTCACATCTGCGCCCTCCCACCAGGATCTCATCGGCGTCTTATCCCTCATCATCTGGTCGCTTACAATGATGGTGACGGTGAAGTATGTTTTGATCGTCGTGCGGGCCGATAACGACGGCGAAGGGGGAACTTTCAGCACGTATTCGTTGTTGAGTCGCTATGTATGATGGCCAACAACCTATACCATTTGATGGGAAAAGATTGCTGATACATTGCCAAAGTTGAACATCACAAACCGCGATCCGAGAGAGGCTTCTCTGGTTCGCATGCGCCGTTACGCCTCCGGTGACCTCGAATCTGCGGGGCGCGCCATGCGTCAGGGTATCGAGTCGCACAAATTCTTCCGCGGCTTGCTCAAGGTGATGGGCGTGCTCGCTGTTGCCATGGTCATCGCCGACGGTGTCTTAACTCCTGCTCAGTCCGTACTTGGGGCTGTCCAGGGTGCAAAAGTTGTCAACCCCGGTCTCTCAAAGGGCGCGATCATCGGCATCACCGATGCTATTCTGGTCGTGCTATTCCTGGTCCAACCATTTGGTATCACGAAGATTACCCTCGCATTCTCACCCATTGTGCTCATCTGGCTCGCCTTCAATGCCGTGTTTGGTATTTACAACCTGGCCAAGTTCGACGCATCCGTCTTCAAGGCATTCAACCCTGGGTACGGATTTGAATTCCTGATACGCAATGGAGAGCATGGCTGGAGACAGCTCGGCGGTATCTTGCTTGCTTTCACCGGTGTTGAAGCACTTTTTGCAGACCTTGGTGCTTTCAGCAGACGTGCCGTTCAATTGAGTTGGTTGTGCTACGCCTTTCCGTGTCTACTTTTGGCATATATTGGTCAAGCCGCCTACATCAGCGAGCATCCTGACGCTTATGACAACCCTTTCTTCAACGCTGCTCCACCAGGAACCATATACCCGGCACTTATTATCGCCATTCTTGCGGCTATCGTGGCTTCCCAAGCTATTGTTACCGCAACATTCCAGGTACGAACCATCTTACACTTCTTGGAATAAAGGTTCTCCCACTGACTGCTCACAGCTCCTGCATCAAGTTATGAAACTGTCTTACTTTCCACAACTTAAAGTCATTCATACTTCCAAAATCTTCCATGGTCAGCTCTACATACCTCTAGCAAACTGGCTACTTATGATTGGCACCATTCTCATCGCTTCCATTTACAACAATGTAAGCCCCCAAATTGAAAGATTCTGTCCACTGCTGACTTTTGTTTATAGACGACATCCTTGGGTAATGCCTACGGTGTTTGCGTCATGTTTGTCACATTCTTTGATACGTGCATGGTCTCTCTGACGGCCATATTCGTCTGGCGATTTTCGCCCTTTCTTGTTTTTTTCCCATGGCTCATCATCGCCTGCATGGACGGCACATTCCTCTCTTCTGCCCTCACAAAGGTTCCGGATGGTGCATGGTTCACCATCACTCTGGCCATCATCCTAGCGAGTGTCTTTCTCCTGTGGCGGTTCGGTAAAGAACAACAATGGCTCGCCGAAGCCGAAGACCGCTTCCCCACAAGCCACTTTGTCCAAGTAGGACTTGACAAACAGTTACAACTGAGTAAGCGGTTCGAAAGTGACCGACTTAGCACGATCAAAGGATTTGGCGTGTTCTTCGACAAGGCCGGAGAGACTACACCGATCATCTTCAGTCAGTTCGCACTGAAACTCACAGCCGTACCTGAAGTCATGGTTTTCTTCCACCTGCGACCACTGGAAACTCCGTCAGTGCCTCCATCCGAGCGTCACACCATTTCCAGGTTAGCAATCCCCCACTGTTACAGGCTGGTCGTGCGGTACGGCTACAACGACGAAGTCATCACTCCCGACCTCGCGGGTGTAATTTATGAACAGATCAGGCTGTTTTTGATGAGTCGAGATCCCAAGTCGATCCTCAATCTTGCCAAGGAGGAGAAATCTAGCGAGGACTCTGGACCAGAAACCGAGCAGCAACAAGATGACAGTGGTGTTGGTGGTGGTGGGGAGTCGTACGGTGCCGAACTTGCTCGTCTCGATGCCGCGTACGCACACAAAGTCATGTACATCATGGGTAAAGAACAGATGAAGATCAAGCCCAAGACAAATTATTTCCGGAAGGCATTGCTCTGGGCGTTCCTGTGGATCAGGGACAACACCAGAACGAAGATGGCCAACCTGAATGTTCCCATGGATCGAGTGATCGAAGTTGGTTTCTTGAAACAGATTTGAAGAGGCTCTTCTTCGGTTGAGATTGGCAAGAACACACCTGCCTTGGGGGATATCTTACTTAAGACGACCGGCTCATGTTGGGAAACACAAGACCACGTCACGTCATACCTTGGATCATTTACAAGCAAGAATATCTATGCTCTGATATGTCTCTTCTCAGTGCAAATCCCTCAAGGTTCGCCGCCGGTGTAAGCCAGATTCAGGCTGAGATGGACATGACTGTCGGAAAACAGATGACCACAAATAGATCACATAGAGAAACACGGCTTTCACGATTACTGAAATGAATGCGAGGTACCCGTATCTTGGGAGCTGAACATTTTTACCGTCATCATATCTCTCAACTCCGGAGTCCGTAAAGCACAAAGCAACGACATGATGATGATCCAGTAAGAATGAATCTCGAATGCGAAATGTGGTTAGCGTGACTGTACCTGTATTCAGGCCTCCCAAAAAGTGACAAACAAATCTTTCCATACGAGATCTCTCTCATAACGGAATGTTATGGCTCTCTCTCCCTCTCTCCATCTACGACCTTTGGTATGACATGATTCGCTGATTCTCGCCGACTTCGAACCCTCACCTCGTATCGACCAGACTCGGGGGGTGCTGTTACCAGTAAAGAAATGGGGGGCTGTGTGACGACTGCACGAAGTATGCTTTACGAACGGCGTGACATGCCGTTCTCTTGTTTCTTTTCAAGGAGATATAAGAACCCCAGGGGGGGGTAAGAAGGAGACATGAAAAGAAGAAGAGGCTAGGACCTGAAGACTTGTGTCATTTGCAAAATCACCACCCTCAGAACACCATTTCCCATTGCTTTTTGAACGTCGACAACGATAACCCTTTTCGAATCCCCCATCATATATGTTCACATCGCCTGGTTTCTCACTTTCCTCATTTACTCATTACCTCTTCCTCTTCTGGTTTTCCGTTCCTCTTCTTTGATATACTCCGTCACTTTCTTCACGAGCATGAGAGTCATCATCATCGGTGCTGGGTTCGGAGGTTTGTGTCTGGCCAACGGTCTCCTCCAGAGGCACCGTTCGGATGACGACGACATGAACATGGATATCCAAGTGTTTGAACGTCACTCCGGACCCGACCACGACCTGGCAGGGTACGGGCTCCACGTCGATGGGGGCGGGAAAAAGGCACTGCGTCATTGCCTCGACGGAGACACATACCGACGGTTCCTCGCCGCCAGCACTCCAGCAGGCAGCAAATGGGCATTCCGTGGTACGAGAGACCTCAGAACCATCGCCATGAGGGACGACTCGAAGATCTCGGGAAAACCAGAAGAAGAGGTAGAGAGACGTGCCGTACACAGGTTCGAGTTTCGTGACATCCTACTCAAGGGGCTACGCAAGCAAGGGGATGAGGCTGCAATCGGCGTCAAGGTCCAAGTTCATTGGGGCAAATCATTTGTTAGGTATGAGGAGATATCAAGAGCGGACGCGAATGCAAATGGGAACGAGTTTGTTAATGGAAGTGTCAGAGCATATTTCCAGGACGGTACAAGTGCCGAAGGAGATATTCTCGTCGGTGCTGACGGGAGTAAGAGTCTAGTCAGGCAACAAAGGTTTCCTGATTTGAAAAGGGAGGATTTGGGTATCGCCATCATTTGTGGAAGATATCAATTGACTCCCGACAGAGTGAAAAAGTTGCCCGATTTCATGACGGATGGAAGTTTGAACAACATCGTCCCTCGTGGTAAAGGTTGGCTTTTCTTAGCTAGTTTTCCGCATACCGAGTTTGAGAATGTCAGAGAAAGCTATACGCTTTGGGCTTACGTGGTACCCAAGGGAGACGTCGACATGAACACCATCAAACAGATGACCCCTGAGAAAATGAGGGATTTGGTACTGGATGGAGTCAAGGGTTGGAAATCGACCGAGTTTGGACTTGGTCGAGTCATCAAGGACGTGGATTTGACAACGATCTCCCCAATCATCTTGAAAAGTATGCCAGTTTTACCAAAAGACTGGAACGGCAGCAGTAAGGTCGTGTTATTGGGTGACAGCATACACAACATGACACCAATGGCGGGAGTCGGTGCCAACGTCGCCTTGAGGGACGCTCACCTGTTGACCGACACGTTGGTGGAGGTGCAAAACGGGAAGACGAACATGACAGAGGCAATCACCAAGTACGAGGTAGAGATGAAAGGGTACGCCAATGCGGCAGTGGCTCTGTCCAGACAGATCGCTCAAGGGGCCAGTTCGACTTCGACCGTCCAGAGGTGGGCGTTTCACGGCTTGTTGAGGCTCGCACAGGCTTGTCCACTGGTCATGAGGCATACGATCGGAAGAGGAGCCTTGGAGGATTGACAGACACTTGCAATGAATGCAGGGAGAGATGGGTATGTTGTCCAACAGTCAGGCAAAACCGCCTCTGGCGTGCTGTGAATGGTTCGCAAACATACTGTATACCTTGGGTATTGAATACAATGCGTTCCATATCGATCTAAAACACCACACAAAGACATTGATATTGATATCTTGTCATCTTGTAACAACCGAGGATAATATTTGCACATCTGATTGTAATCTGCTGTGTCTGTTTGTTCTGCACCCTGTTTGTTCTTTCCCCCCTGCTTCAACAATGGTCGCTGAGTTATTCAAACATACGAGGTAGAGCAATTCATGGCGTTTGCTTTGGTGGAATATCTTATCTTTATCTTCATGCAGTAGTATTGCAGTAGTAACAACAAGAGCACAATTCAAATAGTGTCTGGCTTTGAGGTATAGTGTTTGCTGCGCTGCCAGACAAGGTATAATAATGTTCTGAAATTCCCAACACAGCATTTTGTATCGTCGACAACACTTGTACCCAGGTTCACAGGCGCACCCACCCAGGCGCATCAATCACAGATACAAGTAGATTTGAAACCTCGTCGACTCCAGCAATCGGACTTTTCAATTCTTCACATGGAAGGATCAACGACCCAACGTGGTACGAGCCACGCATGCACACCTCTCGAGTTTCTGATCGCCTTCGCAAATTGCATCGTCTGGCTTGTGGCGGGATATGCTCTGTACGCCAAACGACAAGAGAAGAAACATCTTGTAAGACAAGCGGTCACCGACAAACACAATGTCTAGTTCGAAAGAGCGCCCGCCATGGCATCGTGTGAAGCGAACGCAAAAAGGTGCATGGAAGTCGCCGAGTTTGGGAGGTAGATGTCGACCTTGGCTATTGTCCCCCCAATGGTGGTGGAGTATGCGTGAAGTCGGCTTGGAGCGAGACAGTCGTTTTGATCGGATGGAGGTCGTCAATTTATGGAGCTGAGAGGGGAGATTTGTTGGTACAAGAAGTGGCTGTCGTTCATAACGGCGGTCGTCCGGCTGGGAACGGCGAGGGCGCGTGGCCGCATGTCGCTTTTATTCCGAGGAGTCAACGATGGGTCTGAGGGCATCGCGTGTGCAACAAACTCTGGCACAGCCCAAATCTTGGAACTCAGGATCCGGCTCGTTGTCCGTGATATACAAAAAAAGCCGAAACGAAAAAGGTCACCGCCACCAAGACCCTCCGCTCTTTTTCTCCTGTTTATTCTTCTCTTGTTGTTCTGCGAGCTTCTTTTTTTCCATCTCGATCCGCTCCTTTTCTTCTTGTCTCTTGGTCATCTCGATGACTTCTATTCTCCTTTTTTCGACGGCGGCAAGCTCTTCCTCGCGTTTCCGTTTCCGTTCCAGCACACCGGCGAACCATTCTTCTCGGGCGGCATCTTCTTCGGCTTTCGTCGCCCATTGGATCATACAGCTGTTCATCGCACGGTGTTCGGTTCGACAGGTCCAAGCCACGCTGAACGTTTTTCCTCGTGCGCAGTCGGCGAATTCTGTAGTAGTAGCATCTCACTTGTCAGAATGATGGCCCTGGAGCTGTCCGTGTAGAAAAGAGACTCACGTTTAATCTCGTCTGCACATCTTGCCCTCACACGAGCATAGTAAAGTTTCCGCACTTCGGATTCTTGAGATGCCGACAAGGGAAGAGGGTTATGAAGGTTATTTTCTGTTCTGGTGGTGGAAGATGGACGATGTGGTTCGGGAATGATGGACGGAGCCATGTCCATTGTTATTGTTGAGGCACTTTAACAGGTATGATGGACTGTTTTATCGTAACCAAGTCTATACCATCTGTCTCTACGAAGTTCAAAGGTGTGATCTGCAAGGGGGTTGCTGAAATGTTTAGGTAGTCAGTGATCATGTACAAATGATCTACGAGCTTGTGAAGTCGGAGGAAACGCACCACTTTCTCATTACTTGGTGGAGAAAGTCACGCCAGCCAGAGACTCAGAACTCGACTTTTGGTTTCTCCAATTAATCATTTTTCTGGTCTCTACGGAAAGGTCAAAATAACGAGTTTGCGCAACAACAAAACAAAAAACAATTTTCCTAAATCTCTTCGAATCACACAATCACCCGGACAGCAGTACTCCTGCGCATATTTATCTTCTGTGTCTGGCCTCTTTTTGAAAACAAAAAAAAAACAAAAAAGAAGATGTCCTCAATGCGCAACGCCGTCGCTCGGCGGCCTCATCGAGAACGTGCGCAGCCTGGGAACCGTGAGAAATGGGGCATCCTCGAAAAACACAAGGACTACTCCCTCCGAGCACAAGATTACAACCTCAAGAAGAAAAAACTGTCGCAACTCTCGCAGAAAGCGCGAGAGCGGAACCCAGATGAATTCGCCTTTGGCATGTTGAGCCAGGGCAAGGCCGGACTGGGGAAACACAAGGCTTCGGCCAGAAGTGGTGACGGGACTTCCACCGCCGGAGCACCATTGAGTCACGACGCGGTCAAGCTGTTAAAGACGCAGGATGCAGGGTATTTGAGAACGGTCGCGGCCAAGGGAAGGAGAGAAATTGAGAGACTAAAGGAAGAAGTTGGGTTGGATGCGGTCACGCTGAGTTCGAAGGGTGGCAAGCACAAGAGGTTTGACACGGAGGAGCAGCAACAGGACATCATGTCTACGACTACTACTACGAAAGGGAAGAAACGTACATCGAGTGGCGAGGTTGTTGTCACCCGTGATGTCTTGTCAGGTTTCCCCGTGGTCGAAGAAACGAATGCTGTGTTGGTGGAGGTGAAGTCCGCACCGGAAGAAGAAGACGACGACGAACGGCAGATTCAGATCGAACAAACAAGAACAAAACCAAAGTCCAAGAAAGCCCTCTTGGCAGAACAAGACGCTGCGGCACGTCTACGGACAGCGCGCAAGAAGAGGCAACGACTGCAAGAGATGAGGGCGGCCAAGCTGGAGGCGTTGAAGAAGAGGCAGCGCGAGGTCCTCGCTGCGGCGGACCAGTTGGATCTACAACGTGCCAAAATGGCCAGGACGGTGGGGGGAGTCAACAAGAATGGTCTCAAGTTCAAGATTCGGGAGCGGAAAAAGTAATGCTGTGCCGGGGTACCTAGGTATAGGTGGAAGCCTACCTACTAGTCAAGGATGCCGGTGCAGTACTCGTCCTCGTGCCATGATGATGGAAATGATCTTCAACGACCAATGACCGATGTTTCTGTCTTTTTCTTTGGCATGCTCTCTTGGCTATTTCTACTTCTACCCCTACCTCTACTCTAACTTGTAAGTATGGTTTCCACTGCCAACAGTCGCTCGCAGCTATGTACACCGTCCATGTTGGACCGACTCAAACACCTGCCGCGACGGCTTTGGTGACCACTTTGCTGAAATCAGGCTCCTTGCCCAGAAGGAAGCCCATGCCCTCGACTTGTTCCTTTCGGAATGTCTCACTGGCCTTCAAGAATGGGAAGAATCCCCAGTGGCCGTGAGGCAGACCTGGGTACACGTTCATTTTGGTCTTGATGCCGTACTCCTCCCTCAGGACGCGCTCATAAACGATCCCGTCGTCCCGCAGTGGGTCCATCCCGTCAATCTGGAAGAAAGCCGGAGGTAAATTGGCGTGGCCCTTTGGATGGTTGAATGCAGCATACCAGACGCCGTCATCGTCGTCAGGTTGGTAGCCCCTCATGAACATGTCAATGGCCGCCACGGGCAGTACAGGCGCATCTTTGTTTTGCTTGTACGACAAAAAGTACTTTTTGTATTTCTCTGGGACCCTGGTGTCGGGGACGAGAGCCGGGATGGCCAGATATTCGCCCGTCAGTGGAGGTGATAGTTTCTCGTCTCGAGCAACATGTGCCAGCACAGCCGTGATGTTGCCGCCAGCCGACGTACCACCTATGACAAACCCAACAGAGGGATCGGCACCCCAAGATTTGGCTTTTTCGGCCGCCCATCTCAAACAGTCCCACGAGTCCTTGACGGCATAGGGAAACTTCCACTCCGGTCCCAGGCGGTAGGTGGCCGAGATGCAGACGGCCCCGAAGGCTTGCACAAAGTTCCGGCACGTCTGTTCTTCGCCTTCGGGAGCACCGATGCAAAAACCGCCGCCATGGTACATGACGATCAGGGGACTACCTCCCTTGGGAGGCGTAGTCGGCTGATAGAGCTTTGCGCGGATCTTGGAACCATCGCTGGTAGGGTAGTGGAGCTCGGTTTGCTTGATTTCCGGCGGTGGTTGCCCCAGGGCTTCCATCGCAGCGGCATTGCGCTTCTCAACCATGACCTTGAAGTCGTCCAGGTCGTCATAATTGACTGGTGGAAGATTGGCTTTCTCCAAGAACTATATACTTCATTAAACCACGGTGTGAGGACTCGGAGGGGGGGTAATACGTACAGCTTTGAGTTCTGGGTCAATGTCCGCCAGCGCAAGCAAGTATTTTTCATCCGTATATGAAGCCATTGTCGCCGATAAATAGTGTGAACTATCAATGAATAACAGAAGGGAAGAGGTACGTGGAAGACCGGTCGTTCAGAGGGACTCAGGTTTCTCTTATCCCCGGGCGGATTATTACAACGGCAGATTTTGAGTTGTGCTCAACGAATATATGACCAATATGATGATGGGCTGTCCTCGATCATCAGTGTGGGGTTGAGTCCTTGCCACGGAAGCATTGATGTCCGCAAAAACGGGGGCGGTACAAATTCGTGCATAGCCGTGGAAGCAAATCAATTGTACCGTCTGTCTGATGGTGTTTAGCATTGATGACAATCCTTCTTACCGGGTTGTTCACGATATTTCAGTAGTCAGACACGGCATTGACCTTATACCCGCGGGGCGAAGGTCTCCGAACCAACCTCGGTACTTCATTCAGAACCAACAGTTTACTTGTACCTGACTCGAATGACTCGGCCGTACTCCGTATGAGTATCAAAGAATCTCTGCTCGGACGAGGCTACCGAGATGACTAATGACCAGTACGGGATCTTCAGTGATGTCTGGGTCGCCTCATTGGCGAGATCTCGGTAGCGGGCAGCTCCTCGTGGTACTCACGAACGATGCAATACTCGTGCCAGAGGGGAGGAAGGGGTGGAGGGGGGGCGGCCCGATTATGCGGCTCCCCTTCTCACTGGTAGCAGTACATAATGAGGTAGATATACGGAGTACATCGTTGATGACAGGACGACAAAGTTCGAACTCTCAGGTTTCGGGTGACATCCAAGGTCCTGGGACTTTCATATAGGGGCACTTGAATTGTACTAGTACTCGTACTCATATTGACTCGAGGAGTTTTCCGGAAATAACAACCAGCCGGGTCATCGAAGGAGTACGAATGCACAGGTCACCTTCAAGGTCGGCGGCAACATGATCGGAGAATTTGTTGCAGACTCAAGCTAGTGTTTGAGGCCTGCTAGGCACATGCTCCTTCTGTTGCTCACCAAAGGCTACATGGTTGCTCTTTTTGGCGTGCTGAAACAAGAGCGAGCCCCATGCCAGGATGTGCCAGGGTTATGGATGATGGCTGACATGGGTCGCTCAACGTGGCATGATCTGCACAGGTTTTAGACATGGATGGTCCGTTGCTTACAGGGACCACTGTCGGCGACCTTCCTAATTGCATCTGGGACAGGTCCATTAGGACTAGCAGTGTGAACAACAACATGGGTTTAGTTGTGATTGTAATTTCAATGTGCACAAGTGATTTCATATCGGCCCAGGGAGCTGGGAAACCCTGCTGATGAATTTCAACAAGAGCTGGTTAGGCGTCTTGAGTACCGCAAAGCACCGGGATGTTTGGCGGGAACCAGCTAAACCGAAGCAGTAAGGGTGGTGAAGCCTTGGATATCCGGCCCAAAGATCAAACGTTCGGGGAAGAGAATGGTGGAAGAAGAAGTTCCCCGCTAGGAAGACTCTACCATCGCTGGGGTCTGATCCAGTGTTTGAAAGCATTGGGGATAGGTCGGTTGGTGTATTCTAATGGACCTAGAGAAGCTCTTTGGGTACGGGACCAGCGTGCTGGCTGCAACATGATGGCGGCGGCGCCAGCCCGCGGGACCGGGTGAAGGACGAAATGGAGTGTTCGAAATGTTTCCCACTCTTCTAGTCCAAGTCACAGGCGACAAGGGTGTCGTCGGACTAGGGCTCCATTGAGATCGATGATGAAGGTGAGGAATGAAACGATGAAGGCAGGATGGGGTGGAAAAAGAGAAGAAATAGCAGCACAGGAAGTTAGACCTAGAGATACAGTAAGGAAATGATGGGGAGTGTGTGTGATTGAGAACATGTGAAGCACTGGTGTTGGTTAGATAATAAATCACAATAAAATAGCACTATTCATGGAGCACAGTACGGAGTATCTGTGTGATGGTTGTTGTGTACTGTGACTCGAAAGGTGGTGGTGGTACCCCTAATAATATGGTACATAGTCACCTGTATTTGAAACATGGGCATCCCCATTCACGCCTAAACCTCCTTCAGCTAGGGACCAAGGGAAAGGTATCCAGGTATCCCGGTTGCCCTTCCTCGGGCCCTAAAAGAATGCTCCATACGGATATTTTAGGCAGAGTTCCTTAGTCCTCCCTCCACCTCGCCTCCCTGGACCAACGAGTACCTGGGCTAGAACTACAGACAGTACGGAGTAATCCCAAAGCAGGAGAGAAGATCGCTCCATCTCAGAATTTCCAGCGCAAGTCACTCTGTTGTGTGTGTGTGTGTCTGTGTTTCCCTCATCACAGTCGCAGCCTCTTCCACTCCCTGAACTCCATCCTCCGTATCTCTTCCTCCAAAGGAAACGAGCACACAAATCACCCTCTGTCTACACCATTGTCGTCCTCCATTGGCTTGTCCTCGACCGTACTATCGACCTTGAGAAGATCCCTTTGGGGGCTGTCCTCTCATTTTCCTCCTCTTCGCGCTCTCATCCCTCACCTCATACCACTGATTGGCTCTCTTCGCACCCTCTCGACCAACCACACAACTTCGGTGCGAGACAAGTGAATCCAAACACCATCCTACCCTCGTCCTTGTCATCAGTTCCAACAATAGCAATCACAGACAGCCTTGCATCCCGTTCTCCTTCAAGTTTTGTTATCGCCGCCCGTCTATCTTTCTGTGGAACCTGGGGAAGAGGAATTGTCAATCTACGCTGTTGTGGTACGCCTGTCCCATTGTCCCCTTCCTTTGCTGCCCATCCCACGTCCGACGAGTGCGACTCTGTCTTCCAGCTTCTTCTCTTGCTACTTTTCTCTGACTCCAGTGTTTTAGAAATTTGTCTTTGTTGCCTGCCTGCGCTGGTTCGCTTTTTGCCGCTCCTTCATCTACCGCCGAAGCAAATCTACGATCCTTACCGACTTTAGTTGTGTCAATATACCAGGACTCTGTGACCTGCCCTGTGCTAATACGACAACAACCCCTTGGAAACGACAGACTCTCTCGGTCGCATCTCGCCGCCTCCTCTCTTCACCAATGCGACGATAAAGTTATCATCCTATTTACAAGCCTACGACCCACACGAAGCGAACTTGGCCTTTAAGCCAATATGCTGGCGTCCCCACCAGCGATGAATGGCGATCATGGACCTATGTTGGATAGAAACAACATTATCAATGTAAGAGATGGAGAATCCCTCTACCAGATATGTATCAAACTACGCCGCCGCCTATCGGGCGTGCCTGGATTTCGCCCGTACCTGGAAGAGATGGAGGAGCGCGAGGCCGAAGGATCTGATCCTGTGTCCTCGCTCTGGCAGTGCTTCCGGAGTGGCCTGCCGTTGCTGACCATATACAATGCTTCCAACCCGGAGGAAGGTGACCTCCGGGTAGACACCAAACGACCTGAAAGAGTAGGAAAAGAGGCTGCCTTCCTCTTCATCAAGGCCTGTATGCAACAAATGGAAATCCCTGCCGCCGACACTTTCACCGTCACAGATCTTTACAGCGACAACACGACCGGGTTCGTGAAAGTCACCAAACTAATCAATAGAGTGCTGGACATATTGAAGCTGAGCGGGAAGTTACATCCATCGACGGATAGCGAAGGTTCTCGCGATGGTGCCGACAGCGCTCTGAACGTTGCTGATCAGGCACCCAAGACGTTGACGAGGAGGCAACACATTCTCAAAGAATTAGTAGAGACAGAGCGGCAATATGTGCACCATTTGCAAAATTTGCAAACCTTGAAAAAGGAAATGGAAGAAGTGGGCGCCTTGACTGGTGATGCTATCCATAATATATTCCTCAACCTGAACAACCTTCTGGATTTCGCGCAGCGGTTTTTGATCCGAATAGAGCAACAGAACGAGACTCCCGAGGAGCAACAGAACTGGGGTCGACTCTTCGTCCATTACAAGGATCCCTTCAGACAGTATGAGCCATTCATTGCAAACCAGAGAAGATGTGAAACCACATGTCAACAGGAGTGGGATAGAATGGTTGAAAGAGCAAAGTCGCCATTGGCGCAGCAAATGTTGGCAAATCCGACCATCTTGAATGGTTTCCTCCTGAAGCCATTCCAGCGCCTGACCAAGTACCCGTTGCTATTGAAGGTTTGTACCGCTCGAGTCCCAGATGATATTCACGCTGACATTTCAGGATCTGCAAAACCAAACCTCTGACAACCTGCTCAAGTCCGATATCTCAGACGCAATAGCAATCATCCAGGATGTATTGATGCAAGCAGATGCCTCGATCGACAAAGAGACTAGAGATGATGCTCTTCAAGATTTAACAGAGCGCGTCGACGATTGGAAGCAAATGAACATCGCCAGCTTCGGCGAGCTTCTACTGCTCGGCACGTTCAATGTCACCAAAGAGAGCGCCATCCGATCGGACGAGAAGGAATACCACATCTACCTTTTCAGCCGCATTCTCATCATGTGCAAAGATGTCAATGCTAACAAACCCAAAAACAGGTTGGCAAACAATAAGCCCTCATTAAGTCGGAATGGAAAGCCCAAGATGAATCTCAAAGGACGCATTTATTTCACAAATGTCATCAGCGTCACATCGCACACAAGCCCTGGAAGTTACTCGCTGCAAATTACGTGGAAAACCGAAGCCAATTCCCCGGATATATTCAACATCAAGTACAAGAATGATGAAACGCTGCAAAAATGGCATACTATGATTGAGACGCAACGTTCGTCGTGTATGCTGGAATCGAGAACCACCGGCACTACCTCCGATACTCAGCTTTTATCACTACAGGGAATGAATATGGAGAATCCGTACATTGGCAAAGATGACGACGACGATGATTATAGCAGAATCTCCGGGACCACTTATGGGGGCACTGATGCAACAGGATATTCCGAGTTCAACATGAGCAGAAATGCTTCAAGCACGAGTTTGCGCTCCCGGTCTGCCACCGGAGGCAGCGGAGGAAGTAATCCCCATTTGTCCGCCGGCCGTATGCGGGTGCCAACGAGTGAGTTGGGAGGGTTGTCGTTGAATACGCGTGGTTTGCCAATTCAGTCTCCCCAAGATTCTTACGGTAGTTCATATTTCTCTCCCATTGAACGAGATTCGACACCACAATCGACAATATCAGCCCGCTCAAGTTCGCAATCTGCCTTTTCTGGCTATCATCGAGGAGCGACTCCGGTCAGCGGTGGCGGCCAGCGACCTGAGGAATCGTACAGGAACACTGCCCCAGCCATGGCCCGAAATCCCAACGGCCAGCCGAGTGGCAATCCTTATCTGGTGAATGGTCGACGGGGTCCTCCACCGGGTCCTGGACAGCCGCGCATGCGCTCTGCAAGTAGCCCTGATGTACACCCTCTGGTGCAGCAAAGCCGCAAATACGTGTCGGGTGAGCATGCCCCAAGTGTTCCTCCGATTCCAGCGCATGTGGCCAAACAGATGGCACCTCCAGCCAGGAGCCAGAACAATTCCCCAAACAATGGTCCACCGTCCCGGCAAGGCACGCCCCAACAATATGGCCTACCTCAGGCACCACGCCCGGGCATGCCGAATTCAAACTATACCTATGACAATAGCTATGGGAACGATCCGAGACGCCCCGGCCATGCCCCATCATTGTCACAGAGTCAAACATTCTCTCCCCCAGTGTCATCTCCTTCTAGTGACGGAGACGGCTATATACCGAGTCAGCTGAAAGCCAAAGTATGCTTTGACGAAAACTACGTCTCTATGATCATTGCCACCAATATCCAATTCCGGTCGTTGGCTGATCGCATTGATGCTAAATTGGCGAGGTTCACCAATCATTCGATTGCGTCCGGGTCGGTACGACTGCATTATCGTGATGAGGACGATGATCTCATCTTGATCGACAGTGATGAAGCTGTACATGAAGCATTGTTGGATTGGCGTGAAACACACGCTTCAAACGCAGCTAACCCGCAGAATGCAGAATTATTGTTGTATGCGCATGCAGTCAACCGCGATGGGGTTGCAGGTTGAACAGAGCGTGCTATGATGTCGCATAACTACTGTAGCACTACAGCGCCTAGTGCAAATCAACCGTCGAGACCCGTGTCGCATCACTAGTCGTCCAAGCGTGGACGTCAAACAGAAGACCTTGTGCTGTCGATATGGCTACACAGATTCGCCATGACAAGGTCAAAAGATGCGGGTGGTTCGACGGCTCAATTACTTTGAAACGAGATACGAAGTGACGGATTACGAAGTTGGATATGGATAAGTACATGGGATATGGTTAAGTTTAGAACAGCAGGACATTGTGAAGAGGGCGTGTTCATGCGTGAGAAAATCACGTAAGAGTCCGCGTATAGAGAAAGACAAGAACTGTTGGCTGTTATACACCACGTAGGAGCTCAAGCATGTTGATGTTGACGATGTCGAGAGTCGACAGTTATACGCAGAAACTACAAGTCGGTTGCAGTGGATAGCAACGAGGAGGTATACTATTTTGCATCAAAGAACAAAAAACTCTGGAAGTTTCCTGCCCAATGATTAGGGATGATGGTGACTTTGGTATCCGTATCTACATTGTGCCAACCTGTATATCAAGGAGAAGTATCCGTGGTACCGAGGAATATAAGTTAGGTATCTAGATATTGTACCTAGGTACATCATTTAACATGCTCTTGGCGTGCTTTTTCAACAACTCCGATACCGCTGTTTCACGATTTCACATGTACGGCTTTTGGAAATTCAGTATCTCTTTTCCGAACATTAGAGACAGTATCTTCACGGGGATACCTAAGTAATCATCCCACAAAGCTTGGAGTCCTTTGAGAGAAAAAAGACACGAGGTCGAATTTTTCCCCCTGCTGGTGCAGGTACTGTTACCAGAGTACGGATAGTTCACGACGACAACACAACCACCGCTCCCAACCTTCATCAATCATCAACCGTCCACTACTGCGGACATGTCTACGACTCCTTTGGCCACCCCGGCGGCGGCATCACCTCGCGGCTCTTCCAACGCCGCCTCTTCAGGTATTGCGGCAATGAAGGATCGAATCATGACGCACATGAACGCGGACCACGCCTTGTCTCTGAGGCTGTACCTGATGAGGTACTCTCACGTTCCGATGGGGGGGACGACGACAGCGGAGATGCTCGACATTTCTCAAGACCACATGATCCTTCGATCGGGCTACGGGAGGCACGTGGTGGACATGGTCCCTCCCATGAAGTCACTCACGGACGCCAGAGAGAGACTCGTCGAGATGCACAATTCTTGTCTCGAAGAATTGGGTTTGAGTGACGTGGTGGTGGACCGGTACACGCCACCCAACCGTGCCTGGCAGATTGGCCTGAGTGCGCTGTGCGTCTTGATCTTTACGACTTTTCCTTTTCGGCAGTCCCTGCTCGATCAAAATACCCTGCCGGGTCGGATCTGGAGCCTGGGAGGGGCCGCACCTTGGTTGGCCCGACTGAGTTTCGGTCTGCAACCTCTGGTGTTGACAGTCATGGTCGTCGTACATCTGGGAGAGGCCGCATGGATGGCAAATACGCGCCTGAAAAAACATTGGATAGAGGTGGGAAGTTGGGTGTGGTGGTTCTGGGTCTTGGATTGCGCCGTCGAAGGGTTCGGCTCTTGGACGAGGTTCGACGAGATGGTGGCCGACGTCGAGGGAAAGAAAAACACAAACAACAAGAAGCACTGAAGCAGCACTACACCACACAAGCCTAAAGAGCTCTGGGGATTGGAAAAGACAGGCATCCTAGGCAGATTTGGAAGGAAAAATTCAGAGTCAAAAACCAAACAGATTTCATTCCCTTCATGCGGTAATAACAATTACATATATATTTATACAGTACTTGGAAAAACAACCATTCTGAACAGATTCACACAAACACGTCATGTTCTTGTCTTTGGTCATTCATTCAAGGTTGATGATTGAGCGCCTTTCAAATGCTTTGCGTTGCTTTGCTTTAGTTTCTTTAAAAGCAGGTCGTTTCTGGCAAAGTACCAGGTTGGTGAGTTCCTGTCCATGTCTGCATCACCACCAAACAACAATACCTGAGGTGTGTAATCGTTGACGTCGCTCTCATAATCCGCGCCCGTACACGCATAATCACAATACTAAAGAGGTTCCACTCAGAAGCCCGCTCGACCTCAAGGTGATCTATCTTCTTGGAGATCTTGGAGTCGGTGTCTGCGAAGCTACATGTCGAGGCTGTTGTGAGGCGTCTTCGCCAATGTAGTCGTCTGCGAAATCACCTTCTCTTTCATCGTCGGCATCGTCGGCAACGTCGTCGTCAGCGCCGTCGTCAAGGTAAGACTCTCCGAGGGTGTCGGCTGCGTCGTCCACTTCGATAGACTGACGAACAGGCTCGCTCATCAGAGAATCGTCCAGGCTGTCTCTCGAGATGAAACTATCACCCAACCCATTGTCGGATTCAACCTCGGCCTCTTCTTCCTCCTCTTCGTCTGTTTCGTCGTCGTCATCCACTTCGTCGTCCTCTTCGGAGTCGGTGGGGGTAAACTCATCGAGATCCTGCGGTAAATCTCGCCAGTATGTGAAGTCGGTGTACTCTTCCCCACCCTCCTTGACGAGCGTCGATACGGGAGGGAAGAAATGATCAACGACCTCACGCATCGAGACATAACTGCTTCGGTACTTGTTCAAGGTCAAAAGATCCAACGAAACTTCTGCGTTGGTGTTGATGGTGAAGATTCGACTCGAAGGGATGTGCACGCTTCGATAACTCAATGCGTCGGTAAAGCGATTGCCAAACCCGGCATAGAACGGGTTCGTTCTTCCAGGAAAAAGACCCAGAATGTCCCGAAGACACGCCATCTTGAACATTTCGGGTTTCCGAAGATATACCTCTCTCCGTAACGCCGCTATGGTCCGATCGGGGCTCAAAATCACCGGCCCTTCAGGTATTCTCCAACCGTCCTGGACGATGCCGTTCAGGTATGCGCGAGTGGTATCAGCTTGTCCAACGGAGCGACTCGTCAGGTACAAGATGTTGTACCCGTTTGCCACAATGTCAGAATATAACTTGGCAACTCCGGCGTGTGTCCAATCTCTACCGACCATGTTGAGCAGCTGACCCAAAGCATCAGACTTGGTGATTGTTCCGTCAATATCAGAGATGACAATGGGCACATCCGAGGTCCAGTAGTACATGTATGCTGTACAAGTGGCGCGGTTGACGGTAAACGAGATTTGATTCCTGCCTGGTTTGAGGTCGAGCGCTTTCAGCTGATCACTCGTGAGGCGAAGGGTTTTGGCAAAATTCCGGCTTTGCTCGCTCGACATGCGGGGGGTTTCGGTGATGTCTTCGGACTGGGCCCTTTGGTGGCGGCTTAATTGTTGGCCTTTGTCGAGCAGTTCTGGGGACGGGCTTCGCTCACTATCGCTGTGATAGCCAGGGTCGGAAGCATTGTCAGGAGAGACCGGAGAGGCTCCCTCTAGCACGGTACCTGCGGCTTTTCGAAGGGCCGCATCACGAGCTTCTTCACTGCTGTAAATCCACAAATTGCCGTTCTCATCTGTACCGATGAGAGAGCCAATGTCATAGTTGCCCTCTAGTTCTTCTGACAAAAGTTTGCGTGCAACTGCTTCAGCACGAAGGGCTTCATCTTCACTAGATTTGTAGCCAGTCATGTCCAGCATCAGGTCTCCGGACTCGGTGACCTGCGAGCGAATATTGGAGATTGAGAGCTTCTTGGACAACGTCAAAGCACGATCATATACTTGTCTAGGTTGCAACGCGGGCGGGCTGGCCGAGGCCTTGGGTGTGTTCGAGCCTTCTAGATTGTACCTTGGGGACAATGGTATGCCGTTATGAAGGAATGCATCGCTGACAGAGTCGAGCTCTTCTCGTGCGGAGACGGGGAGTATTTCCTCGGAAGCAGAACGTACCAGCGCCAGAGGAGGGTCCAACGCATTTTCATCCAGCGAACCCGCAGCAAGATCGAGCTTGGAAGATGGCATCGACTGGGCAAGGGTCTGGTCGGCCAAATCTGTTCCTTGGCGTCTGATCAGAGGAACCGTCCGACCGGGTACGGGATCGGGAGTCTGACTACGTTTCCCAGATTCCGTAATGTCGAGGTACGTAGGTTCCAACAAGCTAGGTGAGGGTGGTCGATCTTCAGCGGTAGCCGAGGGACTGCTGGCTGGAGATACCAAAGGGGAGGTCTGCAAGGCTTCGGGAATGTCGTTTGACGTCTCAAAGACAAAGAAGGCTTCCCCACCATCCCCGAGTTTCATGGCATAATTCTGTTTGTTGCCGTTGACTTTGAATTCGACCTTTTTGTCCGACGGCCGTAGAAGAGAAAATTTGCCGAAGCGGACATGAAAGGGCGAACATGCCAGCGTGCCATCTTCTTGTTCGACAACAATGACATCGATGGCACCAGACAGCGTGGCAGGATTGATGGAATTCCAGGTCTTGGAGACGCCACTCCCCAAGCTCCGAACGTACTGCATCGTGGATGAGTTATTGTGGTCGGAATGTCGGCGTTGGCGAGTATATGGCTATAAAGGTGGCATAATCGGGTTGCCTGATGTGTGTGATGACGGTGGAACGTCAGAAGCTCGGAGCAAGATTTGAGGAATACACAACGCCGGATCCTACGCAATGCCAGTCAAAGTACAAAAAAAGAGTGTCTCGTTTGAAGCAAAATATCACATGTCAGGGATATGGGTAGAAGTTCATGCAAAGATTGAGAATGTCGGGAGAAATAATGATGGGGGGAAGAATGAAGTTGAAGATGAGCGAGGCAAAGATGATGCATGTGTTGAATGCTCAACCAACTTGTTAGTATGACCACATGCGCTAACATGGTTAACCTCGGCTCGCTAATCTACTTATGGCATGATCATAATATCTCTATTGCCCTAGATACTAAATTCATCTAATAGCTTCCCCAGATTCGCTACGCTGCAATTCTAACATGGATATTCAAGTGCGATCTCACCTGTCCAACACATCCTCTTCTTCAACCTTCAATCGCGTCTTTTGTTCTTTACAGTCTTCCAAGGCTGGGCACTATATTTTGGCCATCAAATCGATTGAACGCGCAATGTTTTCCTGGGCAACGTGAATCTTCACCTCGACTTTGCGACAAGCCGTTCCCTCACCTAATCTCCCAATCTACCCTACTATCTGGACATTACTACGGGCGCCGCCTCAATCATCGACGCCATGAGTTCTCCAGCGAACCCTCCAGGCCCTCTCACACCTCCCGCAGAGCCAGCCTCTCAAGGACCACAGCCTTCACAACCTTCCGGCACAACTCAAGCACCAGTCGAGGCGCTCCTTTCCCAGCCTCTGACCTCATTAACAGACGATGGCAAGTCTAAGAGACCTCGAGACCATCGATTAATACATCTTCTTCTCGTATCTCATGGTATTTCTGCATATCAACAACGCGTCCCTCTCCAGCTGATGGATTTTGCCTATCGATACACTAGTTCAGTGTTGAGCGACGCACTACACATTCAAAATGAAGCCTACGATCAGGCCGATACAAGTACCCAGGGCAAGGGACGGGGTGCGAAACACAATCAGAACAAGTTGGAGGAAGGGGACGTCAGTTTAGCCGCACTGCGCATGTCGATAGGGTCACGAATGGGGTACCAGTTCCAAGGAAGTTTACCCAAAGAATTTCTCAAGAATTTGGCAGACGAGCGGAACAGAATATCACTAAATGCGCAGTCACGGGACGGCGACAAGAGTGGTCCGATAATTGGAGGTGTACGGTTACCGCACGAGAAATATTGCCTGACTGGAGTTGGCTGGGGCCTGAAGGACGAATGGGACAGTGAGGGTGAGGAGAGCGTTGAACAGGGAGAAGGCGAGGAAAAACCTGAGCCTGAAGATGTCATGCAGATGGACGACAAAATTGACGAAGATGAAGAAGGTCTGGGAACGATGGAGGACGTCTTTGGTGATGATGATGCTGGGGATGATGATGGGGGCGGCGGCGGCGGCGATGCTGACGGTGATGCCGAGATGCAGGGATGAACGACTGGAGCGTCAGGCTCTGCGAGTATTCTGAGTCCTCGTGCATTTTGATACCCAGGATAGATGAAGGCTATGTAGCATTGTATTGTATTTCTATTGGCATGAGGTGTATCTGAGTTGTCAATGGTGCCTGGCTCTTCGGTTTCGAATCCTCCGGTTGACTCGTGTGATATCTGAGACTGCCTCTATACGTTTCCAGAAAAATGGTGTTGACTCACAGCGCTGACGGTCTCGAGATACCATATTTCCCACTGTCTTCATACGCAGAGTATCTTGGTATGCTTACCTAAGGCGCCATGGATTTGGAGGGGAGGAGCGGATGCCAAGAAAAAGTGAGAGGAGAGCAAGTACTGACTTCCCCAAGATCCGATCCCGACCATTTGCAGCCGGCGGAACAAAAGCCACCACCAACAACTTTGCACATACAACAGAGTGGCCTTGACACCGGTCAGGCATCCTCCTAGTCTGTCATAACACTTACTTGATATTCGCATGTCTTCTGCCATTTACTGTTATTCCTTTTTTGACCCTGTATGTTTATCTCTAGAAGCATATGCCTGCCCTACCGCTCTTATGGATGGATCCTTCCAAATGGCATACTGGGTCACTACACTGGGCTGCCAATACTTACCTTCTGCTCGCTCCTAAAATCAACGTGAAAGGTCGCATGGCTCTCCTCATGCTGGTGGCCGTTGTATGGGCCTTCACATGGTACGTCTAAAGAGATCACTTTGACGATCAACGCTGACCATTTTCCAGGCTTCTATGGCGTGCCTACTCGGTCCTGACCACTCCCAACGATATTCTTGTCGAAAAACTCGGTCTCGATATCCCTCCCACTCCGCTTATAACCCTTGAAGAGATCTCGGAGCACGAATTACAAATTACGTGGAAGTATTCGGAACCGTCCACTTCTGTCCAAGAGCATCATGTTGAGGTAAACGGGAGACTGATCGGGACAACAAAAAAACATGATATGGGCGCGGCTATTTACGATCTTGTTCCGGGCAGCAGATATGATATTCGCGTCTTTTGTGTCAGCTCCACAGATTTCCAAACACCCAGCCAACCTCTTCACGTCCGCTTGCCTGGCTCAACGCCTGCCGCCTCGCAAGATGAAGCCTTTGAATCTATGCCCAAAGTCCGGGCCATTGCTATCCGAAACGCTGCTTCGCTCGCTCCTGCGCCGGCGCCTACTATAGCGCGGGAGTTCAGTGGTGGACAACCAACAACGCGAAGGGGAACGACTGGCCGGAGACCGTCGCCCGCGAATCACGGGGTCGATTCGCAGCAGGCTCAGGATATTGCATCACGAGCCATGGATGAAGAGGAGGATGGCGACCTTGCGGAACTATCTCAAAAATTCCAAAAGGCCCAACAAGACATAGACGCGGTTGAGCAGCAAATCCAAGACGAGGACAGAGACTTCCAAGCGTCGCTCAAGGAGTTAGAGGCACGCCGAGACGAGTTGAAACAACTTCTGAAGGATCGAGATGAAGCAAGCAGCGATTTGCGCAAGCAAGTGCACAAGGCCGAAACCGCGAGCAGGACGGCTTTGAATGAAAAGACGAAGAAAGAACGCCTGCTGCAACAGCGCGAGAACCAGAGGCGAAAACGTCGAGACGACATCGCCAAATGGGAAGAGCAGACTGCCTGGATGAAAGAAGAAATTGCGGGTATCGAGACACAGAAGGCTGCGATCGAGCAGAGAGCGAAGTCCGATCTAAGGGAGATCCGCAGGAAAATTGAAGAGGAGCAGAAAGAGGTGCAAATGCTAGAAGAAGACAACAAAGAAAAGGCCATGCAGATAAAGGCCATGGAAGAAGAGCGACAGCAGGTGAACGTTGAGGATGAGACAGACGAGACCCGAGAGGCCGATCGACTCGATCACGAACGCGACATGAGGTGGAGGGCAAGATACGAGGCTCTTCGTCAAACACATACAAACCTGTGGCACGAGCTGAAAAACATTCAACAACAGGTCAATCTCTCACAAGAGCAGATCAATGTCGCCCGTGCCAATAGAGTCACTGCTATCTCGTTTGCACCGATACCTCCATTCGATCCCGAGATGTATCGACCCAACATTCGGCAAATTCGACGGCCGCGCCACACCAGTTCCCATGGGAGTAGTATTTCCTCACCCCGGGGCCCTTTCAATGGCCCTGAGCCTATGCCGTCGGTTTTGCAATACAATTCGGTTGCAAACATGTCGCCCACGTCCTTGTTGCCCAGCTTTTTCAACCCGCAGAATGGGATGACCTTCATCCCATCGGGCATTAATACTTCTACCGCTGACGATGTCGAGCCTATCGCCAATGTCCCGATGAGTCCACGGGCAGACCTACTGCTCCCGGCGGACCTCCTTGGAGATGAATCCGCGGATGAGCTTCCAGATGCAGAGCTTACAGCTGATCCGAAGCGCTCCTCGGAACCTGGCACAATGCCATTTCCCAAAATTGGCTCTCCTGCGTTGCAAGAAGCTCGTCGTACACAGACGCCATCTTCAGGATCTTCTTCAGGGCGGTCTTTTTCAAGTCCGATGCAAACTTCAGCACCTGCTGTTGAAACAGAGAAATCATCAGATTCGGGACACAAGTCGGACGAGAAACCCCTGGAAAATATCGAGGAAGATGCGCCTCAGCAATCCGCCAAACCCAGGTACATGTCGATGTCCTCTATGTTCGGCCTCAACAGGCAGCGTGGGAAAACACTGGCTGACCAGCCCCCTCTACTTGGATCTCTCAAGTCAGGCCAGAGTCAGTCATTCCCGAGAGAAGTGGACGAGTTTGACCCAAGCTCACAACCCAGAAGACGCCTTAGTTATGGTGGGAATTGGGCTTTCCCTGGGACTTTGTTAAAGGGTCACGGTGCTGACGAGAAGGACCCAGAGTCCTCACGTTTAGCTTCTGCCCGCCGCTTTGGTATCCCTGGGTTTGGGAAATCTGCTACGCCGTCCGGCACGTATGATCCTTTTGGGATCCGTTCAAGCTCGTTTGATCCTGGTCTTCGGGGCGACACTTCTTCGCCTCGACCGTCTTCTACCTATTCGTTCGACAAAATGCCCCGTCCTTCGTTGGAAGCCCAATTTAATGCATGGAATTTAGACAAGGCACCGATCAGGAACAGCCCACTGGCGCCGGACTGGAAGTCCTTCCAGTCGTTCTCTCGCAATCACTCTCGTCGGCCGTCAGTCGTTCACGGATCCACAAGCAATTTGTCGCTACCACAGAATGAGCAGGTAGTCATCGAACCTGATCGGAAACCAATGCGACCGTTACAGGCGCCCATTGGCACTCGGCCGAAGTCATCCCAACAAGCCTCGACTCCCAAGCTCAATCCTGCAGCACCGTCTTTCACCACGATATTCGGCAGAAGAGGCGACAAGACCAAGGAGAAGGCAAAGACGAAAGAATCCAAAGAGAAGCTGACTGATCAAGAGGCCGCGTCGCCTCCTGAATCAAGGAAATCGCGTGGAGACACTGGTTCCCTTGCGGCCACCATTTCGACACTGGATTCTGATACTCTCGATCGGACAGTATCTGCGACCAGTGCCAATCTGTCGGTGGAAAGTACTGCTTTTAGCAAACCGACTTTCATCTCCAAGATCACAAGAAAGGCCAGCAGCAATAAGTTTGGAAGCTGGAAAGAAAAAGGTGGAGGTCTATTCTCTAGAAAAGAAACGTCACTCCCCAATGGTGAAAACGAGGAAGAACAAGGATCCAGCGAGTATCTCCACCTCGGAAGAAGCTTGGAGAGTACATCAACTACTCCCAGCGCTGAAGAAAAGAAGACCAGCAGGAGTAGCCTAAGCAACTGGAACTTTATGCGCAAGAGCAAGAAGGGAAAAGAAGACTTGACTGCGAGCGAGATCAGTGAGAGTAGTGAACGTGCTAGCGACTTGGGAGATGAAATGGAGGAGGAAGAGGTATGATGAGATGAGATTTTATTGATTCTAAGTAGAGAGTAAGAAGAGTCTTTGCTTTGCTGGTACTGTCGGGAACGTCGTGGTTTTAGCTGCTTTGTAGATGATCAATATTAAATTTCAAGATACTTTGTGCTTATCAATTGCAAGTTTATTCCTTGTGAAATCCTGAATTTATCATTTGTGATGGCCGTATGGCCCATGATTATCCATGTTGATGTGTAGTTGTGTGTAAAGGAGTGTGGTTCGGTTCGTGCTGTGATATTTATATTTGTATGAGACTTTGGCGGAGAGCCGTCAACCGTGCCCTCTTTTAAACACAATCATTGACTCACGCAATCTTTCTTTGTCTGTTCTTCCACACTTTATGCCGACAAGAACAACATTATGAGCAGCTTTTAATTTTGTGAGAGAGAGAGAGAGAGAGAAAAGACTGTGTCCATGATGATGGTCAGATTTCTCACCATTGGACATATCGGTACGGCGCAATTCGAAAAATGGCAAATTCCAAGTATGATTTCCCTTGGATTTAGTTGGTTTGGGGGTTTTCCGGATCGCGTCACTAAAAATGTGTTTTGTTAAATGTCACACGAATACAGATATGAATACGTTCGCAACTTTGAACGAGACGAACATTTATTGCCAAACACTTGGATCGTGGTCAGGATTGACGGTAGAGGATTTCACCGGTATGTTTGTCCCTTCCGACCCTTTTTTTTCCACAAAGCGATTTTTGGATCAATCGGTTCTCTGACCCAATGGGGGCGGAATGTATCAATGTGACAGATTCTCGGATCATTATGGTTTCCAAAAACCCAACGACGTCCGAGCCCTCGACGTGATGAACTCGGCGGCTCGACACGTGGTCAAGACCCTGCCGGACATCGTGATGGCCTACGGAGTCAGTGACGAGTACAGTTTCGTTTTCCACAAGTCGACCACGTTGTTCGAGAGGAGGAACGCCAAACTCGTGAGTACCGTGGTGAGTACCTTCACGGCGGCGTACGTCATGTTTTGGCCCCGTGGTTTTTTTGTTTCCGCTGTAGAAACGGAAACGGAAAGGGAAAAGGGGGAGACCAAAGGAAAAAAGAAGGAGATGGAACAACAACAAGAACAACAAGAACGTGACCTCGATGTCGAAATGATTCCCACTTTTGATGCGAGGGCGGTTTGTTACCCTTCATGGGAGAATTTGAGAGACTACCTAAGTTGGAGACAGGTTGATTGTATGTGATGAATTGATTCCCTCCCCGTCCCTGAGCCCTCGACCTCTCCCCCCTGATATGTGTTTGTGTGTGTGTGTGTGACGAGCTCGCTCTTTGATGAAAACCAAGAGAGTGATTTCTCAAAAGTGCGAGTGACGGGAGAACAAGGCTAAAATCTTGGGTTTGACAGGTCATATCAACAACCTTTACAACACCACCTTTTGGGCTTTGGTTCAACGAGGTGGAATGTCACAGACGGCGGCCGAGGAATCCCTCAAGGGTACATTGGCAAGTGATAAGAATGAGATTCTTTGGTCCAGGTTTGGTATCAACTACAACAATGAACCAGAAATGTTTCGTAAAGGGTCGGTGGTGTTTAGGGAGTACGCGTTAGAGACGACGACGACGAAAACAAACGCAGGAAAGACCGAGAATGAGAATCTACCAGAGGACGAGAAACCCGTGTCAGTGTCCAAGACACAATTTGAAAAGATGAGAAAAGCGAGACAAAAGGCCAAAATTGTCACGGCTCACCTGGACATCATCAAGGATGATTTTTGGTTGGTAAGACCATGGTTGAGGTCGGGGAAACCTGGAAGACCTGTTGAATGAATCGACGTCGATGTCGGGCCTGTAGAGGAAGAGAGAGAGAGATGAATGTTGAAGAAATTCAGACTTGCAAGAACCACAAAACATGAAGAAATACAGGTGGTGTTGGTGTTGTAAAGGGGTCATTCCGATTCATTAAACTATCCCTGCCCACAAAAAGAAAATGGTAACAACCTGGGCAGGATCATTTGCGTCAACGCTCCAAATGTCGTCATGTAACCAATCAAACAAGACAGTAGATATCCAGAGTGTAGAGAGTCATGAGAGAAGAGACCCAAGTATCCTCAACTCTTTGCAACTTTGCCAGCCTTTTCAGCAGCTTTTCGCCTTTTGCGCTCTGCTCGTCTCGCTTCCTTTGCGGCGGCGTCTTCACTGGAAATCTCGACGTCTTCTGATCGACCACCACCTCCTTGACCGTCCATTTGTCTCTTCTGTCGGCGCTCTTTCTCCTCCTTTCGTTTCCGCCGTCGTTCACGTCTCTCTTCTTGCGTCTCGGTCCGTTCATCCTGCTCTGGAAGGAGAGCCGGCGTACTCGCGCCGGATCCCTCGTTCTCTTGTGACTCGAGTTTGTCCTTGTTTTTCCTTTTCTTGTCGGTCCGCGCGGCCAGGTACTCGCCCACCTGTCTGAATTCCTCCACGGGACCGGGTCTCTCGGTACGTTTGCGGCGTTTGCCGTCCTGGTCGCGCAGGGCGAGGTACTCGCCGACCTGTTCGAACTCGGCGGCTGCCGACCTCTTTTGTCTTTTGTTCTTCACCGTCGAGTCTCCCTGGCCGTCGACGTCCCCGTCGGTGGTCGCGCCACTCCAAAAGTGGTCGCTCTTCCTCTTCTTTCTGTCGTCCGTCCGACTTGACGACGGGGCGTCTCCTTCCTCTTCGAGTCCGATCGTACCTTGCATCTGTTGACCCTTGACGAAGAAACTGTACAGGCCGCCGTGTTTGCCTCCGGTGTTGTCGAGGGCGGGCGCGGGGGTCGATGCGCCACTGCTCCTCTCGCTCTCGCTCTTGCCGATGTTCCCCAGGGCACTCTCGAAACCCTTGAGCCACCATTCGTTCCCGGCCTGCGGTTCGTGGGATTTCTTGCCCACCCCCAGTCGACCTTTCCGCTGGGACACCAGCAGTGGTTTGACGAGGCCGGTGCCGTTGTTGCCGACTTTGGCAGGGTCGTACGCCAGGCCGCGGTGGCCTTTTTGCTTGTACGGCCTCGAATCGAGGGAGTGGCCTGGCCCTGCCCAACCGAGGGAGAGGAGGTGGGCGTGGGCGTCCATCGATACCTCGTGGCGTGGGAAGGGGACTTGATTCGACTCGCTAGACGGATATCGCAGTGACCATTTCTAAAATTATGACATTGTCGCCGACCGACCCTTGTGGTGTTGCGAGGATATGGGAATCGCTGCGCTCGGCTTGGCTGTTCAGATGATTCTGTCTGGTCTGCAACACTTTTTTTTTTCCATCCCAAATCTTTTGCGGGGACCAAAATAATAATTTCTCGACGAATCCGCAGATCACGCCGTAGCAACGAGCGATGATGACATAAGCATGGTACTACTATCATATGAGTACCAGCCGAGAGAGCTGGGAGTTCACTATTAAATCGCTGTTTTTTGTTTGAGAAACCACCTAATTACACCTGTTTTCAGATCTAGATACTCCCCGTACATCATATACAAGTCATATTGCCCAGGTGTCGCCGCCAGAGACATCGCCGTCACTCGATCCCGGAAACAATGGAATGTCGTGCTGCATCTCGGGAAACTGCTTGAAGAAGGCGGGTTTCATGGTCCAATTCCTGATCTCGTACGCATGTCTGAGGAACATCGGGGAGATCTCGTACCCATCGTTGGCAGGATCGTAGACAAAAATGTCCCGATCCGGGTAGGGCCAGTAGAAGTTGAAGTTTTCTACGAAGGCTTTGGAAAAGGCTCCGGTCGAGGTGTATTTCTGATATTCGAAGACGAGACGATCACGAAGGGCAGGCCTTGATATGGATTTAGTAAGTATCAGAAGTCTTTCTTTTTCCCCCTCCCTGGATGTTGAAAGGTCGGAATGAGAAATGACATACCAGATTAAAAAGTCGATCACCGCAGGGTGTTGTATCTTTTCCTGTGACGGTCTGTGGGAAAACCCGGGGGTATCAGTTGGTGAATTTGCAAGTAGACCGAGGTTACAACAACGCCAGTTCCGGGCAAGAAGGAAGACCTTACCTTGGTCGAAGAAATTCAGGTACCCGAGCGAGATTGTCCGGTGTGGGATTCTCACGGTACTGCATCAACGTCTGGCAGACGTACATCAGGGCGATCCTTTGCGCCTTCGACTTCCACGTCCCAAACACCCTCTGGTCGACCTGGCGCAGCGCGAGCCACACCGGGTGCTGTGCTTCGGGGCCGACGTTGTTCCAACCCCAGATGGCGGCCTTGAACGGCACGTGCAGGTCCAGTTCCTGGTCCGACGGGTTGCGGTTCTTGATCTCGGTGAGGGCGTTGATGAAGGCGCCGTTGGAGACGTGCCACTTGTCGACGTCGGGGGCGATGTTGACGATCTCGGGCGTCGGGATGCGGAAGTCGAATAGAGACGAGGACGACGTCGGGCCCCAGGTGGAGGAGGATGAGGAGGTGTTGTTGTTGTTGAGGTTGTTCACCGGGACCGCCGCCTCGAACATCTGAAGGAGTGTGTCGGGACTGAATTCGAAAGAGGTGGTGTCGAATCGTTGTTCTTCTTCTTCTTCCACCAATGGAGCACCTGCTTCTCCATCTTCAGGTGGAGGAGGACACCTTTGCTGCTGCTGTGACGGATAATCATGGGCGTTGTCGTTCCCTCCTATGGCGGCGAGTTCAACCACCACTTCAGAAGCAGCTTCGGTCGACATGGAATCGTGCCGTCTGAGAAAATGGGTTGTCGGTGCGGCGGCGGTGGTTGTTAGTGTCGCGCCCCCAAAGACCGGCGAGGTCGAAGAACAATTCCCACTCGTGGCGGTGATGGTTTCGTCAATGGTGGAGCGCATTTTGAGCAAGGCATCTCGCAGACGGTGGTTCTCATTGCGAAGGTCGTCGATGATGCGAGTCAGGCTGACAATCTCCCCTTGTCGGTCCTGAGCTTCCAAGCTCTTGAGGCGTTGTTCGAGGAATGCGATGCGACTCTTGGTCCGTTCTCGAGTCGCCCTTTGCGCGAGACGGTCCTGTACCCGTTTCCTCTCGGCTCGGCTACTCTCGTTTTTGACGGCTCCCCGTTTGTTGTTGTGAGGAGGTTTCGCTGACTTTGATGATGATGAGGACGAGCCCTCCATGTCTCACGGGAAGACCATCCGTTCAAGAATTGAAGTGCAAATTCATTCCCATGGGCTGCGTGCTAACCGAAGGCGTACCTTTTCTGCGGAGGTACCATGTTCTGATTTCTTGGCTTGGTCACCATCATTCGCTTCGCTTCTTTCGTATTGTATGCTAAATAGTGCGAGTGAGTAGTCAGTAAATGGGGCTGAGAAGGCGGTCTCGGTAAACAGGTGCAAATGTGGAGGGGTCGTGGGTGACCGAGCCCAGACATCCGAGGTTCAATTTGAAGATCTACGACCAGCAAAGGGACCACAAGGGTTTTTAAGCCTGTAGTCATTGGCCCTTTGTTTGTGCATGCATCGAGACAGAAATCAAACCTTTTGACATGGAGAATGCTTGCGAGATCAATGAATGAGTGGTCTTAGGGTTGAATCGTGATAAACAACGACCGACACATGTGATGAGACGGTGTTAGAACAGGACGGGGTACCCTACCATCCGCCGTAAGGATAGTACATGTACCTGAGTAAGCCTCAAATATGGCTTGAGAAAGGGGACCATACAGTACCCATGATGTATCATCATATTCATATGAAGCCTTGAGAGGCATCTAGGTAGGTACCTGAGGTGTGAGGTTGTACATTACAGTATGTACTCTGTAGTGCCAGTTTCGATAAGGCGGGGGCTGTAGCCTCACACTCTCTTCTTACCTGGGCCGTTTAGATTCCGCCAATCGTCTTCTTCGTATAGCGGGCATCTCTCGACTTCTACTCCGATACATGGTACTGCGGTAGTATTCAACGTGGTACTCTCTTCATCAATTTTCAAAACACTTGACATCTACCCACAACGTAGCACGAGGAGTATCTGTTATAATATACTACTCGATGCCATCTATACCAGGTCCTACCACCGAAGGGTCCAAAACATGGTCACCTGAACATCTTGTTGGTGATGACAACAATTCATCAGAAACGTGGAAGAAGATCCATACACATCTCAACTCGAATGAATTCCGTTCAGCCATCACGACTGCCTTTGAATTACCACCTGGGGACAATTTCACATACCACGCCACGGCTTCGGTGAATCTAGGTCAGGTCGATGCGGCCATCCACGCCGGTAGAGCGAACGGTTTACATGCGTGGTACGTCAAGTCGGCGCCGGCGTCGGTGTCTACGTCTACGTCCACATCAGACAGTCTTCCAGAGGACGGCGGCAACAAAAAACAACAGGAAGAGACAGATCGAGAGTCGTCGACTATCCCTGGATTTCCATCTCTACGGATTGCTGGGTACCCTCCCACCAACGACATACAAGCGTACATTTCAATCTTCGACCCCACGAAATCCGCCGCGAACAGTCTCAAATCTTTGTCGGCAAACGCAAAAAAGGGGTCTTTGAGGGCAACGGTCGCCGAGTATTTATCGAGCAAAAGATATTTGGATCCTTCGATCGTGGTGCCGAAATTGAAAGTACCTGCGTCTTCTCCAAAGTCTTCCGGCGGTGGCCAGCAAAATCCGGCTTTGGATTTCTGGGCGTACTCTTGTCTCGCGTTGGAATACGCCGGTCCCAACGCCGACACGGCACTCGTCCCTGCCTCGCATCACATGTTGCCGGTTTACATGCACCATTTCGGTTGCGTGGTACCTTCGTACGAGGCTTTACAAATCATCAAGAACCTCTCGACCAGCATCAGCACGAGCAGGAGTAACAACAACAACAACAACAATAGCAACAACAGCAGCAGCAGCAACATCAGCAACAGTGTACTCGACATGGGTAGTGGAAACGGTTATTGGACATTGATGTTACGAAAACTAGGTGTCGACGCAGTGGCCGTCGACAGCGGTCAGTCGAGGTGGCGCACCACCTGGATCCCCGACACCGTCGTCGCGGACGGGGTGCAGTACCTGCGCCGGAGGTCCGGTTGCCCCGACGTGGCCGTCCTGTTGCTCGTCTACCCCATCGTCGGGGGCGAATTCACACGAAAGGTCATCGAGGCGTACGCCGGCAGCGTGATCGTCGTCGCCGGCACCCAGAACGGCAACGGCTACACCGGGTTCAGGGACATGATGATAGACGAGTACATGGCCAGGGAGAAACCGGACTGGGAGAAGGTGGCTTCGGTGGCCCTGCCGAGTTTCGCGGGCAAGGACGATGCCTTGTTTGCGTTTCGGAGAAAGAAAAGAGACGACGTAGATAAAAGCATAAAATGAGTTGTGCCATTGATTTTTGTTGGTACATGATCCCCGTTTATCTAAATAAGAAAAAAGGGCAAGAAAGTGGCTTTTCGTGCTGCAAGAAACGACCTCTTGCAATGCCTCGTGCAGATCTGTCTGGTTCCGCAAAAAGGCTCAATTCTATAAACATGCGCATACCGGAAATCCGTCGTCGTCCCGCATGATGATCTCCATGTCCACCATCAGCCGCTGCTGCTGCTGCTGCAGCATCTATTCAAATAATGAACAAAAAGCTCCAGATCGTGTTCGCCCCCGGCTCTTCTTGTTCTATGCTCGAAAGTTGCGCCCAATTACATGCAAATAAAGAGGAGTGGTGGCTTGGAAATCGTCCGAGGAGAAGGAGGGACAAATCGGTCAAATTCATCTTCGAATCGTTTATTTGGCAATCTCAACACCACCGGTCTGGAAAAATATGTCAGTACAAGTCTGCCAGAAAATGGGGGAAAGGGATATCACTAACGGCTCCAAGGACACGCTGCGTTCAATCGTTAGCTATTGTTCTGATCAATTTGGATGTCGGGGAGAAGAAAACTCACCTTGATGTCACCGTAGATGGCGAATTGACCAGCGGTCAAAGTACCAACCATGAACAGACGAGCACCAATACCACCGTAGCTACCACGGAGACCGAGTTCCTTGGCGATCTTGATCAGTCGGCTAGTGGTGCTCTCACCGGGGAGACCCTTGGTCTTGTTGATCTTGGACAGCATAGTATCGGCGGGCTGAGAGACAATGGCGGCAGCGAAACCGGCAATCAAACCAGAACCCAAGTTGATGATAGTCTTGGTTCCATCCGAGGCAGTGTTCTTGTCGACAGATCGGTAGATGGTCTCGGCGACCTTCTCGTAGACGACGAACTTGGCCATGGTGTAAGGGACCTGCTTGAACAAGATGGGACCGAAACCGCTGTAGAAAGCACCGAAACCTTCCGTCTTCGCGATCTTGCTGAAACCAGAGACGAGACCGGAGGCGAAGGTAGGCTCGGACACGAGACGGATACGGGTGGCTTCGAGGGGGCAGAGGGCAATGTCGGCGAAGAATTCAGCGGCAGCGGAGGAGGCGAGGTAGACGGCGGTTCGGTTGTTGGCGGCGGTTTCGTAACCGAGCTGGTTGATACATTGTTGCTTGAAGAACTCGTATCCACCAAACTTGAAAGCACCTTGCAGGAAGTAACCAGCGAAGGTAGGGCCGACACCGGTCAACAGAGCGCCTGCGCCCTCGTTGGCAATGACTTTTCGGAAACCTCCGATCATGCCATTGTTGTACGTGACGGGGTCGAGCTGGATTCTGGTCTTGACGCTGAAGAGGAGAAGATTGTTAGGTCTCGCATGGTCGTGGAAGAAGGGTTTCGCGCTGGCAACTTACACATCGACGGGAGTGAGGCCACCGTGGGTGACGGCGCAACAGACAGCACCAGCGAAGGCCTGGAGAGAGATATCAGTGATGGTATCGACGACGAGGTGAAGCTAGCTTACGAATCTGCTGTAGAGGCCGAGACCAGAGAGCTTCTGAGGCTCGTTGGCCTTTGCGACCTGAACTGCGGCATCGAGCTTGGTCGAGCCGGTCGAGGATGGAGGAAGAGTGGCAGCCATTGCGAATGAGTGGAGATGAAGTGCAATGAAAGAAGACAGTAAAAGAGATCTAGCCTTTTTTTTCTATTCTAGAGACAAACAAATGTCTAGAGTTTGCAGCGACGGTGACGGTGACGGTGACAATGATGTACAGACAAAAATCTTTTTGAAAAAGGGATTTTGAACGAGTTTGAGGCGGCGACGGGCAAATTCGGACGCTGGAGCTGCTTTAGTCGCGCAACCGAGACTCGGCACGGCAACGGACCTTTTTGCAGCCAATGATTGTTCCACGATTCCGAGCATTTGCCGGGCATTGGTTTACAAACATATGTACACCTTGAGCCTCGATTTCCTCTGCGCCGACGTCAATGGATATACTCCGTATGCCTCATGTACGGAGTTCACCACAGCAACCTGATCTTCGATGATGCTGAGTCGTCGACTGCAGAACCTCTTCCAACGGCGACTCCTGAATAGATTCCAACCTCAGAAGACTCGACTTGCGATGGCGAGCGTTGTGGTCAACACGTCTCGATAGTCAGGCCAGGGCAATCATCATTCACTGAAGACCTTTCCTCTTGACTGCTCTTCGCTCCCGGTCGAAGTGGAAAAAAGAAGAAGGAACATGAAGATGGGGGGATAACAAAGATGGAACAGATGGATGGCTAGAGAAAGAGACGGACAGCATCATGCGCAGACACGACCGGAAGAGAACTGCTTTTTTTCCTGGCATTACTGGCCACTTTCAATCAACAATTCAAATACCTACCACAAATGCCAAGCTAGACCATCCCCAAGACTCTTCATCAGTTGGGACACATGACAAGAGCCAGCTGCGTCTCGAAAAGCACTCTTGGTAGGTGAACAACCCTTTGGGCAACAAGCAACCCAAGACATACCAGGATGTTCTTCTTTGACAGTAATCTGCGTCCAAGAGATCAACAAACAAGGGCTTTGTTGACCATGTCGAGCAGGCAGGGATGAGAAAACGTGGTAAGAAGATCTGAAAGGGTCCCTTTTTTCGATCATCACTTTCTCGTATTCCCAAAATAACAGTTCAGAGTTCATCGGCCCAGAGCGCGGCAGTTCATCACATCACAGATTGCCAGTGCAAAAAGGCGAACTCATCCACCCCCCAGAAAAACAATCAATAATGATCATCACCCGAGACAGCGGGAGTTTGCAAACTCTACTCGTGCTTGTCTTGAGGGAAGGGGGCTTTGGCCACATACCTGCCTTACCTAGCTTTGGTGGAAGATGCCTTGACCACGAGGTGATTTGATTAAACTTTTACTCGGACAGCAGAGCAATCTGAGGCACCGTTGGACATCGACAGCGAGATTGGGCACTGGGGTTGTTTACACCGCAGGGTCGTCTTTGCTCGGTTGATATTACTATGCCTGTGTTGTCAGTCAGATCTTGATCGTTGTGGGTTTTGGATGTTTGTGGTCCATGATGTGTTTGTTGTTGTTGCCGTTCCAAACTCACGCACAGATTCATATGATGAGCATTTCGCAATTTGGGTCTTTTTGTATAGCGTAAGAGATCCGAGATTAGTAGATGATGCAGTGCAGATCTTCCCACGAGCTCGTCATGTACTGAATCTGACTGGGCAGAGTATGATAAGAAAAACAACAACAATTCGGTCACGGTAATGAGTTTGGAGGACGGAATAGGGAGAAATAGCGAATGAACCACACACCTGGTAGTGTAGAGCCATGTAACGAGGTGTCTTGATCATGGAGGTTTAGGGTAATTGATCCTCAATCACATGTGAATTGCAGTACCAAAATGGGGGGGGGGATTACCTGGATCAGGGGACTCTGATAGTTGTCAGTACCGAGTTTTCTGTTGTGTTGTACCAAGGTAGGTTACGCAGGTACTTTGGGCTTTGGTGCCTCTGGTATCTGAGTTGGTACGAGTACGGAGTACGAGGGAGCACATACTGTACGAGTACCTTGTTCCCACTTCTTCGCCCGTATGTACTGTGTATGTATGTGGCTGAACGTCAATGGCACGAAAAGAACGCGACCTCGGGCTGTCAAGTCCATCACCACCCAACGAAATTTTCGGTGGTTGGCCTTGTCAGGGGACCATCTTTTTGACAGGTCGAGGCCAAAGACACGAGCCAACCACGATTTTCGGGGGGGTTTGTGCGCGTGCGAGAGTAGGTTGGGCCACTCTGAGAATGATGATGATGATGACAACGATAATAACAGTACTGAGAAAAACAACAACGAGACAGAAAATCGATGGGGTCGTAGAATTGTCAGTTGTGTCGAAACAAAACCATCATTGTGCTGCTGCAACTTGTCTGGCCATGATATCTGTGTGCAAACAGGTGATCGCATCGACCGAGACCCGTAAATGCCGGCGGTGCTCGATCTCTCTCGGCTCTTTTTTCCCTTTGAGATGTGGAAAAGAAAAGAAACCCCCACATCCAGGGGTCCAGGTCCATGTGTCGTGTACTCCGTACCAAGAGGCACACAGATACAAGTACCCATACATGAGTGTATCCATTGTACCCATCGTGCTCGAACCGTGGGTACTCGTACTGTGCTGGTACACTGACCAACATAGAGAGGATAGGGGCGAACCGAATGGTCGAGCTTCTTCTAGGTCAAAAACTAACAATACTAGCGGATACACAGGAATCCGGACTTCAAATGACACGTCTCTGATTCGACAAATCCAAGATGTTCCCATATTTACCCAAGGTACAGTACTGTACAGAGCACGGCCGTTGAGGGTACGAGAAACAGACGTTGAAGTTGACGTCCAGTCCGTCGAACGCCTTGACAGGCCCCTCCGCGACCTCCTCCTGGATCTCTTCTTGTCCTGCCCTGTGCTGTTGGGGGGCTGTCCACGTCTGGGACCGAAATTATGGTATGTAGGGTCGCAAAGAGAAGACAGGTCACCTGGCCGCCGGCATTTTCAGGGGTTGACCGTGGACCACCTGCCTACCTCCCCCCTCCCCCCAACCACTTACCCCCCTTTGCCCTGAGCAAGAAACAAACAAGAAAGAAGGCTGGGGGAACGAGAGAGAACAAGTTCGGGTGCGCAACAAATTCTTGTCATTTGGGCGGTGTGTTGTGGGTTGGTATCCCCTCAAACAACTGCAGAAGCCTATCTCGGGTGAAAATTGCCATGGGAGAGATGGCTCTGCTGTGTGTTCTCTCTCCCTCAGTCACCCTCTCCCAAAAGACCACAGAAAAAACCCATCTATAAAGTTTGTGTCCATATGAAGAATGATAAATTTTCCATTGTTGCTGTCGATAATAAATGTTCCCGCCTGTAGTAGCTCAGAGATGCTTCACCGCTGAAACATCCAAAAAGCCCCGTCCGGCGCCATACTAGAGAAAAGAAAAGAAGCACACGTTTGCAGTGACATAAGAAAAAAAGCCCACGCCGGCTCCAAATTTCCGTGGGACTACATCACATCATCATTATCACCTCGGTTCATCATAGTCCTCCCAAAGAGACAAGAAACTCCCGGGTCTAATGGCGGCGTTGATGGTAGTACTTGCGACCACCGTATTGGATACCACGGCGGATCGGGGTAGGAGCTACCTGATCAGCGGAAAGATCGCCCGATGGGTCGAACGACGTCGTCGTGGTCGTGGTCGTGGGTGGCTCGGCGGTCGTGGTGGGTGGCGCCGTGGTCGTGGGTCCCTCGGTGGTGGTGGTCGTGGTGGTCGTGGGTTCCTCGGTGGTGGTGGTCGTGGTGGTCGTGGGTCCCTCGGTGGTGGTGGTCGTGGTGGTCGTGGGTTCCTCGGTGGTGGTGGTCGTGGTGGTCGTGGGTCCCTCGGTGGTGGTGGTTGTGGTGGTCGTGGGTTGCTGCTCAGTCGTCGTCGTCGTCGTCACCACCGGAGGTGTGGTGGTCGAGGTCATGAACGTGGTAGACGTAGCCACGGACGTAGTCGAGCTGGTGGTAGCAACAGCCGGGACAACTTGGAAAACCAGAGGAATCGCACATCCGTTGAAGTCGGTGTCGACGACAAGGATGGTGTTTGATTGAGTCAAACAGAACTTGCGCTCGTCAAGGGTGATAAATCCAGAGGCGTCCATCAACCAGAAGCTCAAGGCAGGTGGGGTAGCGAAAGCCTCGAGAAGCTGATCGTTGTTGTTCGAGTCGGCGGCACCGATAAATCTGACATCAACCATGAGGTGAGAGTCATCATCGATGGAGAAGTTGTCGGCATCTGCCTGATCGCCGAGTTCACCGAAACCACCGTTCTTGAAGTTAAGGTATTGGACAGCACGCTTCTGGTTACCAGGGGTTGAAGCAGAGACCGAGAAACCGGTCATCTCTGGGGCGGCAGTGAAGCTACCAGAGGTGCTGGAAGATGAGGCAGATGATGTAGTAGAGCTGCTAGAAGAAGCGCTGCTTGCTGCGGACGAGGTCGACGAAGCGCTAGAAGCTGACGAGCTGCTGGACGAAGCAGCCGAGCTAGTGGAAGCGGCCGAGCTGGACGACGAGGCGGCTGAGCTAGAGGAGGCTGCCGAGCTGCTTGATGAAGCCGCTGAGCTTGTTGAGGCTGCCGAGCTGCTAGAGGCAGCAGAGCTCGAGGACGCTGCTGAGCTTGACGATGAGGCGGCTGAGCTAGTTGAAGCAGCTGAGCTAGTTGAAGCAGCCGAGCTGGACGAAGCCGCCGAGCTAGACGACGCTGCAGAGCTAGATGAAGCCGCAGAGCTAGATGAAGCTGCCGAGCTAGATGATGCTGCCGAGCTGCTGGATGAAGCCGCCGAGCTAGATGATGCTGCGGAGCTTGACGTTGCTGCTGCGCTGCTGGATGAGGCTGCTGAGCTAGACGAGGCCGCGGAGCTGCTTGACGAGGCTGCGGAGCTAGATGAGGCCGCAGAACTGCTGGTGGACGAGATCATGCTTGATGTCGACGAAGGCGCGGCAGTGGTGCTGGTCATCATGCTGCTGGAAGATGTGCTCATCATGCTAGTGGTGGTCGTGGTCGCTGAGAATCAGTCAGTAAAGGAAAAAATGTAGCGGATAAAACGACTTACATGGCAGGGTAAAGACAACAGTAAGGATGATAGGGTTGCAGAAGAATGGAGTCTCTTGGGCGCTGAAAAGGATAAAGATGTTGCTAGAGTCGGTAACACAGAATCCATTGTTCTCAACGTCAATGACCAGAGTGTTGTCAGACGCGATCGAGAAGGTCGCGAGTGTGGTGGGTGGCGTGGGGGTAAGCTGGAATGCAATGTAGGAGAAGGTGTAGTCCGAGTCAACAAACTGTCCTCCAGAGGTCAAGAAACCATTGGTATCGATGTAGAACTGAGCGGCAAGGTCCTGGTCGCTAACAAGGACAGCATCCTCGCCGGCAAAGGCAACATAAGTGATTGCTCGCTTTCGGTACTTGGCATTGGTGTTGGAGATCAGGTAGAAAGGTCCAATGGCAGGAGTGCTGACGGCACTGGTGCTGGATGACGAAGCCGAGCTGGTGGTGCTGCTAGAGCTAGATGCGCTGCTAGCACTGCTGGCCGAGCTGCTGGAGCTACTTGCCGAGCTGGCCGAGCTGCTAGAACTGCTCGAGCTGCTTGCTGAGGACGCAGAGCTGGAGCTGGAGCTGCTAGAGCTGCTCGCAGATGAGGCAGAGCTGGAAGAGCTAGAGCTGCTAGAGCTGCTCGCAGATGAGGCAGAGCTGGAAGAGCTAGAGCTTGACGAGCTGCTGGCAGACGAAGCAGAGCTGGAAGAGCTGGAGGAGCTTGAGGAGCTGCTGGCGCCAGTGGAGGTCGAGCCGCCGATTGGTCCGCCAGTGCTCGTGGCCGAGGAGATGCTTGAGGTCGAGGTTGCAGTGGTTGAACCACCAACTGGGCCACCAGTGCTGGTGATCGTGTTCGTGACAGTCTCGGTGACGGTGAACCAATCTTGCCACTCCTTGGTGTTGGTGTTGCTCGGGTTACCCCAGTCTTGCCACGCAAAAGGATCACCGCCATCTGAAGGACCCGATCCATGGCCTGGCTTAGGGAACCATCCCCAGTTAGGGCCGGTAGGCATTGGCACGGGGCTGGCTGTGGTGGGTGCTTGTCGGCTGCAGGGCACAGTGTAGTAGATGGTCTTCGTGATGGTAGTCGTGAAGTCGATGATCTCACGAGGTCTGTGGCAACCACGGGTGACATACGCATACCATGGCTGAGGAGCGATGGTGATGGTCTCGGCAGCAGCAGTGATCACACGAGCCGGCTGGGTCATGGTGAAGGTGAAAGTGTAGGTACCAGCGGTGGGAGCAACCCATCTGGTGGAGAGAGGAGCAACAGTGGTCGATGTAACGGGCGGTGCAGGGAGCGAGATCCAGGTCTCTTCGTATCCCAAGCACTTAGCTCCGAAAGGACCAGCACGGCATTCGGTAACGTCGACGACCTGTCTGCGGCTGCCATCCTTCTGGACACCACAAGTGTTGCAAAGACCGCTACCGTCATAACCTGGGATGGCCAACGGACCAAGCTGGTTGTATGGGGCGTAGAAGTCTTTTGCGATGGTGAGGTAAACAGGAGTGGGTGCTGGAACGTAAACAGTGCCGTTGATGGTGGCAGTGGGTGCTGGAGTAACATATTTCGTGAAGGTCGTAGACCAGACTGACACGGTAACTTCCTGCTGGGTGGAGGTGACCAGTGTGCTGGAGGCGGTCTTTCCATCCCAGGCGTCGGGGATGGTGGTGCTAACAAAGGCCCATGTGTTGTATGGGTACTTCGTAATGCAAGAGCCACGGAAGCAAGCTGTGGTGGGCTCGCAAGTCGAGACAGACTGATACTGGCTGGTCACAGTGATGGGTGACACCGTGCTGCTGCCGGTGGCTTGCGGGCAAGGAGTGATGGTAGCGAGTGGTTCAGCGAGTGCAACGCCGGCCATCAAAGCGGCCGCGCCAAACGAGAAAAGCATGTTGAAAGAGTGTAACGAATGACTTCTTGGTAAAGAATGGATGAAGGAAAAATCCTTCGGATTATAACGAGGGAATGGATGACCTGTGCTGATGCAAGTGGTGGTGAAGAAGAGGCTGGGAGGAAGGAGCGCGCGTTCATGGCTATATACCAAGGACGTCCATGCTCATTTCGTGTTGTCCTAACCAGACGAACATAAAGGAGGCCTTCGAGTGGGTTTGTTGTGGGGTGGCCCTCATGGGAAGGCCACGCCGTGATCAGACACTGGACATCATCCCTACCAACACTCGAAGCATGGCTCATCAGGTCCACCAGCGGAGCGCAGACACACTGATCCCAGGCGCCGACGCCAGCCCGGGCATGGACCATCTGCTAAACTCTCCCGTGGCTGGATTTACCGGACTCAAGCACTGAGCAACCAGTGCATCAACCACTCGTAAGGCGCGTTCGACGCCCGTACCTGAAAACGACAGCGGCACTGAGACCGACATTGGCATATCTGGCAGTGCTGTCCAATTTCCCGCTGGTGTTGATGACGGATAGGCCTGTCCGAGAGGCATCTCCGCCCAATCCCATAGCATCAGTGAAATCTTTAAGGAGGGAATGATGTGTATGACAGGAAGTGGGGAACAACATGTTAGTGTCTTTCCAATGAGACCTACCTTTGACGGAAAAACACCCTCTGTCGTACCCATACCTTTTGCCAGCAGATATGCCTTATCGACGATCACAAGGAAAAGAGGCAGGGAACTCCTCACAGGCCTAGAGACTGTGTGTTGAGTCCGAAGATTATCATCCTCACCTCGGAGATCTTTCTTCATGAGGAGTGACCCGGCCCGCTCCGCCACAGCGCAGATATATACGAGTGCAGTCGCGAATTTTACGCCTTGGGACCAAAACCTGCCAGACCATTGCCCACCAGCACTTCACACATCGTCAATTCGATAGATTGCTGCTTTCCCATCTGGCAAACAATCCTATTGTGGGCGATTCCATTTGACGTGTAACCGTAGATTGGAATGGAAGATTGGAATCGAGTATTGTGGTGATAGATTGGGATCTCAGATCTGACGACAAATGATGAACTGGTTAGGGAAGTGGCGGAACTGAGAATTGACACGGGCCTGGCCGACCACTTTGAAGCTGTCAGTTTCGAATGGCCAAGGACTCGGGCACAAATGTCCCGCGTATGAAATTGCCAGATGGTACGGAATACCGTACAATCTCACAACGCTTCAGGGCACGGTGTGCAGATTGGTGTAGCTGCCAGTGTCACACGAAGAAACTTTTATCCTCCTTGAGGTTGGAAGAAAGACTCTTGGCAGGTCTCCAGCCCAGTCTATTCTGGGCTTAGCGGTCACGACGCGTCAGGAAAAATTACCAGCGGCCCATTACAATACGCGGTATCAAACACTCACTACACAGGAGAGCATGGACTGGTGTTCACCACTGCCATGTGTCAGGACCGCCAGTGCCTCCTTTTCTGGGGACTTCCAGCCTCTGATACGTCCAGCAGACGCGACGAGGCTCCTGCTGCCTCTCCTGGCTCATGTCGAAAGTGGACATTCTCCTTACTCTGTCTATGCGTCAGGGACGACTTCAATCATTCTTCACGCGATGTGTCTGTTGTTATCTGTTCCCTACCTACCGTAGTACGCACGGCAGCCACACTATGTCTTGATACGACCTTTTGACCTCCACCTCAGACGCCTCACGTCCTCGGTGATGGTTGTGGCGACCGGCGATCGGCTTCAAGCGTGAGAACAGACGAGTCTGGTCTCAGCAATCAAGCTCTCCTCCAAAGGTGAGTCCTCTCTGTCTGGGACAGTGTGGGTTTGAACGACCTAGCTGCGTGTGGCACATGCTTGATTTCCTCATCGAGCATTTTGAAGCCATCAGCTATGAGATCTTCCTCCCTTCTCCCATCTTGGCGATGCCCTGCCAGCCTCCCTGCTTCCCTCTGGTGGTCGTCTGTCAAGGCTGTTGGGGACTACATTGACGCTCGGTCATGCCTTATAAGCCCTTGAGTCGTCCTTCGAAGCGAGTGTCATTGTATGGCCACAAACTCAAATTGCAAACAGCCACCACAAACTCTGCCCCCTTTCAATTACAGAACAGCCTTCTCAAGTCTCCTTCTGCGACTATACATTGGCTCAATCTGCTTTGCGAGTCCAAGCTTTTGTTGACCCCTCCCAAACTGCAAACGAGTGGTTCGTCTCTGACATCGCTGCTGTTATTATAGCAAACACCGGTTTGATCACCGACAGCTACTATCGTGATTGCCAATTACCTTGCCTCGTGGTGCGGTGATATGCCGATATTCCAGATCTAGCTTGGTTGGAAATCGTGAGACCAATCTCCAGCATGTCGACTTTACCTCTCGAAACCCACAGCCGCCGGTGGGAGCGCAAAAACTCACAAAGCTGGCGGCAACCTCGTTGTTCCCAACGATCACACCGACCCATACTCATTGCCATAGCCTGCATCTTGTGTATAGGAATATGGCACCAGAGTCGCTCCACTGGCTCCTCATTGTCTCCGAACAGACATGACCTCACCGAGGACGACTTAGAATCTTTGACTTGGAATGGGCGCAGGTCATTGCCGGAAGATGCAGACTGGCCTCTCAGAGCGCCATCCGTGGATAGGGCACATCCAAAGAACTTCAGGCCAGATATTGAGCATGTTGTTGCGGGCGCTGCAGATCCAGATGAGAATCAGAATGTCATCATCGAAGACAAACCTGAAGGCCGCCTTTATCCTGAGGGCATCGAAATTGAGCAAGCTCCAGTTGCTGAGTCGGTCCCCGACAGCCTCACCAATGAGCCAGAAATCGTGGTCATAACGGGAGATGGCTCCCCCGATGGGATAGTCGAGCAACAAGATGCAGAGGAGCCGATGGAATTGTTGCAAAAGGGTCCGGTGGCCGTGCAAGCAAATCTTGACCCCGAGACTGAAAAGTCACCATTGATTTCATCGCCAGACCAGCCCGTGAAGGAGAAAGTCATCGAAGCAGAACCGCTCGACCACCTGACACTTGAGGAGAAGGCCGATAGTCTGCCGGAGGTAGTGCACATACCTTTCGAGGACGCCGTCAAGGACGAGGTCTTGCAAGGGTGGGAGGACGATTGGGTGGCGCATGCCTCTTACGACCCCAGTAAATGGGGGAAACTTGAAGAGCCCAAAATTGACATAGTATATCTCTGTAAGCGATTGGTGAACGCCGACCTTTCGTGATCATGACTGACATGCATAGGGGTCAACGGATCTGAGGAGGCCTTTCAGAAAACAAAACGTCCGTATGAAGAAAATTCCGTCCTCAATGACGAAGAGGGGAAATGGATCAATTCTCACGGAATCAATCGGTATCGAGATTGGGACGAACTTCGATACTCCCTTCGCAGTGTTGAACGATACGCCGCGCAGTTCCGGAATAAAATTCAGATTGTCGTGAACTCTGTCGATGGAAGCGTAGCGGGCAAGCAGGTCCCCAGCTGGCTCAACGACGAGCCAATAACGAAGGATGTGGTACAAATCATGGCACAGGAAGAATTCTTCGACCGCGAAAAACATGCTTGCCTGCCGACATTCAATTCCCTGACAATCGAAAATCAACTCTTCAACACCCCCTCGGAAACAGATTTTGTAAGTCTTTTGCCGGATATACCAGTTCCTTGCTAATAGTATATAGCTGTATGCCCTGTCTGATGATATGCTGCTCGGCAAGGAGCATGCAGCTTCCGATATCTACTCTCCATTATTTGGTCCGGTGATGGGCTTCAAGAGCAACGCTTACAGTACAACACAGCCACCGAACGAAGTCGACGCGCACCGGTTTGGCGAAAAGCCATATCTCATCTACACATCGTGGTTACTCAACCGAAGATTTGGCATTCGGAAGCGGAAGGGTCAGGGGCACTTTGGACACGCTTTGTCTCGAAACATCATGCGGGAGGCCATATCTTCATTCCCAGGTCCCGAATTGCAGAGCGCTTGCAAACGATTTCGAGGGGAGCCCGGCTTTCAACTGTACTCCTGGTACGCCACGTTCCATTATCTCATCGAAAGACACCGAGAAGCATTACTCTGGAGTTATATCATGCTACGGAATGACGTCGACGACGATGGCAACCTATCGTGGGAAGAAAGACAGACAATTATGCAGGATCTGGAAGCCGGCATGGTCAACGAAGGTCGAAACACATTCCGCAAGCGAAACTATTACCATGTGAATCAACTCCTACAGAAGGCCGGCCTAGAATCTCCCAAAGTCAACACAGACATCCTCTGGACTTCGTTGGACGGACCAGCTGCAATCCAAAACGCGAATTGTATCGAGTTCGACGTGAACGAGTGTCTGGCCCCAGGGTTTTCGGTGTCATCGACAGACGCCCGCACGAAAAACCCGGTCTTTTCAACAGCGACTATATTCGATCGTCTTGCAAGACAAGAACCCAAGTGTGGAGATTGCTTGCTGAAACTGATATTGAACAAAAAACCAAAGGGTCTGGCGCCTCTACTTCCCCGAGCCAATACTCAAGCCAAGCAGAGGGAACTGGTAATCAAAGCCGTCATGCGCTACCGATTTTCCATCATCCACCCGGACGCATTGTTTGTCATGGTGACAGACGCCGAACAAGTCGATAGCACTTTGGTAAGCCGATATGTTCGAGGAAAGAAAGAGCTGGCAGGCCAATTGTGTTTGAACGATGATGTTACCACGACCGACAACCAGGAGCTGAACGATGTCAAACAAGCCATGACTGAGCTGTACCAGGGACTCTTTCCAGACAAAAGCCCATATGAGAAGTGACGGCCACGCGATCGTCACTTGACGAGGTTATGACATGAATTGCTTTTTTTGATTAGCGAGGAGTCTGGCCATTAGAATGTGATACCATGGCATCTATATAGATAGACATAGACAGAAAATTCCTTGAAATAAATGTTGATGACTACTTGGGGGCAGGAAGGAGTAACAGCCCCAACGACACCCCTCGTCCGGGACGAGAAGCAGCCAATATTCGGACCCGTGTTCCTGGTCTATACTGGTTGTTTCCTAGTGTTTCCGGGTTAGTCCCTCCCGGCGGGTGTCTTTTCCACCTTATACAATAGGAGCCTACTGTAAGGAGCATGCAGAGGTCGGAGGAGTCTTACCTACAATCCTTCCTCCTCAGAGAGACTAAAACAAGGTACTGTGGATCAGGCGTTCGCGTAGTCTCTCGCGCACATTAGCCGTAGCCATATCTTTGGGCCAGGCAGGCCCATGTCTTTCCTGCCATACATGAACAAACAACAAAGCATGAACACAGCAGGCCCAACGGCCTGACGACCTTTACTTCCTCTAAATGACCAGGTTTGACCCAAGCAGCCAACCGCGTTTCATCCTTCGTTGACCTTCGCCCCTTTGTGACAAGTTTACTATTTCATTATTAGGAGGGCATTATAACTTCAATTGATCCGAGCCTCTTCGCCTATATCAAATCGTCATCCCCTCCTCCCTCATTACGGCCATACTGCAAGCCTTGGGCCACCCGGCAATATGGAAGAAAACCACAAGGAAACACCAACAGAGGTCAAGGCGATCATGAAGCAATATCGGGAATACAAGCAAAGAATTACGGAACAGGATGCATTTGTGGATGTAATAAATATCAAGGACTAATCGTTGGTCTTGTGCTCACAATGCTGATGTTGGTGCAGGAACTCGTCAAGGCGGTCACACGCAAGGAGCAAGAATATCATGACCTCAAGGCCGACCTCCTGGATCAGACAGAGAGCCGCCGGAGATGGCAGAAGCGTGCCTTGGACGTCGAAGACCGCATAGCAAGCGACCCTGTTACCATTGTCTCGCGAAGGGCATTCGTGCTGACGGAAAGAACCAGACCAGTGTACAGTATGTCCTCGTACTCATCGACGGAAACCAGCACTTCTTCCAACCACATTTCCTTCGGATGGGGGCCGCAGGCGCCGATGAGGCTGTCAAGAGATTCGTGGCCGAGGTGAAGGACTTTGCGAGAGCGCAACACAAGAGCGACTTGCCGGAGGGCATAGACACGGTAACGCATGTTTTCGCTGACATTGGTCAGTTGGCGCATGACCTCTCAGTGGCGAAACTCCTCCCGGAGCCGGACACGCTATGGACATTCATCCAGGAAGTCTCCAAGGTCGACCCCGGCATGACAATCACCGACTGTGGTTCCGGGCACGGGGCGGTAGATACCAAGCTGAAATGTGTGAACCAGTTGCCCAGTGCTCTATCGTCAATCAATCCTTTGTTTTGCTGATTCTTCTTTCTCTAGACTACTACGAGCTTTTCTTGGAAAACTGCCACTGTAGGCACGTTTTCCTGGCTCTGGGCCAACGATCAGAGTACTACAAAGTCCTGGAGCTGTACGGCGACGACGATTATACCAAACTTAAGACAACACTCATCCGTCCAGCGCATGGATTTGCCGAGAATTACAACATCCCATTCCATACCATCGAGCTTTCCATGCTCAACACTGTACAAAACAACACCGAGGGAATACCCCCGAATGACAAAACTTACCCCGTCCGATCAGCTCAATGGAATGATACCAGCAGTCTGCACGCTCCAGTGAACACATCTAATCCCACGTCCAATAGAGCAGACAGGCAAGCGCCGTCCCGCCATGATAAAGCACCACTTCTAAACTCGACCACCACCACCACCACCACCCCCCAAACACGACCAGAAGTGAAGGCCACCCCGAAAGGGTCGCCAGCAAATGGCACTTTGGTGGTCAACGGCGTCAATGGTAGCCTCCCGGAAGAACTTGACAATGAGAGTCTACTCGGCGTTGTCAAGCTGGATTCGGCACATCCTTCATCGCAAACCAGGAAAGCTGCCGGTGAGCAGAGTTGGGAGGCGAACATCACTGAGAACAACTACACTCCGGCACCGATACAAGAGCCATGGGGCGAGACCACGAATGGTACCACCAATGGCTCCTACGACGAAGAAGACACCAACACGGAAGACATTCCAAGAAGTCGAGCACACACCCGAAGAGGCGAGAGGGGTGGTGCTGGCAAACGATGGCCACAGCCACTTCTGAGCCAGGAACGTCGACTTGCAAACAACAGCAACTTCCAACGGCCTGGAGTCCAATCTCCGAAACAACAATTCGAGGGATCTTGGGACGACATGTTGAAGGAAGACGAGAAACGGGGCGTGTCACAGGCCCTGTCGGACCAGCAGCGGCCAGGCTCCAGCGCGAGCAGTCTCGCCGCTTCCGCATTCACGAAAAAGGTCCCCAGCACGCCGGAGCCTAACCCGGAGCGACGACCGATCTGTGCACCAATTGCGTTGAACAGATTCGACCAGAGGATCGACATGAAACTGCCAAAGCCTTCCTCCGAGGACCAAGAACTATGCGACCTTCGAACGCGGAACAAAAAATTGTGTAACGAACATCATCTGCGTTCGGCCTGCGCCGATGAAAATTGTAAGTACGATCATGCGTCCATCACAGAAGGGGTCTATCTCGCACTGAGAATCAAGGCTCGCAGGCTTGCTTGCAGCATTGGTTCTGGCTGCCGACGTCACGACTGTTTCGCGAGCCACCATTGTCCAAATGTGTCACACTCGTCTACGTGCGGAAGACACAACTGTAACTTTGCAGGCAAAGGCATGCATGAAGTGACGGACCTTCAAATCGTAAGACTGATTGAGCCAAAAAGTACAAATGGGTCTTGAAGATACCACCAAAAACATGATCATCGAATTATCTCAAAGCAGGGCCGGACATTCCCTCCACAATCATTTCTGGGTCTTTTCCCCCGGGCGGAGGGCGTCGTGTTCCGTAATGAATAAAAGTCTTTTCTCTTGAGGGAGTGGGCCTATTGGTCGAGGCATGAGCTGGCCACGAGGCTGAGATATTCTGTGCCTCACTTGTCATCTCTTAGGAAGATGGCGGAACCCAGCCTGAGGGCCAGCTTGGTGTTTTGCTTGATGGGATTCACGGCCTGAGACCTTTCATAAATAAATCTGTGAGCATAGGGCGGCCTGTTTCTGCTGGAAGGCTTTAGGGCCTTGACAAAGAAATGTCGATCAAAAATACCCACCAGCTTCACGAGCGCCCAAAAAGCAACTTTGTCCGAATCCAATGGAGCGAAGGAGTGGTCAATTAAGACCACGCATGGCAGCTGAATTCACAATGTGAGAATGCAGACTTTTTGGTTCGAAGACTAAAAGCGAATGTTAGTTTCTTGATTGTCGAGACGGCCAGATCAGAGTGAAACGTACCAGGTTCTGTCTCTCGCTATGTAGCCGTCAACAAAGCCCTTTTTTTGTGGCATCCGAGTGACGGCCCTGGCTGGCTAACCAAGCGCAAATAATTGAGTGAGTCTAGGAGTCTCTTGTCGTGGGTCTCGTGCCAGCAAAAAATATCTGGTTGATTTCCATGCAGCCGGGCACGGTGGATTGCCACGCTCGAAAAAACGGCTTGATGCGACGCTTGACCAGCGTGATGAGCATCGATCGTAGCGCAACGAAGACCAGTGACTTCAATCCGGTCGCGTCCTGTGTGCTTCTCTCGCCCGGTCTCATTGTGTTCATTCGCATCAATCTCTGTCCATCTTGTCTCCGTCTCCGTCTCCTTTTCGGTGCCTGTCGACGCTTCGGCTCCTACTCCTCGACTTGCTCCGGCTGCGGCTCCTCGCACCACCACGAGCACCACCGCCGCCGCCGCGACGTTCGTTCCCCTTGCCTCCTCCTCCTCCTCCTCCGGGGCCACCTCGGCCGCCCTTGTTGTCTTTGGGCGGTGGTCTCACGAACGCGTAGTCGACCGAGATGGTCTGATCGAGAAGTTTTGCCCCGTTGAGTGCCTTGATGGCAGCCGCGGCTTCGACTTGTGTGGGATACTCGATGAGTACGTAGCCCTGAAAAATGGAAAAATGTCAGTGTGTGTTTGTGTCTCTTTGGCTGCGAGGCGTCTGGACACCTCCAGCACATGGTCATACCTTGACGTATCCTGTCCTTCGATCCAAGTTGAGATGTAGGTTCTTGATGTCACCGTACTCGGCGAACAAGTCGGTAATGTCCTCCTCGGTGGCTTCTTCGTGGATGTTTGTCGCGATCACGATCCAACCCTCGATGCTGCGGACCGCCACGGCGTTCTGGACGGTGCGCGCCTCGGACCCCGCGTTGCTGTTGGCTTTCGTGGTCTCTTCGGTCGTCGGCGACGATGTGCCGCCGACGGTCTTGGGGTCATCTGATACTGCCGGGGGCGCGGCATCAATCTCCATTTCTGTAGACATGGGTGAGGTGCGCGGCGCAAGAAGGAGAATGGGAAATCGTTGTCTGGTTGGTACGAGGAGGTCGAGTAGGGCGGGGAGAGGTATCGCGCGCGAGACGAAAGAAAAGTTCCCAAAAAGGAGGTGGGGAGGACAACGCGTATTGAGGAGGGCGGAAGGGGTGGTCACTGTATGTCGTCGTGGCAGTGGTGTTGGCGACGCACCGGCATGTGGTTGTTCGTAGTTGGCGGGCGCCCAAAAAGGTGAAGTCTGCGTGTCTGCGTGCCAAGGTTTAGTTGAATCTGCTCACAGCTCACCCCGGATAGGGAAGGAGGGTGATGCCTCCCTATATATGCTCACCCACCCAGATCTTAGTAAGTTTATAGCCGTGTCAGGCAAGTTCGCCGAGACGAGCGTTTATGGCAAGCTGTGCCTCAGTCAGGTCGCCATACTCATTCTCTAAAGGCTTGAGGACCCCTGCTGCCTTTCTTTTCTTCTGCAAAGAGAATCTCCAAAGATGTTCGTCACAAGATTACTAAGCTTCAGACCTCGGCGCGGGTACCCAAGGAATCTAAAGCGCAACATCGCCAGCATATCGATTCTGACACGGGTTCCCGCAACTATATATCGTCTCCAGCAAGGACCACGCTCAAATCTTCTTGCTCCTCATCCAGAGGGCGAGGGTATACCGATCGACGAAGTTCAGTTAGACCGGGATGGACTTGTCAAGACTGGATTGTCTCTGAAAGAACCTTGTTGGTATCTCTAGACTCGATGCGTGGGGGCCTCTCCAACCCACTGACCCCATTACGAATTGCAGTGTTCAATGGAGCGATCTTTATGCCCAACACTCATCTGATGCAGGAATTGACCAGAGATGCTTTCGATGCTTATTTTGAACAAGACGAATCGTGCAAGCCCGTTCTTGTTCGATTGGCTAAAGGTAAAGCAAGAAGAGTAAAATCAGCAAGATACGGGTTTGGATCGCTCACAACACTTAGGGACCATGGTTCCAGAGTCACTTCAACTCCTTCAACAAGACTCGCAATTCGCGCTACAACCCATCCCTCCTCGGAGGTTGGCCGGTCAGAATCTTCCCCCTATCCATTCGCAATTACGATGCATTTGGGCGCTGACAACCCAGTCCAGAGCTGAACGAATGCCTTGACGAATTCTACAGTGCCTATGCAACAATTATTGATGCTGGGGACTGGTATCAGAAGAATGCTTTCGCCGATGCCACTCCTGATGAAGAGCCCCATATTTGGACTGAGCTCTAAGGTGACACAGATCTACGTGCAGTTGCACGCGTCGCTTCCGTGGTAGGCAGAGTATTGGTTCATAGGGTTCTTACCAGGGTCTCTAATAGAGTGTTGACTGAAGCAGTCGACAATATCGGCCGTTTTCAGGTGGGACGAGCCAGTGACTGATCATATCTCCCAGAAGACCTTGTTCTCGTCCACGAATTTGGTGGACAATACTCCTTGCAACCCAAGGTCGAGATGACCTTGCCGGGTGGGCATGGCCGAGCTCCCGAAAAGTCACGGAAGCTAATGTGGGTAGAATTGAACGCCAAACTCACTGCATTCTATCCTAGTCAGGCGAGTGCCTTGACAAAGGAGGATTGGCAGAAGCAATACCCCGAGGCCACTGAATAGTGGCAGATGCCTCCATGGAGAGGATGCAGGAGATGAGAGACTGGCAGTATATAGTTAGCATTTTGGTCGACAACATGAGCTTCCAAGTATCCGTACTGAAAGATGCTACACTTCCGCAACCATGTCGTCTCTCTCTCCTCTTACTGGTCCGTCCTGGTAGGAAATTTGGCATGCCATTCTTTTTTAGTCATGCGGATGGCCTCGTCATTCAAAAAGGAAGTAACTTCCGAATTTAGTTCTACCAAGGGTGAGATTTTGCGATGGCACGCAGTTCTGAAGGTTCTTACCGTCCAAGGTCATTTCACGACTGGCTTGTAAAGAATAATGTTCGCCTCGCTCATGTATGAGAATGAGATCCTCAGGGAGAGTTGTGCCTATAGCTTGTTAGTACTTGTGCACAAGTGACGTCCAGTAGTAAATGACCTTGAAGAATATGGTATATCAATACTACAGGAGCCCGAAAGCTGCGTACCAGGGATTGCTGAGTTTTCGTATTCGGTCGCAAAGATGCACCATTGGGCCCTGGTCACCCTGTAAGTATGTTGAAACATCTGAAATGAATGCGGAATCCTACTTTGATACCAGTCACTGGTCATTCCCAGTGGTTGAACCTTTCCATCGATGGTCATAACATCCCAAGAAGGAGCCCCAGGCCGCAACGATTTGTCACGCAGTTTGGTCAGTGATCCGGCGCTTATCCGAAACAGGTCCCGAGGGACAACTGTATAGCGGCCGAGCAGTCTTACACCCATCGTGTTGCAAACCGCAGAACAATCGATGTGTTGTCTTTTTTTGAACTTGTTGGGACACTTTGTGTACGACGTGAGCGAGCTCTAAAGTGGCGCCGTCTGGGTGAGCGCGCCGGGAGCGGCCGAGCAGATTTACCATTGGCCCGAGTCGCCAAGGTTCCCATCTTCAGCCTCGTTTGCATTGATTCCGAGGGAGAAAGCCCTGTCAGACGCTCACCACCGTCCTACATGTCGGCAGGATAACAGTGAGTTCGGGTATTGTCATTACATTTAGATTACCACTGACTTGTACGTTCAATCTCGGTCATGACGTTAAATACGGCCTTCTTCGTGACGCAAGACGGAGCCAAAACAATCAGAATATATTTCGACTGACGGCCGATTTTCCGTGCTTCCAAACGACCATGAATCGAATTCAAAATTCCAGCTCTACGGCTACATGCGTTCTGGGAAACACGTTCAAAGCCGTGGAAGACACTCGGAGGGCTGGAGCAAAGGTTTTTATGCAGCTTTTTTCCTGCTCGGAAACTGTTGTGGCGGTCTTATGGCCGAAACTTGTTTTGAAGCAGATCTTGTTCAGGATGCTGGAATATATTTATTGGTTTCGCATCACATCTCCAAGCATCAATCATGTCTACCGCAAAAACCACCAACAACAACTCAAATACTATCCAAATAGCACCAACCCCCCCATGGATTATATTGCTACTTCGATAGGCGCCAAAGTTTATCCTTCTATGACCCAAAAGACGGCGTGGGTGCTCAAGATCTCACATCGGGACAGGGAATACTTCGTCGGACGAGTTCGTGGGAGGGCGAACACCACGAACACAACAACAATGAGAAATGCACGGACACGGACATAATATATGCATATTAACGATACCAAGTGCTCAAATCCATCAATATCGGCCTGGAACTCAATATTGCTTCTTATTTTGATCTACGCTTACATAGAAGATCGCGTGGAAAGCACGATAACAAAAACAAACACCCCTTATCCAACGTACACACTGAACACTCTTCGACATTCAGCTTCATAATGTGGGCATGAATGCAAGCCAGCCTGATGAGCCACAACAGCACAGTCGACCTCAACCAAGTAAGTATGCATTGACTTCTTTATATTCTGGAGTTGCCATAGAACCGTCACACCTTTTTCTCCTCATCTGGAGCCTCATCCCCCAGCGGCGGCACAATCCACTTTATAATGCAGACCAACTGAGTCATATCTGCTAGCCCATACTCCGTACGGGTGGTGGACTAGGCGCACGCTGGCCGGGCCCGGTTGCTTAGAAGAAGAGATATGCTATCAAAAAGCTAAGTAGGCAAAGACCTGCAACAATTTGCAAGGGTACTCCGGACTCGTTGCTCTGTTGCACCACTGTCTGGACTTTGTCACTTGCTTCTTGTACCTTTCTCTGCCGGAACTGTGGGTCTTGGACCTGGTCGCTCAGTTTCTTAATCTGAGCACGGGCGGCTGCTAGTTGTTCTTGTAGTTCCTGGGTGGAGGTTGGTACAGCGCTCGCTACAGTGGAAGCGGCGGCGGCTAGGCCGGTGGCTTCAGCCGCGTTCGCCATCGACGACTTGGCCGATTCGGCTGTAGACACACCCCCAACCGATGAGCGAGGAGCTGGGGAGTCAAATTGCGGAGAGGGCGACGAGTAAGCTGGTGGCTGTTCTTCATGGGAGGAAACGCCATTGGGTGTCCCTCCTGTCGCAGGCAGGAAATTGACTCTGATCTTCTTCTCCTGGATTGTGTTCTTGGCCGTCTTCTCGACTGTTTGCCAGAGGGTGGTGACGTTGGGGTCCTGATCGGCAGATGTGAGGACGGATTGTACGAGGAACTTGTCGCGGCATTTGGCGTCGAGGGGTGGTTCTTCTTTCATGGCCTGTAGAAGAACTACAACTGTTAGTGGATTCATCGGTATGATATGATATGGTCCTACCTTGCACTTCGACTTCTCCATTTGGTGGAATCATGCCCGAGTTCGGCCGTACACAATATCTGTTCAAAGGTTAATGGTTGAGAGGGAGTGATGGTGGATGATGTTACGCACTGCTTGGGTGCAGTAGTTTTGACCTGCGTTGCACACGATTAGAGACATGCGCAACTGCGATGTGGCGGGTGGACATACTTTGAATGCAACGGGGGCACTGTTTGAGTTGCTGAGCTTGAGAACCTCAGTGACCTCTCGGTTGAAAGGGCCTGGACTCAACGTTAATCACAGAAAGACGCCATGTTGGGAGGTACTGACGTCTGAAGCCAAGTTCGGCCGGTAGTAGATCAACAGACATGATGGCGGTCGGGTAAGTTGGCGCGATGTCTAGGGAAAGGAAAGGGTAGTCGATTCAATGGGTGGTCGTGGCGAAGTACTCGAAGAAGTGATTTCGCGATGCTGGTTTGAATCGGATTAAGAGTGAAGTGTGGCCTGGCCGATCCGGGATTGTTCAGCAAACAAGCAGATTATGATGACAGAGGTGTGTGTTATGGATAAACGAGGAGTTCGAATCAAGCTGGGGGGAAGAGGCTGGGGTGGTGGTTAAGACACGTTCCCTAGGGGAGGCTATTGCCCCTAAAAGTGGTTCTGCCAGAGCTTGTTAGGCACCTAACCAACCCTATCCAGGTGCCTGCCTTGCCTAAAGGAACAGTTATTGTACCGTAGCTTCTTGGCAGCAAATGACGAACAGCCCGGCGAGCCTTTTTAGCCTCACAGTTTAATGAGCCACTCACAACTGTCTTTACCCAAGCCTCGTCACTCCCTCTTGCCTTGTGGCGCATCACCATAACTGTCACTCTTCTCTCTTCTGCAAGCAAAGCCTCAAGTGACCTTTTGTTCCAGCATTTACACCACGAGACTCTAGTAAACCTTGTCTAAATATTCATAAATTCATCGAGTTCCCTTTTCATCTGCCTCAATCAGAATCCTCGGTGTATCAGTTCCACCGCCGCTCTTCATCTCCGCCCACCACCCCGCAATCCTTCCTTCTCTTAGAGCCTCAAGACACACCACTCTGCTCTCCAACCTTAGACTGTGTTCACAATGGCGTCGTCAGATCTCGACCAGTTGGTCATGATGGGCTTCGACAAGGAGAAAAGTGAAATGGCCATCAAAGCGACCGGTGGCTGTAAGTAAAGAGTGCCCGCTTGGCCGGCGACCTTCAAGGCTAACCTTTGCCTCCGCAGTGGCCGATGCCATCGACTGGCTAGACCAGAACTCCTCAAAATCCATAGAAGAGTTGAGAAGTGAGAAGGAAGCCACGGACAAAGCAAAAGCCGAAGAAGCAGCAGAGGAAGCCCGGAGTCTGGTTTGCAACGAGTGTGGGAAGAAGTTCAGAGGTACTGCACAAGCCGAATTCCATGCGAGCAAGTCTGGACACACCGATTTTGCAGAGTCCACGGAAGAGATCAAGGCCTTGACTGAAGAAGAAAAGAAAGCCAAGTTGGCAGACCTGAGAGAGAAGCTAGCGGCCAAGCGCGCTGTGCAGGCGGAGCAAGACAAGGTCGATCAAAAACGAAACGAGCAGATCAATCGCAAGAAGACCAAAGAGACAGAGGACGCGAAGGAACAACTGCGGGTAAAAGAACAGATCAAGGAAGCCGAGAAGAAGCGGCAAGAGAAGCAAGCCGATATTGAGGCAAAGAAGCGAATACAGGCCAAAATCGCTGCCGACAAAGAGGAAAGACGATTAAAAGCCGAGAGAGAAAAAGCGGCTCGGTCAGGTGCTGCTGTGCCTGTCGTTGAGACACCTGCCGCACCGCCAGCAGCACCAAAACCAGCCTCGGACTACAAGGAGACGCGCCTCCGGTTACAGACTTCTGCCGGCAATATCATGAAGACCTTCCCGGTCGAGACGACGCTGTTTGAGGTTGCTGCTGCGGTGGGCGAGGAGACAGGACGGGACGTTGAAAGCTTCACCCAGAACTTCCCTAGGAAAGTGTTCGGGCATGAGTACTTTGGAGAGTCGCTGAAGGATTTGAAGCTAGTGCCCAGTGCAAGCTTGATCGTGACGTAGGTGTTCTCATATTGTCCCTTGGCCTTGAGCTTGAACAGTCTTCACGGCGAACCATCTCGTGTGGGATCTCAGAATGGCAAGCATAATTCGTGCTCTGTTGCCACCAATTGATCCAGGCGATGCTGACCATGAATGAAGGGATTATCCATTGCCTTGGTAGCTGACGCGTGGAGGATCGTGGATCTGAGGGTCATGATAGAATTAGATTAATCAAAACCCACCGAGCAGAATCAGGGAAGGTTGAGAATATCGATTGATTGCCTGTGCTGTACAATAGGAGTCCAGCCGCGTAAATTGTCCTCCATATCGATATTAGAACTCCGTCCGTACTCCGTACTCGTACCCGTTAAAAACGCGTCGAGGTCGATTAATGCACGTGCGGGGTGCTGAGGATCACGCCGCCCGGTATTTTTTTATCCACCACCGCTTCTCAACGTCTCCTGATCTTCGCACTCTTCTGATATTTACAGCGTTCCTAATGCTTCTCGCACCAAGGACAGCCATTCTTTCTGTCGGTCCTTCCCTTATCCATTTATCCTAGACCTAGAATTACCGCAGACTGTTCAACTTGTTATGTCCACCGCAACCGAAACGCAGTCTCCTCGGAGGCTGCAACGCAATCAGACTACTCCGAAATCCGAGGTACAGGATCAAATCAGAAGAGAAGATTCAAGTCATGGACAGCGAACAATGGAGGATAAGTTCTTCTGGACATACACCGAAGAACCCCATCGAACTCGGAGACAGGCAATAATCAAAGCGCACAAGGAAGTCTTACAGCTGTGCGGGCCAGAACCACTCACCAAATACCTTGTCCTAGCGGTCGTCCTGTTACAGGTGACCTGTGCCAGCTTGCTCAGAAACAGTCCCATATTCTCGTGGCCGTTCTTTTTGACAGCCTACATCGTCGGTGCCACGGCAAACCAGAACCTCTTCCTGGCAATCCATGAAATCAGCCACAACCTTGCCTTCCGAACTCCGAACTACAACAGGCTCTTTGCAATATTCGCAAACCTGCCTATTGGCCTACCTTACTCTGCTGGGTTCCGACAATATCATTTGACTCACCATAAGTCACTGGGTGTCGACGGCGTCGATACCGACCTTCCCACAGCGCTTGAGGCTATTTTCCTGGACTCGGTGCTGGGCAAAGCCTTCTTCTGCACCTTCCAGCTCATCTTCTACGCTATAAGACCGATGATGGTCTATAAAATCCCTTTTGGCCCAGTACATTACACCAATATTGTTGCACAGATTGTCTTCGACGCCCTCATCCTTCGTTACTTGGGGACCAAGGCGTTTGTCTACCTACTAATGAGCTCGTTCCTTGCTGGCTCTCTACATCCCTGTGCTGCTCACTTTATCTCTGAGCACTACGTCTTCTCCAAATCCCGCACGGTGAATGGAAAGATGCCAAAAGATGTTCCGATTCCTGAAACGTTCTCGTATTACGGGCCTCTAAATGTGCTCACCTACAATGTTGGCTATCATAACGAACACCACGATTTCCCTGCGATTCCATGGACTCGACTACCTAAGGTTTATGAAATAGCGCGGGAGTTCTATGACCCATTGCCTTGTCATGAAAGTTGGCCTTTGGTGCTGTGGCAATTCATAACCGATAAAGAAGTGGGTATGTGGTGTCGTGTGAAAAGAGCAGAAGGTGGACGCATCGTTGGTGGCTGGACGGATGGTGAAATTCAGAGTTGATCTTCTCAGTACTACCTGAGGCATAAAAGACGAGGACATGACCCGATAGACATGAACTAATTGTACATGACAAATGAATGACGAAGGAGTATAGGTCCTTTCCAAACGCGTGAAAGCTATGTCGTTCTTGCTTTTTGATGAAGGTGAGTGGTCGAGATGGCCTTGCGTCGCCCACAGTGATCTGTTTTGCTTTTTTCCCTTTCTTATCGTTCGAGACATTCCTTCCATCCTCTCGATTCGATTACAATTGCCCTTTTGCGGAAATCCCATACCGAAAGATGCCGTCCACGGGCCAAGCTAGGCAGAGGCATCGAAATCACCATCAGAGCCCATTCAGACCTTTTCGCAGCACTGGAGGCCTTCAATCTCCACATCGCCGACGTCGACCAATTGGTCTTGCGAGATCCTTGCATAGACCCTCGGTCACGCCCTCGTCAGCAACAGCGACTCCCCGGCATGCATTTACTACACCTCGTACTCTGTCGCAGATGCAATCAGCCGAAGACCTTGGATTACCACAACCGAATGATGACGATTCCGAGCATATTATCATGGCCGTCAACATTGGTCCGAAGAGCATCGTTGGCTGTGCATACTACATAGCTGGAGAAGAAAGGCTTCTATGCATGGAGGAGATTGGTGGCGGAGATCATGACTTTGTCGAGAGATGTGAGGAAACGTTGCAAGCGACTGGCAGATGATACTGACCTGGATCAGTGAAGATTGATATACAACCCACCACTGTTATTCTGTCTCCTCGAGCTGACAGTCTGGCCCAAATCACTACATCGCGGTCACAGCGACCGACATCTTTTGTTGCTAGCGGTGAGTTTTGGGTTTTTGACAAGTTACGAGCAAAATCTTACGACATATTCAGCCGATGATGAATTGCCTCTTCCTTACGAAACGGAAATCCGACCACTCGCGGACTTCAACTATGAAGGAGCCTTGAATAAGATTATTGCCCTTGCTTCTTCGGGGCTCTTCTGTGATTCCAATGGCCAATTCTTCGTCCCTGATGACCCAGACTTCTACGAAGAAGAGAATACCACCGAGATTGGTTTCACCCAACGAAGAGGAAGGCTGCTTCAGCTCTCGACACGTCTTAATCTAGATGACAGAATGAGTATTGGCTGTGCCGGAGCTGTTCTCGGCTACCTGCAACGCAAGAGGGCTTCGACATATCTGCCTGTCGATCCTAGAGGTGGGCACGTCTTCCGAGTTGCACTATACGAGATGTTCAGTCTCCGGCACACTATGTAGGTCCACATGTGTGTGCTCTTCTGTGGAGGCTGACTCATCGCCAGGCTTGTCAATGCGGATACACTCGCATCTCTGCAAGTTATTGAGCCACGAGTGGCCGGCTCGGCACCGACCACAGGCCCAACGAAAAGCAAAGAAGCTCCTTTGTCCATACATGCTCTCTTCCACGTTCACGCCAAAAGCCCACAAGGAAAGTCCCGTCTCCGTCAAGCCTTTCTCCGGCCTTCACTTGATGTTGACCACATCAACTCCAGGCTCGACTTCGTGTCCGTCTTAATCCGATCGGAAAATCAGCAGGCACGACAGGAACTTAGCAAATGCTTGGGCAAAATCAAGGACATGAGGAACACGACCACTCTTCTTCGCAAGGGTATCGAACGTGGGAAGCAGCAGCCTAATGCGTTCAAAGGGAGCGTGTGGTTGGCGCTTTGGGAGTTCTGTCGACATTCCATTGCTGTTGCAGAATCCCTTCACGGAGTCATCGGGGCAGATCGTCTTTGTCTGTGGTCTCGTGCCGTTGGAGTGCTTGACCGCGGTAGCCTACAAAAGATAAGTGAAATGGTGCATGAGACTGTTGACTTTGATGGGTCGGCAGAGGCGCAAAGGACAGTGATTAACTGTGATATCTATCCACGACTCGACGAGCTCAAGCGCAAACATGACAAACTGGATGAGGTCCTGACGGAAACAGCCAGGGAGATCGACAGGTCTCTTGGCCTGAACATCGAACTCAACGTCATCTACCTTCCTCATCTAGGCTATCACATCTCAATCCCTGTGGATCCAAATACTCATGAGCCAGAGATCAATTGGCGTGCATTGGACTGGGAGCAGATGTTCACGGCCGACAGCCGCGTATACTTCAAGGACGCTACGATGCGAGTGTTGGACGAGGACATAGGCGATATCTACGCCAATATATGCGACTATGAAATTGAAATTGCCCATGACTTGGCGCAGAAGGTTCTCGAGCACGAGAAATTTCTCATAGAAGCATCTGACATCTGTGGTGAGCTGGATTGCAACCTGGCATTTGTTCATTCTGCATATGAGCACAGGTTGACTCGCCCAAAGATCATAGAGCACAATGTCATAAACATTGAAAAAGGAAGACACCTGCTACAGGAGAAGAGCGTTCCGTCTTTCGTCCCTAACGACACCTTCATATTGGGCGGCGGCGGCGAGGATGAACACGCTCCGGTCGGACCAAGTATGCTGCTGCTGACGGGCCCAAACTATTCTGGAAAGTCGGTCTATCAGAAGCAGGTGGCATTGGCAGTCTACATGGCTCACATCGGGTCTTTTGTCCCAGCAGAGTCCGCGACTATCGGCATCACCGATAAGATCTTCACGCGCCTCACCACCAGGGAGACGGTTTCCAAGGTCCAGTCTGCGTTTATGATTGATATGCAGCAGATTGCTATGGCCCTGAATTCGTGTACGAGGAAGAGTTTGATAGTGATTGACGAATTTGGGAAAGGCACCGACACGTGCGATGGTGCTGGTTTAGCCGCCGGTGTCTTTCTACATCTCTTGTCTCTCAACACCCAGGCTCCAAAGGCTCTGGTCGCAACGCATTTTCACGAGATCTTCGAAACAAATTTGTTCGGAACCTTGAAGAATATCTCCTTTGCACATATGGAAGTACGGGTTGAGAACGCGGACGAAAGAGTGACTGAGCAACAAAGCAGAGTCTCTTATTTGTACAATCTCCAACTCGGTTGTAGCGATCTCTCCTATGGTACACAATGTGCAGCAATGAATGGTATCCCCGAAGAAGTTGTTGAACGAGCCTTGGATCTTTCTCGGCGGGCGAGGAGGGGGGAGGATCTGGTCTCACAATGTTCTGCGTTGACCGTGAGCGAGGCAGCGGAACTCGAAGCGGCTGAAGTTGCCGCGGAGCTCTTTTTGGATCAAAACTTTGACCAACAGATGACAGAAAACGAGCTGCAGGCTTTGCTGGATGCCATGATAGAGCCGGCCTCGAACGCGACTGAAGAGCTGGACATTTGAAGGGGTGGTGTACAGTATGTTCAACTTGAAGGAGCAGGTCCAGTCGCCGCCAATCCTCTCTGTTTGCCCCAATTTTGGCATTTCGAAATGAGGTCAGGAGCGACGAAGATAATGACAAGAGACCCCACCCAGTTCCAGAAAACATCCATGAGGTTCTTCCTCACACTGCTGGCCATGCCTATGCCCCTCATCAAATGTCCCAGTAACAACGTGCTGATCATGAAGTCGCCAGCATCGAGTCGGTTGAGCACAATCTTCGCAATCTCGTCTGGTAGTTGTGGCTTGTCATCTTTCTCAAGCATGACGGTGAGCTCCGGTTTGATCTTGTTCTCGTTCTCGAAGCCGGGGGAAATGATGCCACAAGGAAATACGATATGGACCGCAACGTCTGCGTCAGGAGCAGGACCAGAACCCAACCGAGAACCATTGTAGACTGCCACTTCTTGATTTAGACCGTCGGCCATGGCCTTCATTGCGGCCTTTGCAGGAGAATAAGGCGAGTAGCCGGCGACTGGGAGGAAAGCGAGCGTGCTGCATGTGAAGACGATATGTCGCGTGGGCGGGTTAACGCGTAGCTTGTTCTCTGGGACTGAAGGTCGCTTCCACAGATTCAAGGTTGCGTGCGCCATGTATACCGAGGACCAGTAGATTGTGTCCATTTGTCCTCGCAGTGTCTCGACGCTCGCATCCGCGAGGAAAGCGGGCTGGCAGTTGCCTGCACAGCAGAAGACCATGTCCGGTGCTTGTCCATTGTTCCATTGCGTGACTTGTTCGATGATCCTAGGCGCAGACTCGGGCGATCGCAGGTCAAAGGAGAGGTCGAGGAACTTTTGCTGTGGTTTGAGTGCCTTTGCGCGAATCGTGTCGACGGCCCTTGCCAGTTTGCCCTTGTCCTGCGCGACGATCACCACGTTTGCGCCTCTGCTGGAGAGTTCTTCCGCTATAGAAAGGCCCATGCCTTGCGAGCCACCTGTGACAATGGCCGTGAGGCCATCAGTAGGGAATTGATTCTTCCTTGAGAACAGCATTTTGAAGACGACGAAGCTCAGCGCGGCCACTGCGAGAGTGCTCAGGGACGTATATGTGAGACTAGTACTCATTTCTGGGAGCGAAGGGAGGATCAGGAGGAGGGAGGAGAGAGGATCAAAGCCTTGCCGAGTTTAAGGCGCACCGTTCGTCAGGGGAAGCAACTCGCATCTCACGTATTCGTACTGCGTGTGTATTAGGGAATGTAGAAGTACGTCGAGAGGTTCTATAGATGATCGGGCCAATTGAACATCTGGCTATCTGTAAGTAATACTGCAGTACTCTGTATCGTAGTGCGTAGCTGATCAAGACTCCGCAGGTACTCTACACTGTCCCTCATGTTAAAGAATTACGGAGCCAGAGAATCTAGCACCGAGCCCTCCAGTGTATCCCCAAGTTAGTGAAGCCTAAGTAAAGGATTAGTGCGCTCCAGGCCGGAGGTTATTGGTGACTGAAGCCCCTCACAAGTCGTTAACATGACGCCAAGCCCGTGACTCCAAAAAAAAGTTTCTGGCCTGCGCATCCGCGAAGTATTTGGATGGTAATGCGCAGGCTCAGTACTTGACTTCTTACTCAGTACTCTGAAACCAGCAATGGCCAAGAAGAGAAAGGCTGGACGAGCAAGCCAGCAGGCTGTTCCTGACAGGACAGAGCGATACGATGTCGACGAAAGATTCGATGATTCCGAGGACGAGTTTTTCGCCGGACGAGACAAGGTATTACTCGACGAAGCGCCAGCCGCAAAGAGAGTACGAAGACTAGAAGAGCAGGAGGAACAATTACAGTCCTCGGATGAAGAAGTCTACCAAGACGCTCACGCCGATGTTGAGGACGATCTGGAAGACGATGATGATGGTGATGTAGACTTCGACGCTGATGCTGGTGATCAACGGGATGGATACGAGGATGAAGAGTTGGAAGAGAACTGGGGTACGACCAAGGCCGACTATTACAATGCCGATGTGATCGAGACCGAGGCCGACGCCCTCGAAGAAGAAGCCGAAGCGCGCAGACTGCAGCAGAAACAACTCAAGTCCATGACCGAGGCCGACTTTGGCTTCGACGAAAGCGCATGGATGGATACTGAGACCCAGAAGACACAAGGCAAGCGTTCTGCGGTCGAAAAGCTGCCGGAACTTCAAATACCTCCAAATGCGACGGCCAAGGAACGCACGCAGATCCTGAAATATAGGTACCCCGAGTTCGAACCCTTGGCACAAGACTTCATCTCGTTACAAGACGAATACCGTGAGCTGAAGAAGAAGATCGAGATATCTGGTGTACCAAGTGGACAGACTGTTGAGCGCAATATATCTCTGACGAGGTTCTGGGCGCTTTCGTCATATCTGGGTGCCGTTGCAATGTACTTGGCTGTTCTCACATCCTCGAAAAGCGGCACGGCACTAGCTCCTGGTGAACTGCGAGAACATCCCATCATGAGTAATCTTGTGCGCTGTCGGGATCTGTGGCAGGAAGCGCAAGACTTGAAGTCTGTTGAAGTTCCCGCGGCCGAGGAGGAAGTTGTGTCAGTCCAGCCACCTGAGGTTAGGCTGCCTGAGCAATCTAAGTATAAAATTGAAGCGAAGAAGCCCGAAAAGAGCAAGAAGTCGAAGAAAACGACAACATCAGCAACAATGACAGGAGATGTCCTCCCCGAACCAGCTCCATCACCCAAGAAGACTAAGAAACCCAAGAAATCTAAGCGGGATGACCTGAAGGAACTCCTTGCCTCGTCGCTGCAGACGCCCGAGGATGACGAGTCCGATTTTGGGGACGAAGTGCCCTTGACTGCGGAGGAGGCCGCAGAGAAGGCAAAGAGAAAGAAGTCTCTGCGATTCTACACGTCGCAAATCGCACAAAAGGCCAACAAGAGAGGCGCGGCTTCACGTAACGCCGGCGGCGATGACGATGTACCGCACAAGGAGCGTCTTCGTGATAGACAAGACCGTTTGATGCGTGAGGCAGAGATGAGAGGAAGAGAGGCTGCTCATGGCGATGAAGAAGTGTTCGACTCGGGAGATGACGATACCGGAATGGGCCGAGAATTGAACGACGATGCCAACGAATATTACGACATGTTGATTTCGAGCAAGAAAGCAAAGAAGGCCGACAAGCAAGCTAGAGCAGAAGCGTACGCCGAGGCCGCTAGACAGGGAGCCCAAGTGTATGAGGAAGAACAGGTCGGGGCGGATGGCAAGCGGAAGATCACGTACGCCATCGAAAAGAACAAGGGCCTTGCGCCTAAACGAAAGAAGGACGTGCGCAATCCTCGTGTCAAGAAGAGGAAGAAGTTTGACGAGAAGATGAAGAAACTCGGCTCCATCCGACAGGTATACAAGGGTGGCGAGGGCCGAGGAGGGTATGGTGGTGAAGCCACAGGTATCAAGACCAATGTGATCAAGAGTATCAAATTGTGAATAATGGAATTTGATTCAACGTCCTCGTTTATACTATAACTGGGGACCGGATCGCCTTTTTTCTTTTCCCAAAAAGCAAAACGCTTCCAAATATATACCATCCCTTGCTTTCCATCCGAACCATTGTCTTATTCCGGTCCCATACCAGGACAGAACGCCCAACACGCTGAAAAGAACTGTCTGAACACGTGTAAACATGGTCGTCAGTCGCCAAGGTCATCTCACTTTTCACAAAGTGGACGAAACTATTCCAGCTCTGTCCTGGACGTCGCGCCCGTCTCCACTTGTTGGCCTGAGTCGATCTCGTGCACCTCGGAACCCCCGATCTGCTGAATATACTGACCATCCGGCATGTGCTGCTGCTGATGATATGGGCTCGCCATGTACGATCGTTTGGGGTCAACGAAATCGGATGACGCCGCCATGGCACGGCGGGACCGGCGTCGACGGATGACGAACACTCCCAGCGCCCCGACCGACGCTATCGCGGCCAAGCCACAGCCGACACCAATGCCGGCGGCGGCACCACCACTGAGGCCTGTTGAGGAGCTGCTCGACGGGGACGGCGATGCTGGTGTGGTGCCGCCGCTCGTGGGGTCCGCGCCGTTCCCTGACGCGGAGCCGCTGCTCCCAGATGCACCCGTGGCGCTGGACGAGGGTGAGCTCGATATCGATGCGATCCCCGCGGATATCGTCGGAGGTAGAGTTCCCGCCGCCGTGTCGAAGAGGTCTCGTTGGAGAGAAATCGTCTGGCCCAATGTTGCGTTGGGCTTGGTGTCACAGCCGGCCTTCATCGCATTCAGGTCTAACGGAGCACAAATTTGTCAATGTCCAACGCTTTCGCGACGCTTCGGGGGCTTGTGTTTGTGTTGGGCTTACAATTGCCAAGAATCACTGAACCAGAACGTGCTTGCAAACAAGAGGCGCATTCGTCCACGTAGGTTGGAAAAGCAGTATTGTTGATGGAGCAATAGTCATATTGCTCTGCCGGTGTTGGAGTGAACCACGAACTCGCGAGCACCGGGTAAAGTCCAGCGCAGTCGGATTGACATTGAGGCAGATTCGGTGTGCTACCGTTGCCCTGGAACATGCAGTACTCGAGAGTATATTTCATGTTGACTGGGACCTTCAGCGTCAGCATGAAGCATTCTCTCCGGGTCCTCGGATCGGGCCCGAGTCATCAGAGGAATCACGAAAGATGTAAATGTACTCACACAAAAACCAATAGATGTCGTTGTTCTGCGGATTACTGTTGTTCCCCGCCGTGGCCGTACTCTTGCTTTCGCACACGAGGCAGTCGTGCATGGTGTCACCGTTGGCTGTGTTGAAGTAGCCATCATCGTCGCATGTCAGGTCGTCGCTGTACGTCAAGGTCGGGCCCTCGCAAATGTCGGCGCACGTCGATCCGCTGGTCACTTCGAGGGCCTGGACGTGGACGCGCAGTCCCAGCGAGAGTATGGATAACAGTAGTGAGATCAACATTTTGGACATTTGTGTTGGTGGCTCAAAGAGAGGCAGGAAGAATATCAGTCTGGGCGGCCACCCGGTTCTGACTGTATCTTTCAACAGAAAAGAGGTAGATCACCAACTCCTAGAGGTGTACAAAGATTGTAGGCACAGATCATCCAAGGTGAATTGGGCAACAGACAAGATCAAAAAGCCGGAATCACTGAAAACGTGACAAGTCAATACTCCGGTAACGGGTACTCTGTCGTCCGTACTGCCGCAATGCGACCCGATGGGGGTCGGTCGCGTTCTTCGAAAAGCCCATGGCTGCCATCGCCATGTTTACCCTTGTTAGTGGCAGCCCTCTATGGTCGATTTTGGTGTCGAAGGGGGAGTCTCATTCGTGCTTCGTGGGCGTCTGGAGCTGGCGCCAGACAGAATTCAGCAGGGAAGGTGCGAGCCTAGCCACTGTGATAGTCTCAAAATTGTGCCCCAATGAGTTGGGTTAGATTGCCAGTGTCGCAAGGGAGGCTCTGCTAGACTTGTCGTGGCTTGTCATGCCCCTGATGGCCTGTAAGGCTGAGGAAGGCACTAAAAAAAAGACATGGCATGGAGTTTCACAGGGGGGCCTTGCAGAGCCAACCTCAACCTAGTCCTCAGACTCCCTAGGTAAAAAGATGGGGACACAAAGCCTGGTGATCAATTGAGATTGAGGGACTTTTATAAGGCGCCCTGCCGTAGTACGGATACAAGACTTGGAGTTTGTGGTTCCAATTTCGCGAGCGATCTTCTCACCTAGGCGCAAACATGGAGGTTTGATCAGAGATTCCTTTGAGGAAGATACATTCCGTATCACAGATATGTCGAAGAGGAGTACTCCGTACTCCGTACAATAAAGATTTGAGAAAGTAGATACCTACCTAATCTTCTGTCTTGTGTAAGAAGTTACATAATTTGCGTATTCGTACTCGTACTCGTAGCAGTCCTTCACTCTTGATGATGTCAGCAGTTCCAAGGCTGTCAACGACTTACGATGATTACAAACGCCATATGATTAACGACTGCAAAGTGTTACGGAATGTGACGCTTTCAGTGAAGGTTCATTGTATCTGGAAACAATTGACCACCGATAGTCCGGGGTATCCGCGTTCTCGGACATCGATCAATCATGGGCTCCATGGTATGGAATCGCATGGTTTTGCGACTCCCGCCAATTCTTCGTCCTCGCTGGACGTGGAGGTATCTTTTGTCCTTCAGCATTGCCACTTATGCTGTCTATAATTTACTATTCGCGCGACCCTTGCTTTCGTCCAATCTACCCGCATACACTGGGCCATATCAAGTTGGAACCATCGATCTCGAAGCACCTTGCGACCCGAGGAGGATCAACGATGCCACGCTCAAGGAAGGACACCATCCTGCTTTCCAGGTTAGTCAGGGCAAACTCAAGATCCATCGTCCTGTATTCTTGAAGGAAAGCTGAATATGTTATAGGTTGAAACTGTGCTTTTCACCCTCTACTACCCGTCGGTAGAAGGTGCGAGATCGTCGAAGCCGCACCATCTCTGGATTCCCCGGCCACTGGGCATCGTCGGAGCTGGATATGCTCGCTTTGCTAGGATCAGTAACTTCGTCACCAACTCGATCATGACGTTTGGTCTATGGGCCTTGGCCGGCAGTGTCAAGATCCCAGCACACGTCGATGTCCCGCTCCACCATGGCCCTGCCGTCCTTCAGACTCCGGCGGGCACTTCTTCAGTCGAAGTCGATGACGGGTTTCCTGTGCTGGTGTTCTCTCATGGCATGGCTAGCTCGCGGACCCAGTATACGCAATACTGTGGAGAGCTTGCCAGTCGAGGACATGTCGTGGCCGCGATCGAACATCGAGACGGCAGTGGACCAGGAACGGTGATCATGAATCCGGCAGGTCGTCACAGAACCTTGCTTCACTTCAGCCACCGCGACCTGCAGTGAGTTTTACTCTGGCTAAGCTTTTCCATCGACACACATGTGCTGACATTGTGTTCGCTTAGCCATGACGCCGGGCTCGACGCCGATACTTTCAAGCAAGCGCAGCTTGATTTCCGTCAAGCCGAGGTCGAGGAGACCGTGCGAGTGCTGAAGCACATCAACGCCGGCCATGGAGATCAAGTCTTTGGCCAAAACTCTCGCGGTGAGGGCCAGCACCTCAAGCACTGGCGAGATCGCCTGGCGATCAATAATGCCACAATTGGTGGTCATTCTTTCGGAGCCACATTGGCGGTGAGTTGAGATGATCTCAATCGAAAAGCAACTGTCTGCGCTGTGCTGACACCCATTTCTGTAGTTGCAAACCTTGAAAGACGGACCCTCGAAACATCTTCCGTTTCAGAGCGCCGTCGTCCTTGATCCGTAGGCAGAAGCTTTCATATCTTGAGATATTGGGTACTTGGCATACTGACTATCTTGCAGTGGCAAACAAAGCGGACCTTTGAATCACGACGTCAATGTCTCAACACTGGTCATCCACTCCAACTCGTGGTCTAGCAGGCATTCGATATTCTACGGCCGAGCACACTTTGACGTAGTCAAGGATGTGGTTCTAGGTGTTTTGGAAAGGGGCAAAGCGGCATGGTTTATGACTTCACGTGCGTGGACGAGATTTTACATCCGACTCCTCCCTCTACCCCGTGCCACCACCACTCGTAAATACTATGCTAACTTTTTGCACAGTCGGCACAAGCCACCCTTCGGTCACGGACGCTCCTTTGATCGAGCCTCTCCTTCTCAACTGGGCGACGGGGTCGAGCATCGATGCCCACGAGGGTGTACGACAGTATGTCAAAGTCTCGGAAATGTTTCTGCAGTATCAAATGTCTGGGGTGAAAAAGGGCATCTTGTCTGAATGTGTCACCCACCCCGAGTACAACTTGCCAGAGGGAGGAAGGTCTGAAAAGGGAAAGCCTTCGAATGACATGTGGAAGTATTGGCAAATACATGCTGCTCCTTGCGGCCCCGAAGACAGCGAGGAAGGTTTGTATCCGGAGACTAATCCGCTACTGGATGGTTAGGCCAGGCATTGCCTTGCTAAATAGAAAAATGACATTCGGTATTTTCTCACAAACAATTCAGGTACATTCGCAATTCTCATGGTTGCCTGGCCTCCAACCCTTGAAACCTATCAACGAATGACCATGTGCTGCCGCCCCCTAATGACCCATTTCCACTGTCGACAAATGGCGTTCGCCCTTGTGGTCGACAATTTCTCGCCGTCGGACAAGAACCTGCTTTGTACTTGCTTTGCGCGGGTTTGTCGCCTCAAAGACTTCGTCCAGCTCTTCCAGAGTCCTACCCTTGGTCTCCACGAAGAAGAAGTAGATGATCAAAAACTCAAAGCAGTCCCAGAAGACAAAGAAGACGTAGAACCAGTACCTGATATTCTTCAGAGCGACCGGAGCAGCAAAGGTGTTTACAAAGGAAGCTAGACCGGCGGTGATCTGGAACAGAAACATCCCCTTGGCTCTCATCTCGTTCGACATGACCTCGGCCGGGTAGATTGGCTGCATGCTCGTGTAGGCAAAGGCGAAGGTGACTCCAAAGATGTAGATGAAGGCGATGCTGGCCTTGGAGGACGCCTGGGACCCGGTGTTGACGTAGCCCGCTGCCGTGCCGGCTGTGATGGCGAGACAAATGACCATGCCGAAGGTCGAGCCGAGCATCATCTTTCGCCGACCGATGATGTCGTGGAACCGGGCACCTGTTGCCGCCGCGATCCATCCCGTCAGCGCGTAGATTGCGTTGAGCAGGAGGACCGTGTTGGTGTCGGTGATACCGACGTTGGTGAGAAGTAGAGGAAGGTAGTACGAGATAACACTGCGAGGTGATCTATCAGTCGGGCATCCATGGGGGCAAGACACAAGGCGCAAGGGAGTTAAAGTGCATTTCTTACTTGTTGCCAGAAAATTGGCCAAACCAACTCCATGCAAAGTTCAACATGCTGCGGTATCGCCGTGACCGAGACTTGACCAAGATACGTATATCGAAGAAGTTGCTCCACGATATCAAGGGCACGTCTCTCAGGTTCGCCTGGATCTCATTGAGCTCGAAATTGATGATAGGGTGGGAAGGGTCTCCATTTGCATGGTACTTGATGATGAACTGCCTCGCTTCGTCCACGCGATCGTTGGCTACGAGGAACCGAGGCGATTCTGGAATGAGCCAGACCGTCATGCAGACGATCCCAGGGCAAAGCATTTGTAGCCACAAGGGTAAACGCCAGCTGAGGTTCGAGGTAAAGTGGATGTGCGTGCCGTACACGGCTAATTCAATGTCAGTATGCTTCCGGCTTGCAATTCCCAGAGGGGCGAGGATGCCCACCGAATGTCGCAATAATCGAGCCCATGTACCATAGAGTGTTGTACAGACCTGACACGGTGCCGCGGTACAATGGTGGTGCGATCTCCACCACGTACATGGGTGCAGCGGTGGTTGCCCATGTACAAAAGAAAGAGAGCAGGAACCTGCCGCCGATGAAGACGGACACTGATGGTGGTCAGTATTTTTTGGGGAGTGAGAGGGAGAAAGAGAGAACTCACTCGACTTCGCTGTTGCTGTGACAATTGTGCCAACAATGACTCCTAGGCATCCTAGGAATATTGGGAGTTTTCTGCCCTTCCAGTCCGCCAACCAAACGAAGAATGCTCCTGTCATTTGACCGACCTGGAAAATGGCAAATACAATTCCAGTCCCGGCTTGTTCATTTTCCGACACGTTGTAGTAAGAGAGGTATTTCGGGACCGAGTTGATACTGCCCATGAGCGAGCCATCGTATCCTGTCAATGTCAGGGAAAAAGTCACCGTAGACTTCGTATGTGAGACGAGGACTCACCGTTCATGGTGGAACATAGATAAACAATGAGGCAGCACCCATAAAGGGCAAGGTGGCCTCGACCCCATGGGTTAGGCGGGTTCTCCGCAAGTGCCGTTGCGAAATCGACGTTGGCGACATTGATCTCTTTTTCCTGGATCACGGCTGGAGGGTCCGTGACTTCGCGAGCATCGCCTTTCTCCTGGGAACAAAAGTCAGCCGGGTCACATGACACATGAGGGACATACGTACATCAAAATCCATCGTTTTGGTCTGGTTCGGTAGAAATAGTGCCTGCAACGGAGTGAAATGGTGCTACAAGGACTTGGAAAACAGGTGTCGGAAGGAATCTTGGAGTTATATTGTCCAAGAGCTCTGTGTTCAAAAGCTCATTTTGAGATCCGCCTTGGATCAGAGCGGTTATTCGCCTGATCTGGGTCGGATGGCAGCTCTCCGGGACTGTTCAGGTAAAGCGTAGCCTGATTATGATCGGGCCAGAAGGGTAGGTAGACATTGCCAGGTGGCATGCAAAGATTTCCAAGGGTCTGCGCGTATGTGGGGAGATCGAAGCCACTATACTAGAGCCCCAACAGAGATACTGCTGACTGCCGCATGATTGCAATTCGAAGAAAGGCCTTTTGTCTTGAGGCTGAGGAGCGGATCGTCACAGCGGCTCCATTTGTGGGCGGATTTTGCAAGTACCTACGGGTCAATGCCCATCTACCTGTAGTACAAACAGTGCGCTGAATCAGGCTTGACCAATGACTATATAAACATTCCGATGAAAATGACCCTGCAATTGAATAGGACCGGGATGATACTCTGCAGACACTGTCAATATTTCATCAGCTCCATGTCCTGCACTCACAGCATAACTGGATCTCGGAGGTAGGACTTCTTGGTACTCTTCAAGGAGTTTCTTGTAGCCCCAAGGGGTTATTCTGTTAGTCAGAAGCCACTTCCTAGGTGAGTAGGGTCATATGCATTGACTGACTCCAGATGGGCGCGTGACGATCTCGCTAGACAGTCTGAGATGTTCGAGGTGATAAGACCCGAAGCGGTGCGGACAATCATGCTCCGCACTGAAACCGCAGACTGCATATCTTTATCATGGATCTCTGGCGAGGCTGGGGCACAGATCTTGCCCGATCAAGGCCAAATTCCATCGGCCATCCGGAAAGAAACTGGAAGTGGCCTGGTGCTTTGCGGGTGGGAGACCTGAGGTTGCAGTACGGATTACGAGAGCGAAAACGAGAACGAGTTCCCCGGAAAGTTGCAATGCGGGGAGAGTGCCCTACCTCCATATGCTCCACTGTACTGACAAACGGTGAAGCACTATTATGGGAGAGGTCAAAAGGACCAAGGACACGGTCAACTTTGGCCAGAACAAGGTTGATGTTTGCGAGAAGTCGTACGATCTGGACGGAGTACTTTCTCATATTCATGCTCATACAGATATGAGATCATTACACCAGCGCTATTGTATGGCTGTCTGCACGGAGTGAACGGCCAATAAATTATCCGACGTAGTTTGATCAGTTAAGTTTTAAGCCTGGAGAGCCTGGACGTCTGCTCAGTTTTAGCGGTGGGATCGGGTGAGCTATGGCGGGTGATCAAGCCTACGACACCTAGAAAATAGTTAATTCGGGCCTAGTCAGCCCCGTAAGCTCCCCAGAGACAGTGGCCAGGCTGCTTAGGTCAGTGGCCGGCCGCTTAAAATGCCGCTTACCTTTTCTAACATTTTGAACCTGGAAGCTATTGCATTCGTGCTGAGTACATCAAACAAGAGTTCTTTACGCCCTCTCAAACCTCACCTTGTAATGCGAGCACTTTACAGAAATCTTTGTCTCGCAGCATGAAGTCTCTCATCTGGCCCCAATGCCTTCCAAATCTATTGCGCCAATCGAGATTGGGTCTTTCACAGCATCATCACCGCAAAAGACTGAATTTATCGGTAGTGCAAGTGGCGTGTTTTTCGTAAACACCGTCTTTCGTGCATTTGCCCAGTCAGCCTCCAGCTCAAACGATGCCGAATCTCAGACATTGCATCATGATCCAGGATCGGTGGACAGCCGTCTTGTCGATCCCGAAACTCCATTGCAGACGGAGGATGAGAATGTTGCCATGAAAATCCACCTCGAACGCGAGAATACGGAAGCTCCAGCAAGATCCTATGGTATCAAGGGTCACAGATTGGGTGTTGCCCCAAGCCAGCAAACCGCCAAAGAGCTACTGATGCTGTATCTGCGCAACTGGCACCCTTTGTTCCCATTCCTTCACGGTCCAACACTCCTTGAATCGATTTCGGCCTTATACGAAATCGACGAGCCACGTTCTTCCACCAAAGACAGCCTGAGAGCTCGTTTGTGCAAAGCCATCATATGCCAATGCGTTTTCAACATAGCTGACCTTGATAACCGGGGTCAGTATCTACCGTCCGAGTCTCGGATCGAGTCCTCGAGCAAACTACTTTCTCTCCTGGGCTATGTCGCCAACAATCACGACATTCAAACAATTCAAGCTTTGCTCGCTGCGCAGCTATACCTTGTCTCCACCATGGCCCTCCGAACTGCATCAACCGTAGGTGGAACACTGGCTAGGATTATGTATCATGCCGGCCTGCATCGTTGCCCGTATCGCTATCCACAGCTCGACCCCCAGGAATGTGATTTGCGAAAACGAGTTTTCTGGAGTGCTTATGTACTGGACAGGTATCTCAGTCAAGCCCTGGGTCACCCGCTAGGATTTCAAGATTCGGATCTCGATGTCTGTATTCCTGGCACAGCAGAACTGCACCAACCTGTCAAGTCAAATCAACAAAAAATGCCTTCGGGAGGCCATGCTGAGGAGAACGAAGTTTTGGCTCACCTTCCCAGAGAACAGTCGGCCGGACCGGCCAACGCAACAGATGTCACCTCTTCAGCAAGGGCAACTACTAGAACCGCCGAACCAGCTAGATTTCATGGGCCACGAGAGCACGCTGGTGACGAAGAACGAAATACTAGTTCGGAGATTTTGGCTAGTTACGTTCTTTACTGTCGATTGACCGGACAGGCATTGGAACTATTCCACAAATCACTTCAAAACCGCAAGATTCAAAGCGAAGACATGGTGGAACTACAGTCCGAAGTGCATTCCTGGTGGAACGGGTTGCCTGCCAGCTTACAGGACGAATATACAGGAGGAAAGATGGAGCTTTCTTCAACATTCACCTTCTTTTTCATCACCCTCTACAACCAATTGCTGCTCCTTATCAATCGCCCTTTTCTGTCGCTCTCCCCCAGGACTTTAGAATTCAGGTCGAGCCTACAAACCTGTGTCACGGCTAGCCGCCAGATAATTACCACCCTGCGCCATCAAGCTGAACGGAATCTGTCAGTGTCTTGGCCTGGGATGCTATCTGTAAGCTGGATGGCTGGGCTGGTGCTGTCGTTTGCGTGCACGTTGAGACTCTACCCGTTCAACAAGGCACAAAGGTGAGATAATCACACATGGCTCGTCATCCCACCGCAGCTAATGACTTCACATAGGGAGATTGAAGATTGCATTGAGCAGATTGCGGCCATGGACAGAAGGTGGAACAATGCAAGACATTGCGCAGAGGCATTAAGAAGCATGCTGGCAACTCTGAAACAGCAGTATACCGACGGTGTTCTGGGCCGATCCCAGGGCGGCCTAACAGCAAAATTCTTTGCTAAACCTCCGACCACCACGAAGGACAACATGTCCGTTGTTGATGAAAATAGTCCTTCCGACGCAGCTGCACATTCCCGTAAACGGAAAAGAGCAGATTTCCAAGGAGACGACCTCGAGTATCCTTCGGGCGGCCGTCAAGGCGATGCGAATGCTCCTTCAACCCAGAGAGCTGACCAAACGCACGACTTCAATCCAGATTTGGGAGGATGGCCTGTATTTGACGACGGAGTCTCTCTTACAAATTTAGAGTACATGGCACCTCAATTCACTGCTGGAACCCCCACGCTCGCAAACTTCGAAAATCCGGAGCTATTTCGCTTGCCAATACTGGATGACTTATATGTCAATCCAGGTGCATTTGGCAACATTGGTTGGGAGGCAATGGCTAATGGGACCGGGTACGTAAACGACCTGGGTGCCTCGAGCAGTCAAAGGCACCAGCAGAGAGGGGACTATGAAATGCCGTGAACATGCCCTCCGATCTGAAAAGCGCACTGGCTTGAGGGAGTCCAAAGTAGGTTGCAATTACCACAGAAATGTATCCTCAAATTCTTGAGACAAGCCAAATTTTGCGGCTGTGCTGTTTCGATGTGGCCTCGATGAGGAGCGACGCAATATGTCTCCTACAGTTTCTGGAGCCTGTGAAGTGGCAGACCGACCGACCGACCGGTTTTCTGGAGCCAACGGCATACCATCACGGCCTGGGATGGTTTCTGCGGCTTCATGGCGTGCGTCTTGGATCGGTGACGGGTCGCCGCTAAAGCTGTCCCCAAACGGACTCGGATCACTCGGGGATGCTACCTCTAGCCGCTCAAATGAAGCGCTATCTACCACAGTACTCGAGCCTGTGGCTGCGACCCCAGAAAGCGAATCCAAATCTTGCTTCCACAAGATCACGTCTTCCGGAGTTTGCAGAGGAAATTGTTCCCAGTAGGAGATGGCAGACTTTTTCTCCTCTGTCGTACTTAGGGTGCTGATCGTAAGGCTTGCTGGAATTCGGTGATCGAGTTCTGCGGTGAATGCCTCTGACAATTTTTCGAGATTGGCGTTGGAGGTCGAGAGCATTCGCCACAGCAAGCGCTCTGTCTCCTTCAGACGGGTTTCGAGTGCTTCAATGTAGCCCTTGGCAGGACCTCTGTCGATGACTTGTCAGAGCCCAAACAAGTGGCTACTCAACGCAGGATACCGAGACACGTAAACAGCTCTGGGTACAACAGCACCGGATGCATCTGGGACGACGGACCTCTTTTGTTTCCTCGGCCATACACATGTTTGCGAAAGACTTCGACATCTGCTGCAGGTAGGTCTGGACCACAGATCATTGTCAGCCATCACCAGCATAGCGTGTTACGACTAATGATGGCAGCCATCGCTGTCAAGGTACTGTTTGACGAACCTTTGTCCGTCACACTGTGGAGGCGTCAGTATGGAGAGGAACCACTGCGGCGGTTCTTGCTGGGTTCACCAACCTTCTGCTTCCTCGCGCGACAAGCATAACATGCGGAAGTACTTCTTGGGACTGAGCTGGGTCCGGATTCACTGGATCTGGGCTGTACCATATTCTCAAGTCATAGTCACATCCATGAAGCAACGACGCTCTTTTCGACCAACTTCATGGCAGGAGCACTGGGAGGCCCACCTGCTTTGCGAATGTCGAAATGGCCAGGAAGTATTGACAAAAGTCTGCAAAGGATGATGTGACGAAGACAATCAATGGCTTCTACATTCTGTCTGTAGATTCTTCAAATATCGACCTGCTTCATGCCAAGCAAACACGTTCAGTCTCATCGGCCCAAAGTTTGGCCGAAATCCGTCGGACCAATTTTTAAGCGACGAGCTTCAACCTCTCTACAAGTACTCCGTACATACAAGCATATTATGTCTTTGGGGCTATACCTTGGGAAAATTCGCCGAAGATACATGCTTCGAGTGACCCCGGAAGGAGAGAAATCATCACTCTAGATTGCGCCGAGTGCTGCAGATAAGTCAAATCGTCGTCAGCTTCTTCACCCCGAGTTTACAGTCTCCAGCTTGGGTGCTGCTGAATGCTAGACTCAGCCACTCGTGGGAAAGCCTCTTTTATTTTGTGAGGCTGTGCGGGCCTGACCATCTGTAAAGTGAGATACCCAACAATTTGATTCTTCGGACGGCAGTCTAGGAATTTCTCCATGCCTTTGAAGAGGGGAGTTGATCTGTAGGATCAAAGGATGAATCCTTCTCCAGATCCTTCAGTAAGCGGCCGCATACTCAGCCGCAAGAGGCTCGTGCTGGACTCTAACATGTGCCACCTGCACCGAAACTCGGCTGACACAGCAACCGGGGTTGGGCACAGATCCTGATAGGGTCCAAGCGGGGCGAGAGATCGCAATGGACCCCCGTCGAGACCCCTGGGAGACTCGTCTGGTTGCCCCTAAACTATTAGCCAAGTACAGCCACCATCGATATATTTGTTTGTCAGCTCCGAATCTGTGTCCATGAGCGCCACTGACTCTTACAGTACAAGCGGTGTGCACATCATTCTTTTAGCCCTCAGATTGAGTTTCGCCTCGCTAAATCTTTGTTTACTTTGGGCGAAAGTTGCCAAAGGACTCGAAGGATTGTTGAGCTAAGAATCCTTGTCGCCCCTGCAAACGTTTCTATTTACTATAAGTAGAGAGCATAATATCTCACTGCCGCAATTATCTCGACCTATACACAAAGTTCGGACTAGACTTCAGGGGAGTTTTTCATACTTTTGAACGTTTGCGTCTTTTCGAAATGAGAACCCGACATTGAGTCTGCCCAAGAGCTCTTGAATCCTCCATTGTTGTTTTATAATCTGTTCTGACAATACTCGATCATCTTGAATTTCTCATCGTTACATCACAGTCATGATGAAATCCTCTCTGGTGGCTGTTCTCGGTCTGGCGACCATGGGGCTGGCCGCTGACGGGTTTGTCAAGATGAATCTGCATAGGGACCCGATGCAGCAAAGCAAGAGTATGTTGGCGCGCAGACAGGCTGATACACTCGAAGAAGACGTCACTCTGGCTATACAAGGGTCAGCTTACTGGTTGGATCTCACCATTGGGACACCGCCTCAAAAGTTCAAGCTCCAACTCGACACGGGCAGCAGTGACCTTTGGGTCCCTGCGGCGAATGCAACCGCTTGCGTCAGGCACCACCGCACCAGTTGTCCAGGCGGTGCGTTCAATGTCAACAAATCGACCACGGCTGAAATCACCATCCCGTGGCAATGGGAAGTAGCGTACGGAGATGGGACCGCCGACGGCGGCGACTACTTCACCGATGTTGTGGTCATCGGCAACGACACAATCGAGGCTGGTGTCATGCAGCTCGGCCTGGCCATGATCACTGTCGATGGTCCCGTTGTCCAGAATGACGGCCATGGTCTTGTCGGAGTCGGGTACTCCAGCTTACAGTCGGGTGTGATGACTGGCATATTCGAGGCAGACAAGGCGCCACCGACCCTTCCCGGAGCGCTGGTAAAGGCCGGCGCCATCGACCGAGAAGCCTACAGCCTGTACCTGAACGACTTTCAAAGTGGCGAGGGTGCGGTGCTGTTTGGAGGCGTGGACTCTAGCAAGTACACCGGCGAACTCGTGGCTCTCCCCATCCTTCCCACGCCAGACAATTTCTCGGACTACACGCGCTTTGAGATTGCTTTGACCGGAATCTCTCTGACTGACGCGAATGGGACACATAAACTGACAGACGATGACTTTGCCGTGTCCGCGCTCATCGACAGTGGCACCGTCTCCCAGACGCTCCCGAAGTCGGTCTACAATGCAATCCTCGCGGGGCTCGGGGCCAGCAACGACCCTTACTTTGGTGTGCCGGCCGTCCCTTGCGTGTATGGGGACGCGAACATCTACATTACATATAGTTTTGGAGGTCCAGGTGGCCCCTCGATCGACGTACAACTGTCGGAACTACTTGGCCCCGGGCAACCCGACACGACGTTTTACGAAGATGGCACCCCGGCCTGCCCTGTTTTCATACTGGAGGAAACCGAGGAACTCGGTTACATCTTGGGCGACTCGTTCATGCGTTCGGGGTATTTTGTCTACGATCTCGAGAACAACATGATGGCCATTGCGCAGGCTCGTCTCAACTCGACCGAACCCGAGAAGATCGTCGCCTTCTCCAGCGGAACGGGTATCCCCGGAGCGACTTCGACAAACACATTCACAGATGTACCGACGCCGAGTGCCGGTGGCGCTGAGCAGCCGGGAGCGAAGACCACTGCCGCAGCTTCAGCGACTGCCACTTCACGTGTGCCTATAGGGTAAGTCCCACATCTTGTTTGGATCGATGGCATCTCGGCTAACTTGTGCAAATAGTTCTCCAACTTTCGCCCTTGGTAGCGTAACCAGCGAGCTCGGTGCTTCAAAGACAGGCTCCTCATCATCGGGCAAACAGAATTCGGCGTCAAGTACTCTTGTGTCCACATGGGCTGCAGTCGCCGGTGTTGTCATGAGTTTACTAGTTATTTTTTAGATGCTGTGGATACCAATAATGTATTCTGATACAATATCTTTATGTCCTATCAATCATGTCCTTTCCTATTGACCAAGTTATTTCACATCCTTGATAACCAATAACGAACGACCCGAAGAGACCCTACATCATGTTTGGCTGGCCCTCAATGTAGATCCAATATAGGTCCGTTGTCTCATGTCATGGGCATGTCAAAGCTGGGGTATTCCTCTCGGGCCAATCTCGACACGTTTCTTCAATTCAGACTCGGTCGTCCCTCCAGAAGATAATCGCCGTATATAGTCCTCGGGGTCAAAGTCGACGCCGATCGGGTTTTCCGCGAACTCCTTGGACTCCATGAACTCGGTCGCGGCTTCGGACGTGTCAAAGTTGTCGACCTGGGTTTCGAGCATGTTTCCGTCGGGGTCTTTGTAGTAGATGGATGTCGTCGGCCCATGGTTCACACACCACACTGGTTCGATGTTGCTACCGCCCCTTTGTCGTTTGCGCTGTCGGTACGACAGCAGAAGATCGGACAGAGAGTCGAAGGTGAATGCAATGTGTTCGAGTCCACAAGAATTCACATTCCTATCTTGGGTGTCTGGCATGGCCACGAGGGCGATGCGATGATGTTCGTCGTCGTAGGTGATGAATGCCAGGAAGTCGTTGGCGTGGACCACCTCGGCCCCCAGGAACGCCGTGTAGAATTCCACCATGGCACGGAACTTGTTGGTCCGCAAGACGACGTGGGCGAGGCGAGATGGGCTCATCACTTTCGTCGCAGGGGCGTCATAATCGATCTTCTTCTCGGCGGCCATGACGAGTCTGCATCAAGGGACAGACGGACGGAATTTGCCTCGAGGCTGAATAGGTTGGGTAGGTAGACGTCTACTCTGCTCATGGTTGTCAGATGGCTGAGGTATAGGCGCTCCCTCAATGTGTCCGAGAGACCTCGCTTCACCCCGCTTTTGAAGACTTGGCCCATGGACGTTTGGATTGGTTGATCTACGAAAGGAGTTTACCGAGCCTTTGAATAAAAAGGAAGACGTCAGGCCGGTAGTCTGCACCAGTCTAGACCCCCGAGTTGTAAGCGTTCAATTAGCCGAACAAGTTCACGGGGATTGGGTTTGTCGAGGGAGAAAAGGTCTATCACAAAGTATTTCTTCAAGTAGTACTTTTAGTGCTCAGTAAACCCCATGGGGGGGGGGGGGGTAGAAGGTGGGTCGCTGAATTCCCTATGCATGTGAAGGGACCCGATTTCTTGATAATCTACCTGTTACACCACTCTCTGACTGCCCTTCTTGAGCTTTTTGAAGACCGCCTTGTTGCTGCTTACATCAAGAATGCGCCCTACTGAAGAAATTTGGCCGATCGAGGAGGAAGCGAGTTCAGGAGTGTCTCCTTGTTCATCTCGAAATACTCCTCCAACGTCGTCATTTTGACTCCATAGTTTTGTTTCAACCCTTGGACGTCGATCTGACGCGGGATGCGGTTCGCCAGTTCTTCAAAGGTCTGGAAAAACTCGGTGTTTTTGGTTTCTTCCTTTTCGGCCGGCGTGCGCTTGTGGAGTTTGACATCGATCCCGCTCACGCGGGCCAGGATGTCACGCACCTCCTGGGCTGACAGGTTTTCACTGGCGATGTCGATTTCGTGGCCGCCGAACTTGTTCGGGTTCAGGAGCGCGGCCGCCGTGTACCTACCCACGTCGTACCCGTCCAGGTAAGGCATGGTCCTGTCGTCGTTCAACGAGGTCACGAGCGTCGCCGACTTGGGGAGCCGGGGAAATGTATGCGAGTGGTTCGAAGTCGGCAGCAAGTAGTCGTGGTCCAACACCGGTGGACGGAGGATCGTGTAGCTTTTGACACCGCTCTCTCGGACGGCCGCCTCCACCTCGGCCTTGGAGGTGTAGTAGGCGCCCAGGAATGGATGGACCGCTGCGGCCGTGGCGACTTGCGAACTCATCTCCATCGTCCTGTAGGTCGACGAGAGAACGATGCTGGTGAGGTCGTTGGCCCCAGCCCCGGCCTTGGATGCCTTTATGACGGCATCCGCTTGCGCCCTCGCCGCCCCAGGTTCAAAGATGGTCAGGTTGAGAAACATGCCGGCACATCCCGCCGCCGCAGCTCGGAATGCCGCGTCCGGCTCTTCATGCGTGCCTTGGAACAAAACGACGCCTTTGTCCTTGAGGGCGACGGCTTTCGGAGAGGTCGGGTCCCGAACCACGGCGTGGACTTTCGCTCCGGCGGCGAGCAGTTCGGAAACCACTGCACCACCCTGGATGCCTGTGGCTCCAGTGACAAGATAGGTAGACATTGTGTTTGTGTAATGGAAGAAGTGAGTGCTTTTGTTGTGAAGTGTGTCTTGACTTAAAGGTTTGTCTTGGTGAGGTACACGCCCACTATATATGTTTCCTCGTCGCCGCTGACTAGTTCACATGGTCCGGGATCTACGCCAAAGAGCCATTACAAATCGACATGCGTTTAAGGGAAGCAGACACGACACTAACTCCGAGAACAATGGTCTGATGCGGCATTGCTCGTCAAAGCAGTGATCATGTTCGAGTTGAAGTGCAGGCTCCCCCCACTTCTCTTGATCTCAAGGTGGAAGGCGAAGGAAGAGGACCCACAATGATCTCGTTTGCCCCTTTGGGAAAGGGTCATACCATGCGGAAAGGATCTCGGCGTCTTGAACCAGTGTCATTGTTACTGTTCATGACAACGGTATTGTGAGCGAGACGACTGGAATACGGGAGCATTCAGATCCGCGGATATAATATGACTAGAAGCTTGATAGTGGCTGATAAATGCTTATGAAGCAGGTATGTTTTCACAGGATATAGTATATACAGTCCGACTGCCCAACGTATGTAATCTTATTTGGCTGCAAGAAGATTGCTTGCCAAATCTTTACCAGGGTCGTTGCTACTGGTGCTGGCAGGATATAAATCTGAACTCTGAAGTTGATCACCTCGGAACCACTCGACCAACCGCTGCCCGGCTGGCGCGTCACCGGTGTAAGGGTAGCCACAGGCCGCGGCCGGGAAATCCATATACCTCCATAGAGATTTGTCCCCAGTTTGTTCAATGTGTTCACAGATCGCCCAGCAGTCATTCTGAGCGCGTCGACGTGTCCACCAGCAGTCCTCGGCGCACAGGAGGGCAAGCCAGTACGATACAAGCAAGAGGGCTCGCGTATCGAGAGAGTTGAGGAGATGAAGAAATTGTGAAGAAATGACCTCCACGAACTGCATGTACTGTAGGAGGGCCACTTCATTTTCGGGAACAATAGGTAAGAGGCGGCACAGTCTGCGAAGAACCTTGTGGTGGGAGTTGGTCAAGGGGCCAGAAGTTTCACAAACCCCGAAAATGGTAGCGAACTCATCTGGGAGACCGTCGGTGGCCGCGGTGCCCGGTAGCCCGTCGTCTAGTAGGTGCAGAACAGTTTCCGCTGTTGGTTCCAAGGTGTTGATCCACATGCTGTCCTGCACGTTGGATTTAGATTTGAACAATGTCAAGATCGAGCCGAGACCAAGTTGGCTGCCGAGCCAGGAGAAGGGCTTCCGGCGATCTTTCAAGGGTACTTGGAAATCGTCTTCCAGATCGGCAAAGGAGATGGATCCCAGAAACATCGAGGTCGTGATGGCGGCGTCGACTTTGTCTACCTGCTGCATTTCTAGGCACCGCCTTAAGCCGGAGCAGGCTTGCATTGAATGATATGTTTCACTCAGGCATCGGTCTCGCGGTGATTTTAAATGATACCTGTAATGACACCCCGACGCCGCAAGGACAGAGTGCATGGCAAGTGGCTCCTGTTGTGTGTTTATGCGGTCAGCCTGACCTGGACCTTGAACAAGCTTCTTATGTCTCGTTTGTCATTCAGTGGGAGACTAGACCTACCTCTACAGCGATGTAGACGACATTCTGGGCGGCCATTCCCCAGCTGGACAGTGGCATCATGGTCTTCACGACCGACTCGATGAAATAGTTGAACAAGTTCGAATCAAGATTAGGGAACCAATTCAAGGGAACCTTTTTGCGGAGATCCCGGTCTGCTTGAGGCGACACTAGCAGGGTGTATGTACATTTCGCGCCGTGCTTGACACAGTTCTGACATGTCGGCGTTTGTTCATCGCACTCCTCATGATCAGCAAGTAATGACCCTGCAATCGCCACTCGAGTCGTCCACTTACCTTGATTCGGCGTCTCTTGCATGTCAAGCATCCCTTTTGCGACTTGTGATGCAGTTTTCGACGCTTGTAATTCTGGACGCGGCCGCTGGAAGATCGATCTCCAGGGAATGACAAGACTTGAAATCGACCTCCCTGATTATTTGCCATGTCTAGTACGCTATCATCGGCTCGAATGGATGGCGTGAATGGTAGTGGGATAGTCTCAAGGTCTTTCGTCGAGAATGGTAAACGAGGTTGATGGTTGGAATGGAGAATATAATGATTGATCCGGAGTTTTCATCTGGGGGTTTGAACAGTGGATCCATCCATCATTCTTTCTCGTTTACCTCTTTGGACTTGGTCCGCTTCGGCCGAGGCCAACTACAGTACAATATTGATTCACACTGGGCCCCAAGATCTTTCTTACTAATTCAAATCCCGGACCGTGGCAGGACAACATTAATAATCTCACTCCTCTCAATCGCAATTAATCCACTACTTGCTGGAGGGAAAAGACGCGGGGGCCACAGGCAATGCTCAAAATCCCAAACTTGTTCTCAGCGGGCTTGCGCGCAAAAGTAATCATAATGTCATTGCCGCGACATGGAAAAATAAGGTCTGCATGATTTCAGTAAGAATCTCTATCGAACCAGCCATTTGATTTGCCCGCCTTGTACAACGTCTTCAATTTATCCCCTCCCTCGAGCTCGTAAAACTGGGATATCTCGCCCAAGTTATCCAGCATCCTCAACAGACCGAGAAAGATCAAATCGACATAACACGGTGTCTGATTGTGGAGAAACGGGCCGCCGTTCTTCTCGTACGCCTGACCCAGTTCCTTGATTACAGGAGCGACTGTCCCAACACACTCCCTTGCTCCCTTGGCGAACTCGTCCAGCTTCATGCCCAATCGCTTCTCGCGCGCCTCGATAAAATATGCCTGACTGGGCGGGTTGAGGAGGACTTTCGGCACGAGAGGAGTAAATATAGGTCGGATGGTGTTGGTGAACTTGACCACCAGTTCCTCGATGTGTGCTTGGTCCGGTAGGTCGAAATTGAGTGACGGCTGCGGGTAGAGGTGCTCCAGCTTTTCAGCAACTGCTCGCGAACCCTGCAGGTATGAACCATCGGGGAGTCGGACGGCCGGAGAGGTGTAGGCAGGTCCTGCTTCGTTCGGGGCAAGCCCGCTGGAAGAAACGCAGAACAGCAAGTCAGTCAAAATGATAAATGATAGTGAGTACTTTCCAGCAAGGCGAGGGAGTGATGGTGAGAACATATCGAGTCAGAATGTTCAATGTTCACAACCCTCCAAGAGTCGACAAGCACCAGGTATGGTGAACCCAACCGGTCGATAGAGGATGTCTTACGTTCTCCCCAGCTTGACCCTCAAGTCAGGATACTCGGTCCACTCCGTCTCATACGGAATCTTCTTGTAGTTGAGGACCAGTCGTGCTATGCGTCGGCGTCAACATGGTGTGTGGAGTGGAGGAGAGAACATTTCACCGGTGGAAATCTTACCTTTCAATGCATTATAGCTCCAGCTCTTACCTTGTCTGGAGGGCAGGTCATATAGAATAATTGTGTCTGACATGTCGGTTCGTTGAATGGTAATGGTCAGATGCTCAGGTTGGCCCTGTCCCCAGTTCAAGAGCCCTTTCTTTCCCTATATCACCATGAGAGTACTCCCAAGATGGCTCAAACGGAGCAACTCGACGATGTCGGCTTCTCCAACTTTAGGAACTACGTAAGAGCTTCGATCATCGTAGAGTCGAGCTTGTGTATGGGTGTTGATGCTCATGCCAAGACTGACCCACGTCCGGCACGAAGAGCGATGATAGAATTCGACACCACTGATCTTGAAATGTCTCGTTGTTTCGCTTCTTTGACTCGATAGAAATCCTATAACCTAGTGAGGAAGTCCATTAGATGTTGTAATCTCTTGAAGCGGTCAAGAACACTCCTATACGAGGAACAAAACTTCAAGGCTTGCTGATATCTTCAAGAGGACCCTTCGAGGCGTGAGAAACGATGCTCTTCCCACACATACATGGAAACCTAAGCGAAAAGTTCTGCTATTGGATAGTCTGGCAAGCTGCAGAGTCTGTGAGTCCATGAAAAATCTCGAGGCGGATCACCGTTGGTCATCTTGATCAACAATGAAAGCGATTGGCGATGATCGCTGAACACCGGCACGCATGCCGACTTTCTCGTGACCCCGCTATGGGATGGGATGCGACATAGTTTTGCTTTCAGACGCAGGACGGATCTGGTAATTGCTCGTGTGATCTCTCCGATGCCGCTGAACTCCTCGTCGGTGCTATGGACAAAAAGTGAGAGAATTATCGAGTAGTGTGTCCACGCTTCCATCGGCGTTCGATTTCGTTGTATGAGTCAGAACCTGAGGGCATCTGCATTGGAAAAGACTTCAATCTGAGCTTCGGCTCCGTGCCGGCGGTGTCTCAAGCTTTCATCCAAGATCTCTCTTCTAAGGGCCTTTCATCCTTTATCCAATTGTTGATGGAGCATAGACGGCTTCAAATCGTGCGACTTGACAACTACATAGTCAAATCAGTTTACAAATACGCCTTTCTGGGATCGCCTCCCCGTGATGAAAGGACGAGAAGTCCACGACGGGCCTTCTTCCCAGCCCAGAAAAGATGCCAGTGGCAGCGATGACGAGAAATGCCGGATATCACCATTACCTGCGGTGCTGGAGAAGCAAACAAGGACGGATGTGCAGGATACACCTTCCACCATACCGCCCCAGGCCACGAACATTCCTCATATCGACGTGGAGTCTGGCTCAGAGACAGACGCGCAGTCCCTCATAGTTCCTCGGGGGTCCAGAAGAGGTCTCTTCGCCACTGTAACGGTTCTTGCCGAAGTCCGAAACCCATATCTCTATTCAAAGAGCAGAAAATGGTTCATCACGTTCGTGGTGGCTTTTGCTGCGGCTGCCACCTCGCTTGGGAGCGCCATCATTTATCGTGAGCACACATCGGAGGAATCCAGACACCATTCTTGACTCAGTTGCTGACTTTCTTTGCTAGCTGCCCTGGCAGAGACAGCTCGGGACCTCCATGCCAGTCCCACGGTGACCAACCTCTCCGTCGCTCTGTACATGCTCAGCATTTCGTTTTGCCCACTCTGGTGGTCGACCTTGAGCGAAACAGCCGGACGCCGGACAACCTATCTGGTTTCATTGTTCTTTTTTGTCCTCTTCGCCATACTTTCGGCCACAGCCAAGTCGATTGGCGTATTTGTTGCGATGCGTATGCTCTCTGGTGGTGCTGGTGCATCGGTTCAGGCAGTCGGGGCTGGTACCTTGGCCGACATCTGGGAACCTTTCGAAAGAGGCAAGGCCATGGGTCGTTTCTATCTAGGGCCCCTATGTGGCCCGCTCCTGGCTCCTATAATTGGAGGGTAAGTCATGAGATGGTTGAAGAGCTCTCCTATGGTCATCTGCTTATGCCTGTTGACATTGGAGGTATTAAATGCTGACGTTGATAAATCCAGGCTCCTGGCTGCGCGTTGGGGCTGGAGGAGCACGCAGTGGTTCCTCGTCATCTATGGTGGAATTAGTCTCGTGTTCCTTACCTTTGCACTGCCCGAAACAGTCAAGATGCACGACGATCCTCAAGCTGAGGTTGCTTCGGAGCGAGACACGATACCAATCGTCTCACGAACCCGCTTCCGAACGAAACGATTCCTTCGCCTGTCTCGCCAGGTACTGTTCGACCCACTGAAGATGGTCATGCTGCTTCGCCACCTTCCAATCCTCTTTACCGCCTACTGGGCTTCCCTCGCATTCGGCACGTTGTACATTGTCAATATTTCTATGCAAGAAGCCTTTGCCAAGTCTCCTTACAATTTCTCGGTGTCCCAGGTTGGTCTGACATATATCCCAGCTGGCGTTGGGTTTATGGTATCGGCCCTGTTTGCTGGAAGATGGGCCGATTATGTTATGGCGAGACAAGCAAAGAGAAAGAAGAGGTATGACGAAAGCGGCAAGTTGGTCTTGCGACCTGAAGATCGTATGATGGAGAATGCTTGGATAGCTGCCATTGCCTTTCCTGTAGCATTGCTTTGGTATGGCTGGAGCGTCGACCAGGGGGTTTTCTGGGTAGTACCGGTACGATGTCTTGTTGTCTTCTTCCTGTTGAAAGACCAAATCTGACGATCGATTCCTACAGTTACTGGCATCTTTGATCTTTGGCCTTTCTGCAATGCTCATCTTCGGCCTGGCTGTTACGATGCTGACCGAGTTCATCCCTCGCAAGCCTAGTAATGGCGTCGCAGTGGCCAACTTCCTCCGCAATATCTTCTCGTGCATTGGCACTATTCTGGGGGATCCGTTGATCCACGCCGAAGGGACAGGATGGATGTTCACAGGGTTGGCAATCCTTGTTAGCACGGGGACTTTGGTCATTTGGTGGATGAGGGCGAAAGGTGCCCAGTGGCGCAAGGAGAATGAAGGGAAAGTTGGATAATCAATGCGACAGGATGAAACTTATATCCCGCTCCTCATTGCTTTAGGTTCCAGGACGTCTTGCACCAACTAGTACATGCCAACAACTGCATTGACCTGATATGAAGTGATGCGGGTTTGGCATGTCTGAAAAGATGCTGGCATTTGGGAGCTAGATTGACTGGCTACTTGAGACGGTCCTGAAGTGGTTGAACTGCTATCATACGCCGACCTACCTTGTGCAAACATTGACCGCAGATGCAAAGTTCTTCCTCTTCAGATTTGACCTGGGTTTGACTCCGTGGAGTCGCACACGTGCGCGCAACGGAGGACCCAAGATCGGGTATTTTTGAAATATCTCCTTCCGGCTCTTGTTCCACCGTTATTGTAGAGAGAGATTTGTAATCTGGTCGTTGTTCCCACGGTCCACGTAAAGAAGCAGGGGAGTCGTGTCATCAACGAGTGCGCCGGGATTGCTTCAAGCCCGAACTAGAGGAGGCAATGCTGCGGACAGGAGAGAAGAATTCAGGTGCGCAGAGCGGTGGTCGCCATAAATTGAGCATTGCGTTGGTAGTAATAGCAAGTGAATCGCGCGAATAGTGCCGTCGCAGGTTCCAGGGGTCGAGAGTTTACGACGTGAGAACTATGATCGTCGACATACAGTTGTTTCGATCTAGAATGACAGATCGAAGGGAAGTTGGAAACATAAAGATACAGCATCATCGAAGGAAGAATGGTCAATCGAAACATCGCAGGCGTTGGGAATGATCCCTTGCGGTACGGAATATCTTTATACCGACGGTAGTCTCCTGCTTACTCATAATCTCGCTTCCCCCTTTCCTTGTGATGTTCAATGTCTTCCTCCTGACTACGATCCGATGCATCAGTCCTCTGCTTGCATGATCTACCATTGTCTTCTATGAAATATGTCTGAACGTTCTATCGCTATAGTCTGGCTTATTCTTGTCTGTACATCGAACTGAATCATCTGAATCCCCAAACAGCAATTCACCCCGGAACTCCGAACCATGGTCTCTTTTCATCATACTGGGCCAGAGACTACTTACGAACGACTTCTTGATCCTCTGCCACAGCCGTCCCTTCTTGTTGCTCCGACTTGTTGAATTTACGTATAACCTGCAACGTGGCGTAGTAACTAAATGGCAGGGCGAAGAACCAAAGCCCAAAATTGATACTAGCAGTGGCAATCAATGCGGTGGGAACAGCCTGCACCCCGAACCCTACTGCCACGCCAGCAGTCTCTATTCCGCGAAGCAGAGAGCTGTACCGAATCTGGTCACCTGGGGAATCTGACAGGTTACTGATGCACCAGTAAATATAGTTCTCTACCATCCCAAGGCTGATGCGCTCGAACAGATACAGACCGAAACCACGGCCAAAGGTCTTCTGGTCACCCCAATCAAGCACTGGCTCCGTGTGACGGTATTCATTTTGGATAATGACCGCCCAAATCCATGTCGCGCTGTTGAGCAGAGCGATCAAGGTGTATGTAACAATGGCGCGTGTCTGCCGACTTTTGCTCCATGGGAGATCTACAAGTGAGCCAGTGAGCCATGTTGCTAACGTCCCCACGACAGCAGACATGAAGCTGCCTAGCGCTCGAGACCGCACCGTGAAGTATGTCGCGAGATATGTCCCGGGATACGCTTGAATCCACCCAAAATACCAGAAGAGTGGTGTCAGCAGAAGGATTGGCTTGCTCCTGATCAAACGCCACATCTGCTTGAGTTCGGTTCTCCAGGCAATTCCCCTGGGTGCATAGATGCGAGTGCCATCATCTCTCCTGACCTTCTCTGGGTTCGACAGCAGAAGTCCAAAGAAAAACCCTAGGCACTGAATGGCGATGAAGGCAAGATATGTCTGATAACCGACCTTGCCACGCTGGTTCATCTTGTGATTTATCCCGAGAGAAACCGCTCCCCCTATGATATTGCCAAAGTTACGGAAAGTGAACCAAGTGGCGATGTATCGACCTCGTTTATGTTGCTCTGGGTACCCTGTGGCAATGGCACCTTCAACGCTCCAGAAGAAGCCTGCACTGATCCCACAGGCCACAGCGCCAAAGTACACGAACCAAGTTGCACCTGTACGGTTGTTGACGTATAATCCGGCCGCGTAAAGTGGATAGCCCAGGGCTCCGACAGCGAGCGTCCAACGGAACCCAATCAAGTTGGTCAGCCAGGGTCCTGCAAAACAAGTCACTGTCATGAAGGCATATAGAAGAGCGTTGGCTGCGTTGACAAGGTCAGGACTCTGAGAGCCGCCCACGCCCAGCCCATTCATGGCACTCCAAATGCCTGGCGCGCAGAATGCGCATGTCCCCACAACGAGAATTTGAAAGAGAGTCGTGCGATAGATAGAATACCGGCTCCGGTGCAAAGGTGGTTCGGCTGACTGTTGCGGACGGGGAGACGGAGGGCTTGATATTTCCTGGTCCCCAATATCCAAGACTTCCTTTCCATCGACTGGAAGTGTCGACATCTTGAGGGCAGATCTTGACTGAAGTCAGAGCTGGAGTATGCTCACTAACACAGAGTGAGAGTTTCCAGGCTACTACAAGAATACTGGAAGAGACAGAGGAAGTACCAAAATGAGAGGATAGGGAAGAAGATGCAGATTTATCAAAGTGTCCATCGAAGCCCTTCGAGGTTTCTGATTGTCTCGAAAAGCTAAATTGTGAGTACAGGCACAACTATCAGTACCAAGGAAGCACGCAAGCGAGCACGCAAACGAGCATTGATGTGATAACAGATGGCTGTTACCACTCTACCTATTTCGACATGAGCCAAGTCTGCCTAGACCAAGGACAAGAGACTTTTACTGGTGACCTGCTCCTTGGAACTGTGCTATTTGCACATTTGAATTCTCACTGTTTACCATTGGTTCTGATACTTATCATATCACTGTACCAAGGCACCCGAACTCGACCAATGGATGTACTCTCCCTTGAGTGACGGTTCATGCAAGACTGCTGACTCGACAGCCCTTCCATAAGTGGGACTTTCGCGATATTGGAACAAGATGACACCATATTGTACATGCCAGCGGAGAAGTCCTATGAGTACTTCTACCCTGCCTCGGCTTCCCCTCAAGTCGACACTCATAAACCCAACACTCGTTGTCAAACAGAATCACGACTTGTTATTGCCTTATTTGTACGCGATTGCCCAAGATTCCAGCCCCGGTGGACAGAAGGCGATTTTCACAGGCGACCGGAAAAGTCTCATACCATTCATCGCTTCGAGTGGCAATATCTGTCTGATTTCGTTAGAATAGCGATGACAGCCTCTGTGCAACATCTAGCGGGGCACTCCCTTAAGCTCGACAGTGCATCGTCACCTCTCTTGGCCTTCGAATCATTTGATCTGCCATCGACGAACCAACGTATCTTGGGAGCACCACATCCTCCCAACACGGTTATCCCACTAGCATTACGACCATCTATTCACGACAATGCGGAGGTGTCTCTGGACACGGTAGTTGATACCATAAAGTCACTCCAAGCCCAGGACGGTCTTCTGACCAAGAAACTCGCTCGTCACGGCACCCTGCTCTTCCGCGGCCTTCCCATTCACAACGCACAGGACTTTAGCAAGTTTGCCCACGCCTTTGGGTACAAGCCCCATGAGATTATAGGAATCGTCGTGGACAGGCCACTGCTTGCACCCAACGTAGCGCCTGCCAACGAGGCGCCTAAGGAAGTCTTGATATACAATCACAATGAATCACCACAGGTGCCTCATGCTCCTGAATACATCTTCTTCTACAGCCATCGTGCCCCAGCCAAGGGTGGAGAGACCCCAGTTTCATCCTCTCTGGAATTATTCGCCCGTGCCCAACAGGAGATTCCCGAATTCATATCCGAGCTTGTCCAGAAGGGAGTTCTCAGCAAGGTCACCTACAAGGTCAACAAGCAGTATGAAGGAGGCTCCACTCTTCGACAGGCATTCGGCAAGGAGATCAAGGACGGCGACAACGAAGCTACTAGGAGGGCTAAGGTCGAGGCTCAAATAGCCCGCTATGGAAGAGGTAAACACACAACCTGGGAATGGGTCGACGATGATACACTGGTCTTGACGCACCGGCTTCCTGCCGTCCGTACCCAACCAGACACCAAGCTCCCAACACTATTCACCGGATTAGCGTCGTACTATAAGAACGGCCAGGTCAACAAAGGGGCTAGGAAGAATATCGTTACCCAGCTTTTCGGGGATGGCACACCAATCCCAGAGAGATACTTGGCCCATCTTGCCAAGTTAACGGACGAACTGAGGGTCCTCCACAAGTGGCAGCGAGGCGACGTGCTTGTGTATGACAACATCATTGCGCAACATGGCCGACAACCGTGGGAAGGCGAGCAAGAGGATCGCGTCGTTATGGCTAGCCTCTTTGACGGGAACGTTCCTGGGGCATATGTAGATGAAGATTGGGCGCAAGTTGTGCAAGCTCTCGACGGATGATGCTGTTTATTTATGGCAGAGGATGCAAGGATCTATCTTACTAGGCATCATTCAACGCTTCAGACGCATTGATGTTACCAAGAGATGCTTCTATTTGATATACAAGATCAACCATATGAACAAATGTTGTGTACCATCAGTTACCTGCCTGTTTATTGCCTGATCCGTTGATGTTTCAGTAGCGATTGTTGTCCAAACATGCTATTATACTCTCGTCATATTTCTCTGGTCATTCAGTCATGACTAGCTCGATGCTTCTGCTGTGTCGGGGTCTCCCTTACGACCAAAGGAGTCGTGAACAAGCATCATTGTCATGTCTCGGAGAGCAGGATAGCTTTCCACGATAGGCCAGATGATACAAGCCAGGGCACTGAAGAAGATCCACATCAGACTCACGACGACCCAACCTTCGAACGCTGCTTTGGTGAAGATCCATCCCGTGCCGTAAAAGGTGAAGGGGAACAGAATGATGGCGACGACAAAGAAGACCGCGCAGCTCCAATAAGCCAGCCGCCGGGCCTTGTGGTACGACTTGAAGTCCAGAGGCTCGATGTGGTTTGTGGTGAGATAGTCGACCACATCATTGCCCGTAGTAGGAGCCGCCGCCACAATTTCTGAAGGTGAAGTACTCGTGGCCGTTGTCATCTTGTTGGTGGTCATATTGGTCGGTGGATGATCAGGGGCCGTTGTCGGCTCTGTCTTGTCACTGCTGGTGGTGGTGGTGGTAGGATCAGGAGTTAGAGCTACCACGTCTCCGGCGACCATCACTTCCTGTCCGCCAAGCACCGCGGTCCCTCGAATCTTTTCCACGCGGGCAACGTGTGCAGGATCGGTCGAGGTGTATTTGTACGGAAAGAAGATCGACAGGGCAACGACCGCAACTGCGCCGGTGCCGCAGGCTGTGGCACTTCCGGCCAGGGCGTTGGTCAAGTCGCCCGTGGTGACCGCAGTGATGGATCCGGACCTGATGTGTGTGGTCACAAACCAGGCGATCAGTCCCGACGGTGAGGCGATCAAAGGAGCGCCGATAGCAGCAATCGTCGAAACCCTCGTCGGAAACAGGACGATAAACCCAAGTGGGATGCCACCGCCTCCGACGAGAACGCCGCCGGCGGTGATGATCCACGTGATGTCGATGCCACTGGCACTCAGTCCACAGCAGAAGGCGGCCAAGAGCAGAGAATAGACCACGATGCCGTAGTGTGCCTGCTTGACCAGTCTCGAGGACGACGCCGATGGATTGATGTAGAGCTTGTATACGTCAAACGTCCAGAGGGATGAGACTGCGATGAGCTCGGCCGACGCGGCAGACGTGACGGCCATGAACAGCAACAGCAGCATCAAGGCGGCTCCATTCTTGCCCATGAGTGCAATCGCAGTGGCAGGGGCTGAAAATCCACCGCCGACCTGAGCAGGCGTCAGAGGGTTGGGATATGTCGGAAACGATGGCGAGCCGGTCAAAGCCACGGCACCCAGTCCCATGGCCGTAGCGAACGCGTACGGTATACCGTACCATGCGAGCTAGCTTCATGTTAGCATAAATCAAATGGGCCGCAGAAGAGTAGTACAAACTTACACCACCTAACAGATATGCCTTGACACTGGTTTCAGGCTTCGAAGCAATGGCTCGTTGCCAATACGCCTGATCCATCCACACTGTCGAAAAGCTGCCCAGGAAAATCAGGACTGCGAACTTGATTCCGGTCGTCGATCGAAATGTGAGCCACGAGCCATCCCGGTTCCCTGCAAGCGGAGTAGCTTTCGAAGCATCGACCAACAAATCGTAAACTCGCCCCGGGCTGCCAGCGTAGTCGTCCGAAGTGTATAACGTAAAGGCAAAGATGAAGATGGCCACAAAGAGGATCACAGTGTGGAGATAATCGGCGACAAAAGTGCTTCGAAGACCTCCTTGGATGACATATGCCGCCACGGCGATTGGGATCTGGCATCACACCAGTCCATGTTAGCGTACTGTATATCCCACTTTTCCCGTACACAACAACTCCTTACAATGAAACACGCTGCGTAGACGTTTACTCCAGATAGTCCCGCTAGAACCTGTGATCCGCCGAGCACCAAGGTGGCACCGACGACTGTATGTAGTGTGGGGTTAGTGTCGATATGCTTGAATGGAGATATCGATGATCTCGACAAATAAACACTCACACATGTTGACGACCCAGCCAAAGAAGGTGAAGATGCCATGAGCCACTGAGCCACGAGTTAGTGCACCAGCCAGGATTACCAAACGAGCGGCACACGTACCTTTACCGTGGCGTGAGAGCACAATTTCTGGAAACGTGTGCGCCCCTGGAACGTCTCTTTTCACTCGAAGTGAGAGTAGTGCAAACAGAATGACCTGCGACGAGCCGAGAGCCGCGTACCACATCGGGCCAGAGATGCCAAAGCTGTATGCGAAAGTGGAGCTGGTCAAGAGGGTAGCAGACCACGTCCAAGCCGAGACGATGCCCGCGACGATGAGACCCGGCTTGACGTTCCGCGACGCCGTGTTGAACTCCTCGGACTGTTTGGTCGAAAAGGCAAAGTATCGGTTCTGGAACTTGGTGGTGAGGATCATGATGAGACTAAAAGCCGCGCCGATCCCTGCGATAATGCCATACCCGACCCCGGGGCTGAGCACTCTCAACTCAGGGCCGACCGAGTACGTTGACATGATGATGTCTGACACAACTGCGATTCTTCAAGAACGGAACAAATGGTATGTCGAAGACTTGACCGCCTCTGTCGTTGTCGTATCGACCCATGTTTATATATCTGTACATCACAATGTTCGAGAGATAAGACATCTTTAGGTATTTGGTTTGTTTGAATCCCACTGGGGTCTCAAAGATAAGGGATTCGGGCTGGAGATTCCAAAGTCGTTGATTTAATCAACGTATCGATGCTATCGCTATCTAGCAGTGCATCAACTATATTGAAAGGTCGAGTTGCCGTCGGTACGGAAGAAAGGCCCAGGCGTCTTTCGACAACGTTGCCGCAGTTGAGAAGTTCAACGGCGCCTACGCTAAGGAGTTGCCCGCCACCGATCACGGCGGCTATCCAACGTTCTTGGAGGAACAGAGCACGTAGGCGCCGTTGATAACTGTTTTAGGGGCGCTGAGTTTGAACTTGCGGCTTATCACTCAGGGTATACCGCGTATCGTAGACAATTTATCAGGCCCAACAGGTTGTATGTTGCCGCCGTTGATTAGCCCCCAGCCTCGACTTCTTCCAGAATGATAATGCGCAGTCAGTCTTGCACAGCCAGAGGCCTAGATAAGTGCAGAGCACTGGACGGACTGGGTGGTGTAGGAGATAAAGAATGCACCGCCTTGGGCGTGTCACTGATCGGGAATGGTGAAGGTAAACATCGTTTTGCTAGTTCATCTGTCGTCGCCAGCTTCGTAGCCGCGGTTACCTCTCCAAATGAAGAAAGACTTTAGAAAGTCCATAAAAAGGGTGGCATGTCGCACTCGAAGAGCAATAGTATTTCCTTCTATCAACTGATCGGTAGGCTCCCCAATGGCTTCAAGTTGGGAAAAACTTGCTTCCAAGAAGCGAGATTCCATTCTGGCTGCTATTCCTCTAGAATGGCGACTACCACAACCGCTTCCTACCCCCGAAGCCCAGAAAGTCGTTGCTGGGTCGTATGTTCGGCAGTTTTTGTCCGCTCGAGAGGTTGAAATCACCGAAAACGACGCGGTGACCATCACTGAGCATACGACGAGCGGTAAATGGAAGGCAACAGAAGTCGTGACAGCCTTTTGCCACAGAGCAGCTCTCGCACACCAACTGGTCCGTAGCATCTCAACGTGATAGAACAAATGATCAAGTCGATGCTGACCGGCCGATGTGTAGACAAATTGCCTTCACGAGATCTTCTTCGAGCAAGCAATCGAGCATGCCAAACGACTTGACTCTGCATTTGCGGCCGGGAACGGTCCTATCGGTCCTCTCCACGGGCTTCCCGTCAGCTTCAAAGATCAGTTCCATGTTAAGGGCGTGGAGACGACCATGGGCTATGTTGGCTGGATCGATACATTTGAAGGCCTCAAGGGAACCGGGAAAGAGAAGAATGTCGATAGCGAATTGGTCCGAGAAGCCAAAGCATTAGGAGCAGTGCCTTTCTGCAAAACGAGCTTGCCTCACACAGTAATGAGCGGAATTACCTGGAACAACATCGTGGGCTTCACGTTGAATCCACACAATCGTCTTCTTAGCTGTGGTGGCAGCTCGGGAGGTGAAGGAGCCCTCATTGGCATGCGTGGAAGCCCGATCGAATTTGGAACGGATATTGGTGGGAGTATCAGGTCAGTCTCATCGTGGGACCTTGGAGTTCAGACATATTTCAACTGACTGAACTCAAAGGATACCATCCGCCTTCAATGGGCTGTACGGTATCAGACCATCGTTTGGTCGTTTGCCATACGCAGGAGCGGCCAACAGCATGCCGGGTCAAAATACGATTCCCTCAGTTTGTGGACCACTGGCAACCTCGCTTGGAAGTTTGAAGTTGATGCTTCAAGCCATTTTGAGTCAGGAACCATGGCAGCACGATCCTGCAGTTGTGGAATTACCTTGGAGGGACGACCTTTACACGCCGCTGTCCGCATTTGGCGCCAAGTTGACATTTGGGCTTCTCCCTACTGATGGGCTTGTTAATCCCCAGCCAGCAATTAGGCGTGCCTTTGAGACAGTGAAAGACCTCATCATTTCAATGGGCCACGAGGTGGTGGAATGGAAACCTCCTTCCCAGCAAAATTTAGTGAAACTCGCAGTAAGTCCTCACGGCCACCAAAACTTGATGTGTTCTCCATACTGAAAAGGGCCACAGCTTGAGGTTTTCACTGCTGACGCAGGCCTTGATATCTGGCATCACATTGGGCTTTCCGGTGAAACTCTTGCAAGTGACGTTGCAGCGTTGTACGGAAAAGAGCCCGGCACGCCGAAGACAGTCGACAAGATGTGGGAGGCCAATCTGCGTCTTCGACAATACCAGAAGGAGTACATGGATTACTGGAACAGCACTGCCACCATGACTAAGTCAGGAAGACCTGTTGATGCCGTTTTGACGCCGGTGTCAGCCGTACCAGCATTTCAATTTGGCAAATCAATTCCGATCGGTGGGTTCTGCTTTCATGAGCTGACGTTGCTGGAGCTGAGATGAGCATAGGGTACACGCCATGGGTCAACGCACTGGACTATACGTCGGTCGTATTTCCCGTGACCAAGGTCGACAAAAATATTGACACTTTCGACGACCAATATCGGCCGATAAATGAAGCAGACAAGCAGGCGTGGCAAGAGAGTACGTGTCCTTCTGGCGTCGACAGATGTTTCAAGTCGCTGACAACTGATTCTTAGATGATCCCGAGCTTGAACACGGCACACCTGTTGGCCTGCAACTTGTGGGGCGGAGACTCCAAGAAGAAAAGATTCTGGGTCTGGTAGACTTGATTTCAACGTCACTAGCTGCTAAACAGAAGATCATGTAGTCGGCATGTGGCTTGCAAGAGATATGCTAGCATGCCACTCAAAGCAACAAAAGCCGAGTACCTAGTTGATTCATAGCGGCGACCCAACTACATATCTCTCTGCCTCCTGGCTGCGATGCTCGAGTCTTCCAACACTCCTCTAGGATTTCCAGTGTCCACATTGTCATGACCAGGGGATGCGTGCCTTCTTCAAATGGCGGAAATAGTGCACGGAAGCGTGAATACTCTGATTCCAAGGCCAGACAACCCGCTACACAGTATGGCCAAGAGGGGATGTTATGCGCCGAGTAAGTGCGCATGTACTCGAGTGCGGCCAATGTCTGAAGGACAGAGTTTCGAATTTCGGGTATGTTAGGGAAGTACCCCGAGACGACGACGTGAAGGAATACAAGGGCAGCATGGATAAATGTGCTGGTAATCATTCGGAATTCTTCGTCCCGTGATAAACCTGCCGATGCTGAAGATGACGGAGTTGAAGTGGAATTGGTGCCCAGAGTGCCGCCATTAGGTATGGAAAACGAAGTTGAGGATGGCATCGATGATGATCGTCGTAGAGGACGAGCACATCGCGCGGCACCATCTTGGAGTTTCCTCTCAATCAAGGCTGCACGGCGGTTAAGTTCCCGTAGACTGAGTGTGCCAGCCTGTGAGGCTTTCTGTTTCCAGTCCTTCAGGACAGCGATTTCGAGAATGGTGAGGAGAACCCAGTCCTCGCACCCACGCAGGTCCCTGAGCTTGTCCTTCTCGGGCTGATAGATAGCTCTGATGCGGCCAATAGCTTGAGCCGATTGCGGAGTCATTCCGAAGGTGGCGGTAGCACAGACAAAGACGTAAGTATACCAATCAAGGAAAAAGGTGAAAGCAGACTGTTCGCTGTCAGAGAGGAGGTGGACGGGGATATCGGTTCGGATAGAGTCGTCAAACCCTTCAGACGGGGATGCTGGTATAGGCGTTGTATTTCCTTTGCCTGGGATGATTGAGTTCGAGGCAACATCAAGAGTTGACAGAAGAGCGCTGGCGGCGTCGAGATGCATTGTCCAATCGCTGACCCCAAAACCTCTCCTGGGAATCCAGAGCTATGTAAATATGAAAATTTCAGATTAGTTTCAGGTTCTGAATGTAAAACAAATGCAGAGAAGCCTTGACAGGTGAAAGCGAATTCGGGGTGAGAATGGGTTAGGAGAAATAGGAGCTACAAACCTCAAAAAATATGAGGTGAATGATACACACGAGCGCCTCAACCCCGGCTGCCATCTGACTAGCACCTGTCTTTGTGGCCAACTGGTCGAGATGGTCGCGCAGATCAGCCACACTTTGCAGATGCTGCATCTCCAGGTCGTGGTAAGGTTGGGGAACATCAGTAAGCGGTCCAAGGAGGAATTGTGCTTTGTCACACGCACTCAGACAAACGACCGCGGTGTATAGGGGTCGGATGCGTAGAAACAGGTTGAGAAGCCACCCTCGACCATTGTCTGCTGCCGAGTATTTGAAGAAGGGAGCAACACGTGGAAAAATGTGATCTAAGTAATACATAATCAGGTTGAGTTCGGATTCGGTAAACGAGATGGGCGCAAAGGAAGGAGGGCTAGGGTCAGTGCTGCATCGATTCGATATGTATGTCGAGTTAGAATAGAGCAAGCCGAGATTGCTTCTTCTAGGCTCATGAGACTTTCTGATCGCAAGACAGCAATCTCGATCGTATGGAGGTGTGGTGCGTTGTAGCCGCTGGGAAGATCTGTCCAGCATCAAGATTGAGCTCCGCTGGGTCCATGATGATGAATCTGGCGACGGGGATTCCACGAAAGACCGACCAGTTGCAGCCCCTGAGCTAGAGTCATAGTTGCAGAGAGAGTCGTTATTGGCAGCGGTGGTTTTGCACCTTCGAGTGCGCCGTAGTCTGTAACTCTCCTTGATGCGTCGCTGGAGGGTGCCCATCATGTTCTTCTCGGTTGGACCGCCATCCATCCAAACCGGCTTTGCATCATAGCCGTAGAATGTTATCGAACGTAATCTACAAGATGAGCAGGCCGGGCGGGCCTCGTCGCACTTCTTTTTGCGAGCCCTGCATGTCCAGCAGCCGCTGGTCTTGCGGGGCATTGTTTCAGATGAGACGTTTGGCCATCCCTCGTGCAATGATCAAGCGAGGCTGCATCGGGATCGAGTCCGCGCTTTAGAATAACACTGACTGCTTGGCCTCAACAACTTCCAGGTAGGGCGTGCAGGTTGAACTGAAGAGACTCCTGGTCGTTGTTGCAGGGCATCACTGAGAACGAAAACAATATGTACCTCGTACCTCGGACTCTTATCGGGAGATTGATTAGTGAGTCTGACCTGATTGGTTGAATGGATGACCAAGGGTGGTTTGACCTTCGTGTTCGTATTCGTACCGACAATATTGAAGGCATTGATGTATGAACGAGTCTAAGCCTAGGTACTTATGCGTCGTTGTATTTCCAACTTTCGTAGGGAGGAATAGGAACAAGTTAAGACAAATTCAAGTTTGCAAAGAATTCCGAGTAATCCTGGCAATACACCAGGTAAGACAGCTGCGACGTGGACGTCTGGGTGTACAGAAGCCTCATGTTATGGTCGAACATTCAGGAAACGTGTCATGAGTCAGTGCTTTTCGATGCTCAGGGTCATCTCTGATCTGGACTTGGACCTTGAGAAACAAGTATTGGGAAATAGGACGATCTGGAGCTGGTTTCTCGCCGAGCTGCCAAACGCGCTATCTGCAAACATAGCTTCAGAACAAATCTATCTCTAATATACAAACATCAATATATACATAGTTGCGGAGTACACACCTTGAAACCCAGAAGTCAAAGATATTGTACTCGAATCTGATTGCCTCGTCCACAAAGACGATCGCATAAATAGGTCATGGCGCAGCACATGAAAACGGTCTCAATCCATAAAAGTGCTTGGTCCTTCCTGGGGGCCTAGTCATAATTGGCTCATGATCTGGAAGCATCTTTTTGACTCTGAGAACTGGCGCTCATGACCGGTTGGTAGGTCGGAAGAACCTGCTTTAACTGCTCTTTCTGCTTCATCTTGCCATAGCCGTAGACAAGGCCACTGAAGAAGCCCAGCAGAATAGCCGAGATACTGCCAAATGTGACAGGAGCATCGAAAAAGACGATGCCGCTGATGGCAAGAGGAAGCTTGTTCAGATAACCAACAAACGAGTACGTTGTGGATGAGGTTTTGCGAATGCACCAGGCAGAAGAGTACGAGATGAAGATGGCGCCCAGACCAGAGTAGAACATGCCAATCATGATATTGTTCCGTGACTCGGCGGGGAAATTCTTCGCAAAGTTGGCCGCAGACCAGTCCTCGGTGATCAGAGAGCAGATAATCATTATGGGGAGGGAGAGCAGGTTGTTATAGAACATGGCTGTGGTATAACGGTTAATTTGCGTTCACAAGTCTGGCGTTGGATATCATGGAGCAATAACAACTTACTATCCCAATCTTTGAAGTTCAGTGAGGTGATGAACTTGCGCGTGCCCAGAACATACGACGCAGTGCAGAAGACGTTTAGCCCCATCCAGAAATAGCCGGCGTTCAAGGTCGAAATGGCAGCGGTGGTTTCGACCGAATGTCCGACGCCCTGCAGTGCAGCTTGTATATCTGCCCATGCAGCAACAATAGAGCTGAGCACCATGAAGCCGAACGATAGCAAAAGTAGTGGAGTAACGCTGCCGCCAAACCATAGGACCTCACCATAAGCAATGACGATGATGGTTAAATTCTTGAAAATCGTGTAGACTGGAACCGATAGAAATTGAAGCGCCTTGGTGCTGGTGTAAATCATGCCGACGAAGACGACGGACACGGGGAGCCCTGATCCAGTATTAGCACGAGCCGTTCACTGGCTGCGGCGGACATACATTTCTTGACCTTGCTGCTCTCCAAGGCAGCCAGCTTTGGAATCATGCCCATGTTTTTCAAAACCAGGATTGCAGCCGTGCAGATCATGGACTACCGAGAATGTATCAGCCGAAGGACCTTGACATAGTCGCAGAGTGACCTACCTGAATGGCCAGATACAAGAAATTCAAGCTCCACGATGAGCCGGAAACGACATATTTGTTGACAACCGTCATACTGATCGATGAAAAACAGTAGGCCAGAACAGCAGCACCAGGATTGTTCTCGAGTTGCGAGAGTGCACTACCCTTGCTGCCATTGTCGCCCGGTGGCTGATGGGGCGCAGGCTCCGAGAGGAACTTCTCCCGTTCACTAAACTCCTTGTCTTTCATTTTGCTGATATCTCTTGTCTCTGGATTCTCGTTGTTCTTGTCTGGCATCACCGTCTCATTGTTGTATCGAAAGATTCAAAAAGCGATGCTTCGGAGAGGGTTTTGGACGAGACGAAAAGCTGGCGACCCTCGGGGGTGCTGTGCAGTCGGGATATGTGATCGACTCGAAGGAATTAGGGCCGATAACTGAGACACCGCTCCGTGCCCTCTACTGTAAGTTAAAAGTGTCTAAAGACTGAACCGGCCAAAAAAAGAAACCGACGCTGAGACACGAAAAAGATCGAGTGCGATGTAAGGGCGACGCGTTTAATTGCGCTAGACATGAAAATTACCGAGATAGGCTTAGACGCTACGGCGAGGCAGAGACGCCTGTTTGACCCCTTTAATTGCATGCAACGCGGCCAAGGATCATAATCGTCCTTTTCACATGAACAACGATTGTTAGCGGTCTCCTTCGAAGCACAGGGTGTCCGTAATGTTTCACAGAGTCCATCTCCAGCTCTCAGCCCCGTTGAAAACAGCCCGTTCGTTGTCAGCTGCGCGGTTATAGCTGGAAAGTTTAGCCCAAGCTGCAATGCTCGTGATTATCAAGCACGCCTGAAGAGCCATCGTGACGCCCAATCCTGTGGTGTACGTTGGGGCTTCCTTCTGGAGGTATATCGTGCTGCCTAGCAAGCCGCCAATTGTCCCCCCGGCAATGTTAAGGACGGAGGCAACGGATCGTTTGGATGATCCTACGACATTGTTTTGCCCGAAGATCAGGATAGCTGAATTGTTAGATTGACACGCCGCAATCGCTAAACATGTGCCTGCATATCGAGTCTCAGGAGAGAGATTGAGCTGGGAGATCACTTGACGATTGTCAGCCTAAAGCCCCGACGAACCGAAGGATCAATGAGAAGACTTACTGGCGAGGCCAACAATGCCTATGCAGCCTTGTATGATGACAAGGGGAAGTCGACGCTGCATTCGATCGGCAAAGTACGAACTCAGGAGCAGGAACCCAACTGCAACCAGATACGGCGGAGCACTATACAAGTTTGCTTGAAGGCCAGAGTATCCGAGTCCCTGTTTTGATGGTTTTTATTAGGCTGGACAGACTCGACGGTTCGTGGTCAACTTACCACCAATATAGATGGCACGTAAAAGGCCAGACCATACACCATGCAGACGTTGCACAGATACATGAACGTGACGAGCCAGATGGTCCAGTCTCCGAATGATCAGCGACGTGTGCAGGATGAACTTAATTGCCAGCTCACCTTTCAAATCTTTGAGATTCTTGAGAGTGACTTGTGAAGTTGCCGCATCACCCCTGTCCTCGTTCAACTCTTGCATACGTATCTCTCTCTCCCGCTGCGAGAGGAAAGTGGCTCTGTCGGGGAAATCAACGATGAAAAAGTAGGTTGGTATGGCAAATGCTGCAGTTACTGCCCCCTCGATCTGACACATGTGAGCTGAAAGGTCCTACTAAATGCGAGTAGAGAACTTACTGTGAAGATCCACCTCCAGCCAAGCCATCCGGCATGACCTTCCAGCAATGCAAGCGCGTAGGCTAACACTCCTGCAAAAGAGCTTGCCACCAGACCAATGCTGTAAAGGATGGCGAGCATCTTGTGAGCTTCGTACCGAACATACCAGCTGGAAATCAGGTAGATGCATGCCGGGAAAATGCTGGCCTCGAAGGCTCCGACCAAGACACGACAAAAGGCGAGAACACCCCAGTGTTTGGTATGGCCTTGCGCTAGCGTACTCACGCCCAAAGCAAGCATCAAGAATGCCAGAGTCTTCGCAACTCCGAACTTGACGAGAGCCATATTTCCTGGTAATTCGGCTCTTTCGTTGGTGTGAGAAATCCAGGCCGTTGATGTGGAGCGACGAACGAGACTTACATCATATAAGCCGGAAAGAAGACAAGCAGGCACACAGAATACGGAGCACTTCCATGCATGCTCAAATCCTCGGTCATTCCAACGACCTTGGCCTAGTAGACGGTCAGATATCCACAATTGACTCTTATAGGGCTGGGTGGTACAAGCAGACCTGCCCAATATTGACTCGATCGATAACCGAGAATGAGTACACTATAGCCAACATGGGTATCAGGTGAATAGAAATCCTCCTTGAGAGTCTGCGTTTCTCCGAGTCACCAACAGGGATGCCCTTATCCGGAATGTCACCCCCTTTGTCCGTCGACATCATCTCATGATGCTCTGTCGCAATAATCTCGGCCTTGTCAGCCACTGCGTTGATTGTACTGCTCATGTTTGGAAGGTGAGGGAGAACGAGAACAGCCCAGCATGCGACACGGAGAAGTTGACGAGAGAGAATGCCCGCAGACATATACTTGACCTAAGATAGAGGTACCTCCTCTGCACCATTTCTCCAACATCGCCGAGGATCATGGACTCAGTCGACTCTTGGCCAACTTGTGACTGATGTTATGTTTTCCTTCGCTGACAGCATATTTGGAGCACCAAGATGGCCCTTCTAGACAGTTGCAGCACCGGTCAAGGCAAACAATACGTGCAGTTTCATAGCCTAGAGTTGGGGATCCCCACGAAAATAGGTTGATACTCGTGGGGTCGAGAATCACAACGTCCGTGCCAAGGTACATGTACACCCTGCCTGCATCACTGTTTTCCAACGAAAGGAATGATCATCACATTGCCAAGCTCTGTTCTCGACTTCGAGGCCCCCATCTCATGCTGAGTTACCCCACATACCCTTTTTGCGGAAACGGTCTGGGGAAGCCTATGTCGAATATGTAACTGCGTGAAGCAAGAGAGAAACGCCTGGTGGATTTGAGATTTTGGTCCATCGACGGTGAAATTAGGAGACGAGAACGAAAGTGGGAGAGATATAGGTGGAGGAGGAAAGAGACTTTGGAGAAACCAGTGGCTTGTCAAAAGAACCGACCCCCAGGGGCATCGGCCGAATACCCCACAAGATGATCGCTTCTGAGATTTGTAGGCTTCCCTCCACATTCTCACTCCTAAGGTATCATTGCCAGCCTGCTTGAAATGGTCCAAGCCAGGAGTATAATGAACATCACCTTGCAACACCACATGTTATGTGTTGCCACGTTGCCTTACGGCATACAATGATGAAAGAGCATGGTGGGAGGGTTCACGTAAGTCACAGAGAAGGGGAGGATGCATCGACAGCACGGCTGCAAAGAATCCAGATTGACTCGTCACATTTTGTCCACCATATCTACATGAAATGTATCACCCTTGTCAGGCGGACAGCCATGCTTTGATATTCTCAAAATGTCACTCGAACAGTCTTAGTCTTGGCTGCTATACTTGTCTTCTCTCCTTGAACCTGTTGTTCAGTACCATCGACTGAGATAGTCTTGATGCCCTTGTTCACTATCTGAAGCGACCAATCCGCCGGCACAGACCCCTTCACCACCTCGACAACAATATCATCTTTGGATCCTGCAACCTTGAGAGAAACAGCGATCTCCCCCGGCCGATCGTGAGAAGCTATATCAACGGTCTTATTCAAATCATCGGTATGGTTGACCATTAGATTGAAGCCATTGCTCCAGTCATACACCGTCTGACCATTGCTCTGTCCGGTGACAATAGCCGACCCTGGCCGCAGAAACACAGGAATTGAGAAGTAATCGTGCTTCTCGGTAACATAGCCAGGTCCATTGCGAATTTTCCCATCTATCAGGCCATACCACTGTCCTTTCGGGAGGTAGAAGGTTACGTCGCCTTCGTTGTTGAACACGGGGGCAACGAGGAGATTGTCACCCATGAAGTATTGGGTGTCCAAAAACCAGGAGATCGGGTCTTCGGGATATTCCAGGAATGACGCTCTTAGCATCGGCACACCGGTCTGGTGCGTCTGTAGGGCTTGCGAAAACAGGTACGGCATAAGAGACTGCTTGAGCGTCACAAACTTCTGCAACACCTTGTCCGCTTCGCCAGAGTCATCAATCAGCCAGGGAGCTCGGAAACTACCGCTTCCGTGCAGTCGAGAATGACTGGAAAGCAGGCCAAACGCAATCCATCTCTTGAAGAGGCCAGGATCCGGCTTGCCCTCGAAGCCACCAATATCGTGTGCCCAGTAGCCGAAGCCCGAGAGGGCAAGGCTGAGTCCACCTCGGAGTGTCTCAGCCATGGCCTCGTATGTGCTGTAGGGATCGCCGCCCCAGTGAACAGGGAATTGCTGACATCCCGCAGTCGCTGATCGTGCGAACAAGGTGGCCTTGTGCTTGCCGAAGTTCCGCTCCAGCACCTCAAAAGTCACCTTGTTGTAGAGGTAGGCATAGTAGTTGTGCATTCTACCGGGGTCGGAGCCATCAAAGTACACGACATCGCCGGTAGGAATTCGCTCGCCAAAGTCCGTCTTGAACGAGTCGACTCCCATGTCAATCAACTTCTGGAGCTTGTTCTGGTACCAGACGCAAGCTTCAGGGTTTGTGAAATCGACGAACCCCATGCCGGCTTGCCAGAAGTCATATTGCCAGACGCTGCCGTCACCACGCTTCAGAAAGTATCCCTTTTCGGCACCCTCGTCGAAGATCTTGCTTTCCTGCGCGATGTAAGGATTGATCCATACACACACGTGCAAGCCTCGATCATTCTTCATCCGCGAAAGCTGCCCCGTCGCGTCGGGGAACATGTCTTGGTCGAACTCGAAATCGCACCACTCGAATCCACGCATCCAGAAGCAGTCGAAATGGAAGACGCTGAGAGGGATATTACGCTGTTTCATGCCATCAAGGAACGTTGTTACTGTCTTCTCGTCATACTCCGTTGTGAAGCTGGTTGACATCCACAGTCCGAATGTCCACGCCGGAGGTAGTGCTGGCTTACCCGTAATGAGGGCATACTTTTCCAGGACGGATTTTGGATGCGGTCCGTAGATCACGTATATCGAGAGTGTCTCACCAGGGACGGCGATGTTGACTCTTGTCGTCCGCTCGGATTGGACTTCCAGAGAGACAAGTGCGGACGTGGGGATAAAGACACCGTAGCCTCGGGAGCTCAAGAAGAACGGGATGTTCTTGTAAGTAAGCTCAGAACCGGTGCCACCGTCGTCGTTCCAGAGTTCGATGGACTGGCCATTCTTTTGTAGCGGGCCGAATCGTTCGCCGAGACCGTAGAACTTCTCGCCAACGCTGACTTGGAGTTGATATGTGGTCCACCGCTCACCTCGGTTGGGGTTGGTGTAGTTTGCTTTCGGATGGAGCGCGGTGGTGCCCTTCTTAACATAGCCTACTGAGCGCCAACCCAGCTTGGTGAGGAGTCGGTCTTTGGCAGTAAAGTCAATGTTAAAGGACTTTGGTTGAGTGTCAACTCTGGCGCCAACGCTCTCCGTCTCCAAAGACAAGCTGGTTGCGTCCTTGCATATGCGTGGTTGCTGTGAAGGTGATATCTGGCCCAGCCACATTAGCAGTGCTCTAACTTGACCTGGAGTCAAGACGCTTACCTTGCCATCAGGGAACAATTCGAAATGCGGACCTTGTGTGATGGCTTTGGTGCCCTTCCAATGCGTCGAAGAGAGGTAGAGAACATCATCGATGGGAGAGCTAATATGATGTGTCAATGTAGGATTGTTGAGGATGTCACCTCGAAAATTGATCGGTTTAGAACATGTCACAAAATGTAGACTATCGTCTCGTGCTTCAGCCTTGACAACCTCGACCGCCCAATCTATGATTGTGTCGGCAGACGGGTGCCAGCAGCCGTGTGAGAACTTCACCATGTTTGAAGCGGCCACTGAATGAAGGAACTCGTCGTAACCAAACGGAGCGGAAGTCTGGCTTCTTTAGACTCACTGGTTTGAGGCTGACTGTACCCAGTCGACGTCTATGAGGTTACTATAACGTCAGGAGAGAGTGGATCAAGACTTTGCTGGACACGTGTATAGCCTCTCAAACAGCCAGACATGGAAGGAGGAAAAGGGACTAATACCCGGATGGGTCAGGGTACCAGACAGCTGGGTGTGATACTCCGTATCGTACCTGCATATTAGCCGAGATATAAGTGAGTATACAGGAGAAAGCACCGGGGATCCAGAATTTGTGTATTCTCAGAGTGAGATCTCAAGGAAAAGCGAGAATAAGAGACGGATAAACGGGATATCGGATATCAAAGCGTTGGCTGCAGAGAGATTTCCTTTGCGCACAGAATAGCAATTGTGGAAAACATCATTTTGCCTGAATTCGAAACAAGAACTTCTAGCAGAGATCAATGGAGTCTTTCCATCCCTAGGACGGACAGAAAAAGTAATCGAGACCGCGGAAGAGGTGAAAATATTGCGTGACAAGGCTGGACGGCGAGGTCGACAGTCAGCCTTGCTAACAACTTCCAAAGGCTTAACTACTTCTAGTCTCTTGGCAGCCTTGGCCTTGTATCGACACGGATCGTTGCTTCCTGCTGTCCTATACAGTTCTTCCTGCATACTTTGCTTCGACATATCGAGGCTATTCGGGAGTGCATAACCACGTCCATTCTGAGAAGCACGAGCTGTGGACTTTTGTATGGGATGATATGGGTTGACATCCTCTCACGCGCGAGTCAAACGCGACACCTCAGTTACCTATGGACCCTGAGCGGAGGATTCTGAATCGAATCCACTCCACCCGAGGTTTTCGTTCACCGCAGAAATGACTCGTACGTATTGTAGATGGTTGGCCCTTGCTTACGAAGAGCGAATAATACTCGATCACCGCCGTACTAATCTTCTCTCGTCATTCCATTATGCCAAGTCCTCAGACATCAACTGACTCTCAAAGCACTCGAGGCCCAAGAACCAAGACGGTGGATCTTTTCTCCACGGTTTTTCCCATCTAGCAGCACCCAGAGCCCGGTTGCCATTGCGAAGACTCCAACCACAGTCACTGCGGTTAATATACTTGATGGAGTCTGCAATTAACCCGTGGGATTGCCACTTTTGTCGCAAAACGTGGGCGGACTCCATATGGAGACGAACCATGTGTCATTCCGAGTTGCTGTTTTGTTCTCTGTATATATAAAAGTGCTTGCACGTCAAGGGACTACTCTGGAGAGGGTCAGAATTGATATCTCATCCTCGCCAGATACATACACCTACCACCATGTCTACTAAGCAGGCTGTAAACCTTTACACCTGGGGTTGCGCCCTTTTCGCAGCTGTAAGCATCAGCCGCCGCCGACAACAACTATGATAGAACATCACTGATCTGAAGTCCTCTGTAGGTTGGTTCTCTGCTTTACGGTATCGACTCTGGTATTGTTTCGACCACCATCTCACACCCGAGTTTCCTCGAGTACTTCGCTCCCTTCAACCCGAGCATCAAAGGTGCCGTTGTCAGCACCTTCGGAGCCGGCTCTGTCTTTGGCGTCTGGTTTTCCTCTTGGAGTGCCGACTATTATGGGCGCAAAATTACCATCATGATTGCTGCGGTCATTGCCCTCGTGGCTGGCATCATTCAGGCAGCTTCGGTCCATGTTGGTATGCTCATTGCTGGCCGCATCATCGGTGGTTTCGCCGTTGGCATGATGAACATGACAATCCCCATCTACAACAGTGAGATTGCACCGCCTTCGAAGCGTGGGATGATCTCGGGCCTCCACGGTCAGTTCGTGGGGTTTGGGTTTGCTGCTGCCAACTGGATTGGATTTGCCTGTTCGTACGCCTCGGGTGACTTCCAATGGAGATTTCCACTAGCCTTCCGTATGTTCTGTCTCAATGATTCCTGTTCAGCCACTGACAGGTGCAGAATGTCTTCCTGCCATCATTATCCTGATCGGAATCTTTTGGCTGCCTTACTCTCCTCGATGGCTGCTAGAACAAGAGCGCGACGAAGAGGCCTACGCAGTCATCAAGCGTCTTCATGGAAATGTTGGCGCTGACGAGTCTTTCTTCCGAGCCGAATTCGTTCAGATGCGTGACCAATTACGATTTGAGAAGAGTGTCAGCATCTCCAGCTGGAAGGTCCTGTTCTCGACACCCAGCAACCGGAAGCGTCTGTTCCTTGCCATCAGCGTTCAAGCTTTCACCCAGTTGTCAGGTATCAATGTCATCAACTACTACCAGACCGATCTGTACAAGGGTCTCGGCATGCATGGACACATGGTTACTCTTCTTGCCGGGTAAGAAATACTCTATTGTGTCATTTGCGCATTGGTTAACTGTCTGATTAGTGTCTACGGCTTAGTGGGGCCTCTTGCCAACATCATCTGCTTGTACTTTGTCGACAGTTGGGGCAGAAAAAAGACCTTGTGGATTACCGGCATCATCATGACCCTGGACATGGCTCTCGTTATGGGCTTGACTGGAGGTTATGGTCAATCCGACAACAAAATTGCCCAAGGATGGACGATTGCATTCATATTCTGCTTCTCAATCATGTGAGTACTTTCCTCAGAATATTGCTTCAATTGGCTGACTCTTCATCTAGCTATTCCCTCGGTTATAACTCCATCCACTACATTTACGTCCCTGAGATCATGACCATGGCTATCCGAGCCAAGGGCACTGCCCTCTCGGTCATATGTAATGTCCTCATCAACATTGTCTTCAACCAGGTATCGCCAATTGCCTTCGCCGATGTCGGTTACAAGTACTACTCACTGTTCGTCTGCACGAACATTGTCGGCGCCATAGTTGTTTTCTTCACGTTTGTGGAGACCAAGGGCAAATCTTTGGAAGAGCTCGCGGCGATTTTCGGTGACGAGGTCATTGTACCCTCCCTCGCAGCTACTCAGGAGAAGATGGAAACGATACCAGATGAGCGCGTCGAGGAGATCAAGGAGAACGACAAGACTAATTGAGTGATTTCTACCGTGGCTTCATGTCCCCATTTCCACTCATCGGAGGAATGATGCAATCATGTGAATCAAGCGTCAGCGGATTATCAATGGGAGCGAGACACCGAATGAGTTGGCCTCTGCGATTATTTCGTTGAATGAGTATAAATCCCGTCGGCAAAATTAAAACAAGTCCTGTAACAAGGGCCCCTGTCAAAATTAATTCTACACGGAATTGTGCTAGCCTATTTCTGGTACCTCTTTGAACAGTTCCAAATGACTGAGGCTTTCACACATACTCGCTCTTGAACTGATCCCAATCGTGCACACAGTACGTCGCCAGTTGGATCTAGGTCACGCAATTTCATGGTTAACATCCTGACTTATGCATCCTCCAGTCTCCATAGGGACCGATAAGCGAAGTCCTGGGCATTAACGTGGCTGGGTAGAATCACTACTGCTCTTGTTTGTACAATTGGCATGATACCTCGAGCGGAGTGCGCATTCTAAGTTACGCACCACTCACCCGGCCCGATGCGGCAGGCGTATTCGATTCTGTGCCTAGGCCCACAGTTGAACAAAGAGACATTTTAAGCTGCCACGAGGCGGGGAGTATTGAGTTAATACTTGAGGCTCAAAATCAGCAGCCCTCCATAGAGTTGTCGAGGCCCTCACGCTAAATCCTATGGGACCTTATTGAAAATTTGTTGTTGACATAAAATGCATGTGGTTTATTGACAAAAGTGGTCCGTGAACTCCGTGTCATCTGCCACTTGTGCTCGTGCGGTGAAACGACCAAGATCTGCGTGGCGTTCGGGACACCCGGACTCGGATTCTAGACACAAACTCTCACTCTTTTACACAATCAGGATGGTCTGGACTTGGTCCGACTATCTTGCCCGGGCGACGAGGAAAAAGAATTGGCAGAGATTAGCAGCAACATCAGCCGCCGTCCATTTCCGCTACCACTACTCTCCACTATGGAGTGAAGATAGACAAAATAACTAGCGAGTTCTTTTTGAGAGGAACATCGCTAGTATGCGTATTGACAACGCGTGAAATCCGATCTCTGTGACGGCAGGGAAAGCCCCTCGATATGACTACATTCACCCTCAGGATATGCATACATAATATCATTTCGATATGTTGTTTAGGAGGCGGACCCTTTGTCGGTAGAGAAGCTAAATTCTGAAGACCAGTCTGTTGTTGCAACACGATTGTGGATCGAGTTTCTTCGTTCGCCGCCGCTTGTTGAGACTGTTCTTGGTTCAATTGGCTTGGAGTGTATCACAAGCTCAACAACCTGTTCGTCCTCGATAATTGACAGATGGCGTACAGCAAAATATTTAGCATAGGTCAATGCTGAGTAGTACCTGTAATAGCATTAGTCGCTTGTCAACGAGGGATGTTTCTGGCACACAGAGACTTACACCGAGACAATATTCATGAACCGGAGCACAAATTTATATGGCATATAACAAAAAATGACAACTTTTCGAGAGACCATCTCTCCCTTTTTGCGCAAAATAACCTGAGAATAACCAGTCAGTACGTGTGAGAGCTCGGTATCCAGATCCGATGCTGACTTACCTCGTTGAAGAACATGGCGATAGAAAAATACATGCCCATAATGATTCCAGTCATTATGCCCGTGAATTCTGGTTCAATCATAAATGCCAGTACCAGAAGAATAGGGCCAATAACATATAGCATTGTACAGTAAAGCTGTAGAGGCGAGCGAATTGGTTAGCGCTAGCCTCAGAGAAGAGTACAATGAGAAGTCACATACCTCTTGGAAAGTGTAAACCTTGTCGCCAATTGAGTAAATACCCAAGTTCCAATCGAAAAGGATATGTTTCAGGCTGTCCCACACCCGATAGAGAAAGAAGAAGTTCCACCGATAGAATCGTTGTTTATAGACCGTCATTTCACCAAAGCCACCTCTTGCACCGGCACCGACAAAGAGTCCCGAGGGGACTTCGGTTTCGACAAGAACGGAGGAACACATGAGAATTCTTCCTCCAAGACTGCGGCAAACCAGTCCAAAATACCAATCTTCGGAAATCTTGAAGCCCGGATGATGTCGAAAACATTTGAGGATGAAGTCGCGATCCCATAGCGCAATTGCTCCATGGGCGAAGGTGGCAGTTCCCCAGGTTGCCATCCACTTACGGGCCATACCGGATAATTTGTACTCCATATCCTGGAGTTGCTGGACCAGGCTTCCTTTGGTACCATCAGGACCGACAGCCTTGATGGTGTACCCTACGCACTTCACCAACCCCTTTCCGTCGCCGCGCTGTATCCGTTCGGACACGATTGGAAACCCGGGCGGAAGGGCACAATCGTCGTCAATCATCAACACGTACTGAAATCTGTGTGCCGCGTAGACTCCCACAAATTGGGCCACGATCTTGGAGCCGACGGGAACCCAGACATGGTTGACACCGTATAGTCGACATACATCCTCCGTGTTATCCAAGGGGGTTGGGCTGTTTCCGTTGGCGACCACGAATATGTTCTCCGGAGGGAAGATCTGCAGGGCGGCTTCGAGAGTACGCCCAATGATCTCGGCAGATTTGTAACAAGCAATAATCAACGCCGTGCTGCTGTTTTTCTCTAGAATAGCTGGAAGCTCCTCTGGCCGTGGTGGCACTGGATCAGGCTCGTATCGTACAAACAAGGTGCCAATGGCATAACTGGATGAGTCTGTGAGTACGGCAATCCATAAAAAGAGGTGGATCGAGATGAGACTCACAAAAAAGCGATGGCGATGAAGATAGCACAACCGCCCTTGACAACCAATTTATATTCCATTGCCCACCTATTTCACCCTCGTTAGCAACCGAGAACGCAGAAGCAAAAGATCAAGAAAAGGATGAAACTGTACCATAACCAATAAACAGTCCCCTTCCATAACGGAACTCCCACGAAGAAAAAATAGATTATGCAAGCCAGCAAAAGATAAATTGAGTACTGAAAAAGTATTTGGGCAACTTTGCCCCTTTTCTTTCCCCGGAATTTAACTCGTTTCGAATTATAATACCTGTCCAGACTCCGGATGCTAGCGCGACTGGGGTTTCTCTGAGTGTTGATATCGCCACTTGGCTCCTCGACGACTTGGTCGTTCACAATGGTGGCAACTTGAGGCAGGGCGTTGATGTTGGAGTCGCCGGCGAACGGGCTTGGAGTGATGATAGCATTCCGGACATCGGGTAACGGTAACTTTGGATCCAAGGACGAAATCGTTGACCAGGGTAATGAGCTCGAACGTGGTCGTTGAACGTCGAGCATCCGGCCACCGTCAGCGAGGACAGCATTTTCAGGGATGGGTATTGTGGTCAGTGGAAGCGACAGGCGCCTCGGGCTCCCGGGGCTGAAACTGGGAGGCGGCTTCGTATCGCTACCTCCCAGTCGCCTAGACTCCTCGCGGCGAGAGCCGGCTTCCAAATCTATCCAGTCTTGCCAGTCAACAGAGCTCACCCCGTGTTGCCCATGGTCCATTGCGATATCTTTGTACGCCGGTATGAAGTCTTGAAGTCAACGAAGCTAGTATCCTATCTAGCTGAAAGAGAAAAGGGTCCTATTAATGAAGCATGACGACATGATGGGCATCGAGGCTGGGATTTGGCTCGTCGCCTCGACAATAACAATTAGCCAGTAACGTGAATGGTGTGAGGACCCGTGGTCACTAGTCTAAAGACCCGAGAAGGGCCTCGACTTTGTGCAAGGTAGCCATATTTTGGATATTGAAAACCAACGCCCCACCTCCCAATAGCCTCCCATACATCTGCTATTGTAGGTATCAATCTTGCCTCTGGAACAGCCCTTGTCGGCCCAGGGATGCATGCTGAACTTTAACACTGAGTCGAACATGAGGCCCTGACAAGGTCTTCCGCAATGTCGCACATTCTGTGCCAGATAGATACATGACACAATACTCGGGATTTGGTATGGAAACTCCAATTTGGGCTAGCCTGACGTGGCGCATTTCGTGCTCGGACCACAATTCACTGAATCAATCCCTTCGGCAAGGACGACGGATCATCTAACGGCTGTCACTGATCCTGCTAAACCATCACTAGCAAAACCTGCAGCCACCAAAGGAAGGGCTACGGAGACCGACACCACAATAATCTACGAACTGGGCCCGGTATGGTTCATTGGCGTTTGCGAGAACACGAGCACGAGCCTCATCTTGAACAAAGATCAGCCAAGGGCTCAGTGCACAGACAAGTGCACTCAAGCGAAGGTTCGTGCCCGAAACTCCCATTTGCGCCATCAAAGTAATCTGGAACTACAAGACTGGGCGGACTATCACATCGGGCCTTGATAGTCCAATAGATCCCATGTCAAGGATTTGCACGGCCTCAACAATGCAAGTCATGTTGGCGTGGTTTTCTGCTCACCGGAATCAATGACGACAATTCAGTGACGACAAGGGATTGCCACGTACTGCCTAGGCATTTAATCAGAAACTCCATATAGGGAAGCGAAGGCGCAATTGACTAAAGTCTCGTGTCTCAATCAAAGATATTCTAGAATTCCTCCTAAAACGGCTTCTCCCGCTAATTAGCGGCGATGTTATCTTTCTTCGTGGTCGTCTTTACGTTGCTGCACATTCAGAGTCACGCGTCGCGACTCCCCGAACGACGAAGCCACCTTTACCCAAGAGCACCGTCTTCAAATTGCGATGTGTATGTTGTCTCTGGCCAGGACACTAAATTCGAGAACTATGCGTTCACCGACTTTCGCTCACTGAGCAACTACAGTATCAGCGAGCCGCCCTCGGTTACGGACGCGGATAATCAGGGCGAGGAGAATATTACCTCACCATACTTCGCTCAGCCACCATTCTCGGACCAGTGGACGATTCGACGCGGCATCAGAAATGCAGAGTCGGACGTCCCAATGATCTACTCGGCCAGCAATGCGTATATCTCCAAGGACCCTTCGGACAGCTCTCAGACATACTTGACGCTGCGCACTACTCGAGTACAAGACTTTCAGAGCGTCGTCCAGCTCGTCAGCAATCCAAAACTCTTGCACGCGAGCATGCGGACGCGAATGAAGATACTTCCAGATGGCAAAGACAGGGACGGAGTTGCCAAAGGTGCGGTGGTTGGCTTCTTCACCTACGAGGCTGATACCCAGGAGACCGACATCGAGATTCTCACCCAAGATCCGTCAACTACTGTCGAACTCTCAACCCAGCCCGCATCTTCAGATACTCCGGGAGCAGATGCCAGTGTCAAGATCCCAAATGGAAAGAAGTGGACAGATTGGGTCGATTATCGACTTGACTGGTTTGCAGGCAAGAACGTTTGGTATATGGACGGCGAAATGATGTACAATACCACCAAAAGTGTTCCCACCGTGCCGAGCAACCTCATGTTCAACCTGTGGAGTAATGGTCAGTCGTTCTCCGGCAAGATGCGTGTTGGGAGAGAGGTGTATGTTGCCGTACAGTGGATTGAGATTGCGTACAATCTGGATGGTCAAGGCCAGAGCTCGAACGGGACCAGCGGCCAGACCCAATGCTCGGTGGATTCGGGCAAAACAAAGGGTTCTCCGGAAGTGATAAAGAACTCCAGTGCCAAGCGCAGCGCGGTAAGCAGGGTCCTGAAGATAGCCAACAGCATCGTGTTCGCTTTGATCGCTTGGTATTGTATCTGACATTTTGGAATAGTCGTTCTCCATTTATTGACATGATTGTTGCATTGATAGACGGAAAAGCAATGTACTTGTACTGGTTGTACGTGTTTCTTATCGTGCCTGGAGGGCACGGAACAAGATTGTTATAGATTGTTGAACTCTTAAGAATCATTATTGATCATAGACCGTACGATATCATGACTTCTATAGTGACGCAAAATGGTAAAGGTTCTAATGGAATATACTTGAAGTATGCAATCCACCACAACCAGCAGAAGCAGATCCGTCACACCGTATGGTCAGGCCGGCCGCCAAATGCCTTTTTTTCCCTATACGATGGCGTCTGTCTTCCTGCAGGAGCTGGAAAGGTTGTCCGGAACTCTGGATGGCATGTTTTTAGGGCCTTGCGCGGAGGCGCTATTCCATGACTATTTCATAGCATGCACAGAGCAGTTCCAGATATTGTATGCTGGACTGCACCACAGATCTTGTTTCGGCGACAGTATGCACTACTTCCTGCGGAGAAACAAATGCCTTTTTCTGAACTAGCCCATGGTCCTCGACCAGGCATCTTAACGGACTTTTGAATGTAAATGGCGAATATATCGCTGGCATTCCAGGATTGTTGTCCAACTCTCATGAAATTATTAATGAGTGGTGTAGGCCAAGTGTTGATATACAGACCATGTTACGGCATCGGCCAAATTACGGCTCGTGGCTTGTCCATGGTTAAAGGTTGTCAAAGTGCAGAAGACGGCAGTTGGCCAAAGGCTTCCAAGAGTAAAGTTTCATGGAAAAGAACAAGGACATAACACTGACCACCGGCGCCTGCTACGTTAGCTGCATTGAAGTCTATTGCTGACCAGGCCGAAATGTGCATCAAGGAGAGATTAAAGATGCATGCCAAATTCCAGGCTTTACACCAAGCCATCAGGATAAAAGCCATGTACCTTGAATATCGCTGCCTACGGATAGCGCCATTCCATGTGGTGAAAGGATATCTGCCAAGTAATCGCTGACTACGGAGCTCGTTGAATACTCGGACTGGAACATCATGTGGTGCTGGATGAACACTGCAGCGTGAGCACTCGGTAGAAGCTTTACCTCCTGCATAAGCTCGGTAACATTGTCGGCAGGATCCGCCATGGCTTCATCCCTAGGCTTGGCCGACCAGGCTTAACGGAACGCGGAGCTCGAGTCCATCTGGCCTATCTGTATGTACGGAGCTAGCCCGGCAGAGACTCGACAAATCTCTCGATTAACTTCATGAATCATTACTCTTGGGTTCACGATTCCCCGGGTTTCCCATTAGACTGTGGATTGGGCGAACTCTATAGAACGATAAGGAGCCAACGGACGGAGCACTGATTCTTGACAAGTATCAGGAAGGAGGCTCTTGGACCATTGATTCGTCAATTCCTGCTCTCTGTGATACTGTTGCAAACCCTGGATCGCTCACTTCTGACGTTTGTGTGCGAATATCTATCTATCTCGAGAGGGTTAACCACTTTCTGAAAAGTAGACAAACTAGATCTCCAGAAGACTGAATACACAGAGAAGAACATGAGATGAATTGCAACGCTGACGGGTCCGACCTTGACCACGATAATGGTGATGTACTACTATGCGAAGACTCGCAGGAATATTACCACGTGGCGAACAAGGAGGATTGCGGTTTCTGGCAGTTTGAGGGGCTGTCCCGTTTAGCTGGCTGTTGCGAACTCGCCGTTTAACCGAGATACACACCTTCAGGCTTCAATGAACTGCAGGAATCCATTTCTTAAAACCATTCAAAAGTACTGCGTGGCCATTCTTCTAGATCCAGGACTACAGTTGCCCACTGGAAAATTACCAAGGAAAGCTAAGAGACGAAAAGAAGGGAGAGGCCCGTGTACCCTCAATCAAGCTTCAGTCAAGGGGGAAGTGCGTACACACTAGTCTCGTGTTCAAGATGAGAGATTCTTAGGGGTCGCGTTGACTTTGAAGGCGTCACACAACACCTCACGCAACACTAGACTGAGAATATCACAGGTCAAGCAAGGAAAATCGGCACAAATGGCACCGATGCAACCACGTACTGCTCCTGTTGCCCCTCCACACCTCGTTCCAGGGTCCAACGAGCGATAGCTGCCATGCGACCGGCCTCGTGCTCCTGCTGGAGCGATACAACGCCGCGGTGCATCATATCCCTTCGAACTATAAGCCTAATATCCTAGACGGGAGCCACTCCAGGTAAAGCCTACAGCAACAACTGGGCGATCCGGGAGAAGATACACCGTGCAGCATGGCTAATAAGCAAGGTTACTTCGGTCCAAATGAAGCGAATGCGACGTTGCTGCCGGACATATACCCAAAAGGGGAGGTAAGGGCGGAGAAGTTGGGGTGCGGAGGTCACACCCCGGCCCCCGGTGGCCAACCTATCGCTTACCCACCCAGAGATCAGATTTCCACGAGAGCGTGTCATTCAGGGATTAAATAGGATCGGCATGTCCCAACCGTCCAACTCTTTCTTTTTCGCTCCCATCGTCTACTGCACTCTCCCAGTAACATCGCCGCCATGAGTAACGTCGTCTCAGAGAAGCCGACCTCGATCTCGGAGGTCGAGGCGCACCACACCAAGCATGACCCTATCCAGGATGTTGTCGAGAAGGTCGACTACGACAGGTCGGGCGCTATCGATGCTGAAAATATCGAGCACCAGATGAGTGTGCTGCAGGCTGTTCGAGCCTATCCCGCTGCCAGTTGGTGGGCATTCGTCATGTCTGCCACCATTGTGAGTCCCTGCACGAGTCTGGCAATGCCATTTCCCTAATCGTCAACAGATCATGGAGTCATACTGCGTCTTCCTGATGGGCAACTTTATAGCAACTAAGAAATTTGCGGAGAACTATGGTAAATTCAACGTCGAAAAGGACAAATGGTACATCACAGCTCCCTGGCAGTCAGCGTTTCAGTGCGGTGGACCAGTTGGCGCTTTCATCGGCGTCTTCCTCGCAGGTCCCATTACCAGCTGGATCGGATACCGATGGGCCACCATTGGAGGGCTTATGTTCCTGAATGGTTTTATCTTTGTCTTCTATTTCGGAAACTCCCTGGGAGTACTGCTGTTGTCCCAGCTTCTCGAAGGCATCCCTTGGGGTATCTTCATCGCAAATGCACCCGCCTACTGCAGTGAAATTGTGCCACTGAGGCTGAGAGCTCCCGCTACGCAGATGTTGCAGATGTTTTGGGCCATCGGCTCCATCATTGTTGGCGGCATCACCTATCACTACCAATCCATGGACAACGACAAAGCCTACAGGTTCGTGCGCCACCACAGCTCCAGAAGAGCACTGCTAACACCATTGCTAGAGTTCCGATCGCCCTTCAATGGATGTTCCCTACGCCTCTTGCCATACTTCTCTTCCTGGCACCCGAATCACCCTGGTGGCTGGTGCGGAAGGGACGTCTCGCCGAGGCAGAGAAATCCGTCATCCGTCTTGGACGTCGGAGCGCTAATGACAATCCCTCCGACTCAGTCGCAATGATGCGCCGAACTATTGAGCTTGAGAAGACCGAGAAGAAACCCAATCTCATCGAACTGTGGAAAGGCACCGATCGCTACCGCACGCTCATCGTCTGTGGTGTCTATGCGGCTCAAAATTTGACTGGTAACTTGATTGCCAACCAGGCGGTTTACTTTTTCCAACGTAAGTACTTGACCTCTTGCAACATCAGCATCGACTAATACTGATACAGAGGCTGGCATGTCCGACCAAACTGCATTCGCTCTCGGTCTCATTACCTCTGCTCTCCAGTGGATCATGGTTATGCTATCTTGGGTCCTTACAACCTACCTAGGCCGACGAACGATCTACGTCTGGGGTTCTTTTATCAACTGTGCCTTCCTGGTTGCTCTTGGTATCGCGGGCTCAATTAACGGCGGCAAGCCGGCTACCCAGGCGACAGCATCACTTGGCCTGATCGTGTCTGTCCTGTTCTGTTTGGGACCTGCCCCTGCATCATGGGTCATTATTGGAGAAACATCCTCCATCCGCCTCAGGCCATTGACAACTGGTGTCGGACGTGGTGCCTACTACGCAGTCAACATTCCTTGTATCTTCCTGTCCAGCTACATGCTCAACCCCGACCAAGGAAACCTAGGTGGTAAATGTGGCTACGTCTGGGCGGGTACTGCGTTTGTCTGCACGGTCATGGCTTGGATCTGGATCCCAGAGATGAAACACCGATCTTACCGCGAGATTGACATTTTGTTCAAACGCCGTGTCCAGGCTCGAAAGTGGAAGAGAACTGTCGTCGACATCAATGATGATGAGTAGATTGGGATACTTTTCGAGAGTGGTGCCTCAGAGAAGGGTACTTAGCTTCTCGCTTTGGCAAACACGCTATATCATTACAGCACAGCTTCTCCCTTCTTGAACGTTCTGGGCGCTGTTTTGGTGAAGAGACAAATACCAGGCCAGGTGATAAGCGACTATAACAGTTGACCCAGAGAAGGTCGTTCAATGGTTTAATTACATTACTTCATGATAACCGCGCAATGGAAGTAGGCGATTGACGGAGCCGCCACCAGTATCAAATACCAGTTCACACTAATATATCCGCCTTTTGCATCACTTGAACCTCGTACATGGTACACCTCTTCGTCGCCCACATCTCACTCGCGGAGAAGCGAAGAGTAAGTTGTACTCTACAGAGTGCTCTGCCGAGATATGGATAAATTTACTATTTTCTTGCCGAGGCAGCATAGCATTACACCACCGTCGGAGTCTGCTATCAGAACAGATCGTAACTGTTCACGCTACGGCCAAACACTCCGATCTCGCGATGAGACTCCCGAGTCTTCCAATATGCGCTCCCGGTCAGTGGGGAAAAGATGAAGTGACCATTTAAAGCGGCAGGATACTTGCCTCTGGGCAGCCTTGGCCTCTTGACTACACAGGGAAGTTTTCCGATCTCTTTGACATAAGAATGTAGCAGGGCGTTGACTCAACAGTGTCAAGTCTCGCAAAAGTTCCGAGAAAAGATAACAGGTGGACGACTCCATCTCACAGTCCTGCATTCATTCAATGGTACCACTGTGGCAACTTCATAGCGAAGCGCGTTTCCTTCCAAGTTATCATGGAGTTATCGATCCGTCAATCGGCTGCAAGAAATGCAGGGGAACAGTCGACACAGACGAGTGAAGAGAATGGCCAAGTCTCGCAGGCGAACGAGGTTCCTGCTCGGCAACTGAGTCCAGTCGATGGAGGCTGGCCTGCCTGGACCGTACTCATTGCGGGCTTCATTTTTGAGGCTTTACTATGGGGTCAGTATAACCATGTTTCCTATCCCAAGCTGCCTTTTTCCTGCTCAAATGAAGCTCATATTCTTCGCCGCAGGGTTTCCAACCTCTTTTGGTGTCTTCCAGAACTATTATTCCAAGTTGCCAGAATTTGAGAATGCGAATATCTCAGTAATCGGGACAATGGCACAAGGGCTTTATTACCTCGGGGCTCCTCTCGCCGCCATGGCAACCAAACTGTTTCCGAAGCACCAAAAGCATCAGATATGGATAGGCTGGCCCTTCTGTGTCTTTGGACTATTGGCGGCATCCTTTGCAAATACTTTTGGTCAACTTGTCGCCACTCAAGGTGTCATGTATGGCTTCGGCTTCGTCACTCTTTCCTACCCGATTATCAGTATGTTGAATGAGTGGTGGGTTGCTCGAAAGGGAATGGCGTTTGGTTCAATTTCGAGCGCCTCGGGCTTAGCGGGTATAGCGATGCCCTTTATTATCGAGTCGTTGCTGCAGAAATACGGCTACCGGACTACATTACGAGCCTCAGCAGTCGGAATCGCCGTGCTGACTGGCCCCTTGATACCATTTCTCAGAGGCCGCTTGCCGCCTACAGAGACAAGTGTCTTGGCCAGAACGAACTGGTCATTTCTGGGAAAGCCATTGTTCTGGATCTATAGCATTTCAACGTTGGTTCAGGGTCTTGGCTTTTTCTTCCCGGCGATCTACCTCCCGTCCTACGCCACAGCAATCGGCCTGAACTCGACGCAGGGAGCTTTACTTCTGGCAGTAATGTGTATTGCACAAGTTCTAGGCCAATTCGCCTTTGGTTACCTGTCAGACAAGAAGATCCCGGTAAGCATTCTTGCTATAGTCTGCTCCCTCATGTCGACAGTTGCTACCCTGGCTATCTGGGGCAATGCGAAGTCCGAGCCCCTACTACTCTTGTTCAGCTTGATATACGGCTTTTTCAGCTATGGTTTTGGCACAATGCGTGTTGCCATGGGCACCGAAGTATGCAACGACCCGTCATCAGCCGTGGCCACTTATGCAATCTTTGTGTTTTTACAGGGAGTTGGAAATGTTCTTGTTGGGCCAATCAGTGCTGCTTTGTTATCCAGAGATATTATTGTCGACTTATATGCAGCCTTGGGATATAGATCTCTTGTGATATTCATTGGCTCCTGCATGTTCGGCAGTGGATTGATCATTTGTTTGCGCTATCTTTCTCCTATGAAGAGAGAATTCTAGCCCTCAAACCAAGCCCTCAAACCACGACAGAGGCAAGTTTCAGTATGCGCGCGAGCGACGCGGAAAGCGAGCCCACCTTGAACCAAGGTTTGAGCGATGGTCGGCGAAGGACCCAAACCTTGAATAGTCTGCACCAAATTAAGGAGGATGGCAATGCGGGCAACGACTTCCTTCAGACATGCCGAATGCTGACTCCTGCGGCACGTTTGAGAGAATGATATAACTCCTTGTCCAGATGCTGGAGTTGTGGTAGTACGGCTTCCAAAGGAGAGTCGCACTTCAAACACGCATGCCGCTTTGGATCACGTTTTAACTGATGAAGCTTCGTTGGCATCAAAAGTACGCACTACTTCAAGTTTCCGAATTCTTCCTCACTACCCCGCATTCAGGTTCGAACATGCTTTACTATCACCAGGATGATTCACCAAGTCTACCGCTGCAAAAGGCAACTTCTTAGGATATCCGCTGCCAGTCTGACAGTGGAGCAAGGCCTCGACTCAATGCCTTCTCTATACGATGATGTCGTTATCTCAGGTCCGGATCACGTACGACTTCTCAGTGTCGCGCCTTCAGCTGAATTTGACGACCCCCTCATCTGCACGCTCTCTGTTGCGTCTCTTGCTGAAGTCAATGGCAGTTACATCACTTTGTCGTACTGTTGGGGCTCCACCGATCGTGGTAGTCTGGTTCAAGTCAATGGGGTCCCGTACTATATTACCAAGGAACTCGCTCTCGCCTTGCGAAGTATTCGGGCAATGGAAATCGCTCAGCCGATATGGGTTGATCAGCTGAGCATCAGTCAAGTCGACGACAGGGAAAAATCCCAGCAGCTATTGTTGATGACCCAAATATTTTCAAATGCTTCAACGTGCATATGCTACCTTGGGGAAGACAATGGCCAAGTGGATCAGGCGATCGAGTATATGGAAATGGCTCTCGAAAAGATTAAATCCCTGCCTTTAGATCACCAACGACAGACGACACTGCCTCAGGAGATAAGCGATCTCTTCTACAACGCTCCAGGCAAGACAGCCTTTATGAGTCTAGCGAACAGACGGTACTTCCGGAGAAGATGGATCGTACAGGAGACTGTGCTTTCTCAGGATCCATCCGGGGTTTGCGGACATAGATTTTTTTCGATGGAAGCATTTTTCTTCGTCCTCGCATTCACGGAAACAGCAGAATCAGATCGAATACTCCGCCGGCCTGTATCGGCAAACTTTGACGATCAACGGTTTGACGAATCGCCAGCGCTCAGCCACCACTACCTCCGAAATCAGTTTGGACAGGGGGCTCGATTTTTCAAGCCACTCCTCATCTTCACGGTAGATGCTGGCGTGACAGACTTACGTGACCTGTTCTTTGCAATCCATGGCCTCGCCCTCGACAGCGATGAATTTCCAAATCCCGACTATTCCTGGGATGTGGGTAGAACATTTCGAGAATTTACCATTGGCTTCGTAAATCAAGGATTTGGCTTATGGTGTTTGCAGCAAGCACATCGAAATCATTATCCTGATATGCCGTCCTGGGTTCCTGACTGGAGTAGCATCATTCGATGGGCCCAGATAGCCCTCGTACCCGGTCCAAACTTCAAATCGGTCATGAAAGTCGACTCAGACTCCAAACTCTTGGAACTCTCCTGCCTGAAACTCACCAATATCGTCCAATGCACATCCTCAATTGATGTCACAGTATCGGACGACGCAGCTACCTTCTCGTTGCAGGCTCTCAGCTCTCTCGAGCTCTTATTCAGCAAGTTCACGCCTGAACAAAAACCCGATGATATCCTCAAGCGGCTTGCAACTGTAGTCATGAAGTTTACACATGAAGATTACTCTGAAGACGCATCGATGCTAACTGGCCGCATCCTGGCCACTGCTGCCTACCATCAAGATCATACGGCCAAGCTCATTGAAGAAAATTCGACTCCGTTCTTGATCGTCAAGCTTGTTTTCGAACGTTTTCAAGTCGTTCTGACATCTTCCAATTTGATCTGTGTAGCGCCATTGGAGGTAAAAGAGGGAGATGAGCTGATTTTGCCGGAGGGAGCTGAAGCCGCTATTGCAATTCGGCATGTTGAACCTGGTAAATACAAGTATATCGGAATGGCTTGGATTGAAAATTTACACCCAAGCTCTGAAGAGCCGGTGGATGGTGGCGATGGCACAGAAGCCAATACTGTGCTACAAGACCCTGACGAGAAAGACGTAAAGAAGTATGAGAAGATACTACTAGCATGAGAGTTGAATGCACCTTACACCGGGCTATATCAGCAGACACTCTAACAAATATTCTCTCCACCCTACGTTAAGGAACCAACAGATGCTAGACCTGGCTCATATCATATCTGCACGACCTCAAAAAGCTTCTGATAAACGGTCTTGTCTGCACAGATTAGATAACCCTAGTTTTTTCACGTCGAATTCGAATTGTCTGCACAGGTCCATGGAGAAGACCCGCCATTTGCTGCCAACGAGTTTTTGATATCGATCACGGATCCATAGGTTCCTCCAATCATCAAAAAGAAACCGGACACGATCACAAAGGAACTCCAAGCCACCATAGCATACCACTTGACCGTTCTTTTACTGCGCCAGTTGTCGTATAGCCACATGGCGCCCATTGGTTGGAAGCACATTAGTGTGCCGAGGAGTGCACCGATAAGCGAGACTAGACTCCCAAAGACAGGAATTGCACTCGCGATGATGTATGAGACAATTGTCGTGGCGAATGTGCATCCCAACCAGGTGGCCCAATGCCGGAAAGTAGGGTCGGTAAGATGATAGGACCCTCGTAACATGCGGACAAAAACATATTTTGCAGCGATCTGGGGAAGAGTGATTAGCCCATCTTGAATAGTCGTCCCAACGGCAGCTACTTACGTGAACGAATAGGAGAGTGCTGACGCAGAGACCCGGCAAAGCTAAGCCATAGCAGACCTTCTTCAAAAGGACCCCCGCCGACCCAAGTGCCGGCGATGCGACAAAGCTTCCACAGTAGTAGTACACCACAACACCAATCACGATATAAGTGGTGGCCACGATGGACTGGCAGAGTAAAAGTGATTTGGTGTAGTCCTCCGGTACACGCATCTCGGATGCGATCTGAAAGAAGGCAGGTGTACCTGCCCAAGCGAAAACGATGGAAGAGCATGCGGATATTGCTGCCTCGAAGCTCGGGTCGTTGACACCTTTCCAGTTGGACTTGAAAGGCCCAGGCGGGGCAGCGGCGGGTTTATCTTGCACACCCACAGCAACCGTCAGAGTGAAAACTATTGATGTATTGTCAGATAGTGCCCAACCGGAAGTTTCAGTACGTGACTTACTTGCGGTCAAAATCGAGGTCGCACCAACCCAAGCCAACCACGAGACCTCGTGGAGAGTCTGGATGCTTCCGAGAACAAAGCCAATAATGGCAGCCACAACGACAAAGACGGCGGTACAAGTTCCGTGGGTCGATATGGCGTTGAGTGAAATTGATATCCCCAGCATACCGGCCCCAGCAACGAAGATCCAGACTATTCACAGGTCAACATCAAGAGTACACTTGATACCACGGACAGGGTGAGACTCACACAAGACGAATACAACGTAAAAGAATTCTCGCCCGGCTCTACCAAAAAGCTTGTACCCAACATCGTCGATTCCGTAAACTGACGGATGGTTTTTCTTGAAGACACCGATAACGTAGTTTGACCATGTTGTAATCACCCCGATCGATATCACCACGACCAGGCCTGGTCCCATCCCTAAGGTGTCTAGGACTTGGGGGATGGATAGGACACCCAAGCCAATCTGCGTCTTGACCATCAAAATGGCAGTCCCAAGCCATCCCACCTAGAGAAAGTCAGTGAGGACCTTGACATTTCCAGGACTCTGGATAGCAAACATTTCGATAGTTGGGTCCGTCCTCCTTGATCTCACCAAAGATGTCGTCGACGACCGAAATGCGACGTCCTTGTAAAGACATTCGCCTCTGACCGGCAGGGATGACCTGATAGATCGAGCCCCGCCTGGTCTCCGAGGGATCAAAGCCCGAAGAAGCGAAATTCAAGGAATGGGCCTCTCCTCCATCGTCACGGACACCTTTCTCTGGATCTTTGGTATCTTTGGTCGCCATGTTGGAGTGATGTGAAAGTAGATACTGGAGATTGGTAAAGCTCAACAAAGTCCCGGTTTTCCTTGAATGAAGGAAGTTCAAAAACTAAGACGAGCGGGCGAAGCAGCTATTTGAAGATACCTTCGAGCTGGCCTGCGAGGTCGGCCATAATTGCCAGCTAGAAGTCCATTTAGCTAATCATATAGTAATGATTTGTAGCGATCTCCCGATACCCCTCTGCCAAGTTGATAAGATCTAAGGGTATCTAGGAATGGGCAGCACCAATTGGTTCGGCCCTCAGATAGACACTGCAGGTAGGGAACCTTCGAGGAAATGAAATCGAGCCTTAATTCGTCGAGCAAAGGCCGTGAAGCAATATCAGACTCGTAGGCCGAAGCTTGCAGCCAATTATTCACGTGCCCGCCATCAGCTCGGCTCGGAATGCATATCCACGGAAGGATAAAGTATGCGTGCATCAGGACTCTTTGGCGACAGAAGGAATTACCAAATCGATTTTTTGAGACTAGTTTTATCTTCTGCCTGGTCGACATACGCCTTGCTTGGACCGACGTTTCCACGCGTTGGTTATTGAGATGGGGACCGGTAGCAGACAAGAGGAGCGCAATAAACGAAGGAAGTGTGGTTGCTATGAGGCCCAGATTGTTTCAGAGTTTACTTTGGAAGGCTGATCTAGTGGTCTTAGCGGCACCATGACGCGAATTCCCGAGCGGGTCAGAGCAATGAAGCCGACGTACCGTTGAATGGGCAAAAAATGCTCGAAGATCGAAGGCTGCATCACCTGCGCCTCCCTCGAGATGTCGAGCCGATTGTACACTCGCTCATGGCTCGGTTAATAGTTTCGTTGATCTTATCTTGCGTCGCACGACTTTGCTCCGAAGGTACTCCGTAGCAGCCCTTGCATTGCGATAACAAATGGCGGTGATATGTCGCTCGACGCTGTAGATCTCAGAGGGTCCTTATCGACCGGCTCAGCCCTACAAGTACCAGATCGACAAGCTCAACCCCATTGTCGATGACATCAGGCTCGGTAACCTTGGGATTTAGTAAGGCGATCCTGGTGTTTAGCATTCTATTAGGCCTGTCTAGAAAAAAACACATTCTGACTGATGCATTGGCAGATAAATCCAATTTTACCAATCCACAGATCTCGCACCTGGTTGAGAAGATAACAGTGTCTCTACATCTTTTGACCTCCCAGCCTGTGCACTCGTCTGGACATCAAGACTCTGCAGTTTTGCAAACAAGCTCGGTCCGTACCTCTCGTAGGTTCGGACCAGGCCACCCTCACTTAACAACTGCTCCTGAATCCGTTCTAGGCCAAAGTTGAAACTCTTGCCCTCACAACGGATTTCCCTGTTCTTGATATCAATGATTATCTCCTTTTCCTCTTGCGCAACCTCGAAAAAGCTGTCGTCCTGCAGTTTAATACCCATGAGACCGTTGTTGACTTGGTTCCGCTGATAGATGAAGGCGAACGATTTGGCAATGACTGCTTCGATACCGGCCCACATCAACGCCTTCGGAGCCTGCTCTCTCGACGACCCACATCCAAAGCTCTCCTCGGCGACAAGGACGTTGCAACCTGCTTGAGCAAGGTCATAAAACTCGGGACGAGTATAGCAGAACGCACCACGGGCCACCTCGTCCTGCGAAAGGTGCGAATGGCACTTGTCTGTCGGGATGATACTATCAGTGTCGACATTGGCGCCGAATCGCTGGATGCGGCCTTGAATAATGTCTGGTAGTCTGCTTGCTTCGTTCTCTGGAAGGATCTTTGTATCGTAGTCATCCGTGTAACTTGACACGAAGGAAGCTGGAACTTGAGGTTCACTATAGATTGGAGATGACCGCGAGCGACTTCTATAGTGTGCTCGGAGTTCGTCAAACTCGTTCATGTCAACCGCCGAGAGAATTTCAGTTGGATTCTGAAGTGACATGGAAAAGCTGGAAATGGCTACTGTGGCAGCGGAAGCAATGTTGGCGAACGAGCCCGGCCCCATTCGGTCGCGATAGTTTCGGTTCTGCGAAGACAGCCATACTTCTCCCTCGCCTGCCTTGTCGACACCCATGCCAACACAATAGCTGCATCCCGGGGCGCCAATCTGGAATCCGGCATTCTCATACTGCTCCAACAACTTCAGTTGCATCAGACGATTGACTATAGAGGTCGAACCAGGAGTGACGCGTCGTAGACCTCGTTTGACAGGTTTGTACCCTCGTGCCAGAGCTTCCCGAAGCACGAGAGCAGCCAGTATTAGATCTTCCTCTGTGGTCGTGCACGCGCCAATAAACACACCATCCAACTGGGAAAGCCGGTCTTGTGTCTCTGGAATAGGTACGACATTATCCGGGCTTGGATAAAGCGCGACGAAGTGGTCGAGTCTTGCGAGATCAACGTCATATGTCGCTACATATGGGGCATCGACATCAGGGCGAAAGTACACGCTGTTCGATCTATGACGTGGATCGCGTCGGGACTTGACATAATCCAAGGTGATGCCGTCTGGTACGACACATGCGCCAATCCCACCAAACTCCGTGGTCATGTTTGCAATCGCAAACCTCGCATCACTCGATAGGTATTGTAGCCCTTGACCAGTGTATTCGACCAGCCGTCCAGCCGCAACCGTGTTCCTCTTCAGTTGTCTCATGACTCCCAGGATCACGTCTTTGCCTCCGATACCAAGTGGAGGCTCGTTGATGAAGTTAATCCGGACCACCTCTGGAACCTCAAGGTATGTCTCACCCGTAATGAGTTGCAAGACCATATCCGTAATGCCAACACCGATCGCAAGGCTACCCAAGGCACCGGCCGAGGAAGTGTGTGAGTCAGCCCCGAAAACTAGCATCCCAGGCTGGCAGCGTGAGCGGTAGAACTCCGTATGCATAATCGTTGTGTTGTGGCCGGCATAGTTGTCCCCCAGATCCAATTCTTCGGCAATGCGATCACATGCGTCAATCAGGGATCTCTCGTATGGCCTGTCGTTCACTCTGGGGTCGACAACGTGGTCACCTGCGAGCCAGAATCTGTCTTTTCGCTTGAACCCAGGCCTGCCCATGCGCTCATAGCTCTTATTCATGCCAAACCATGCAACTTCGGAAGCCAAGAACCAGTCCGGACAGATGCGAATCACTTTTCCTGGCTCGACGGACTCGTCACGCATATCAACGGCATGTTGGAGGAGAATCTTTTGACACACGTTCATCGGCTGACGGGTGGCTTTGCTGCCAACGTGCGTAGCCATAGTAGAAAGAGACCGGCAAGTGCTTGGACTACACGATTGAGATCCTTTCTAACATCACTTCCAAAGCCTCTCACAAGAGGCACAGAGCCGTTTTAAGGTGCGCGCTATTCCGGAATATGGCCGTGTCTGTGTTCGCGTTATCCCTCAACTGAAGCGAGAGGAAGCGAATCTTTCGCGTACCTCAACTAATTTTAGCCAGGGCTTGTGCCGGTGGAGGAAGTCTAGAAACTGAACTGCCGAGAGGCTTCAGAGTAAGATCAAATGAAGGGTGGGTTCATGTGGAAGAGCATTCGGCTTTTCTGGTTTCTGAATGAAGCGGGTTGGTAGTGAGTTCGAAGAATTAGCAAAGAGCCCCGCGTTGAGCTCGGTAGAGACTACAACTATTCTCCGGCATCTGAGTACGGAGTACATGGTTAGGGCTTTGGAATTTGTCGTCGCAAGGGACAAGGCTTCCATACTGTAGGCTAAGGCGAGCCTCGTGATTGACGGAATTCAAGCGGCCGGCCACTCTCCGACGCCGGGCCCTTTCCACGTTCAACATCGTAGCAGTCCCACGTCCATCTTGTACCGAGTTACCATGAACATGGAAGGGTTGTACTCCGTAGCTGCAGGCCGGGCCAGATCCTGGGGTACATAAGCCGTAGTGATAGTCCTCAAAGCTGGCCAGTCATCTCCCACAAGATTTAGTCGACTCGCTCTATCACAAAACACCATGATCAGTGAGGGTAGAAATAACCACCTGTTGAGCAACTGGAAATGTCTCCTGATCTGCTGTGCTGTGTCAATGGCCAATTGCCAGTATGGCTTTGGTAAGTATTACACCATACTCAGCATATATCACCTCTTCATCTCATCATCTGACACCGCATAGACACGGCTGCTGTTGCAGGGTTCCAAGCAATGATCGGCTTTCTCGAGGTATATGGTTACAAGGACCCCAAAGTCAAGAGTGGCTGGAATATCCATACCAAGCCCCAGCAGCTGATCTCCAGCTTCCTTAATGTCGGCACAATCCTTGGAGTGATCGTCGCTGGGCCGTTTGCGCACAAGTTTGGACGCCGGCCGGCAATATGGGTCGCCGCAGCGGTCTCGATGGTTGCGTGCGGTGTCCAAGTCGGCGTTGATAGTCTGGCCGGGCTATACGCTGGCCGAATCCTTCTCGGTCTTGGAAATGGTTTCTTCATTCTCTTTTCGAATACGTATACCGTGGAAGTAGCTCCAGCACACCACCGAGCTATTCTCGCATCCTTCTTCGGCTTCTGGGTGAACACCGGCAGCATCCTCGGTGCGGTTGCAGACAATTACAGCAAGAACCTGCTGAACAAACATTCCTACCAGATCCCTCTTGCTTCACTGTTCGCGATTCCATTCTTGCTGAGTATCTTCATGATCTTTGTCCCGGAGTCACCGCGCTGGCTCCTTCTCCACAACAAGACGGCCGAGGCCCGAAAAGCACTGCAGCAACTACGTGGAACTTCACTGTCACCAGAACTGCTCGACGAGGAATTCATTGAGATGCAACGAGGTATCGAACAAGAAAAGGAGCTGGCTTCCACAACTTCGGTTCTGGACATTTTCAAGGGCACTGACCTAAGGCGAACTATCCTCTCTGCCGGTGCTATTGCCTCACACGCTGCCTCCGGAGTGTGGTTCACCATTTCATACGGAACCTTCTTCTATCAGATGGCAGGTATAAAGAACCCCTTCCAGACCACGATCATCCAGAACTGTATGGGCCTCTTCGGTGCCTTGTGCGGCATGTTTCTGATGCACAAAGTATTCGGACGACGTCCCATGCTGCTCATTGGCGCTGGTGGTTGCTGCATCTGCATGTTGGCAATTGGACTGCTAAGTATCGCCGGCAAATCCAAGGACGCAGGGAAAGCACTCGTTGGATTTGCACTAATGTTCAACTTCTTCTACAATGGCTTCACGGGAACCATCACATGGCCGATCGCCGGCGAACTTGTTAGCTCTCGGCTGAGAGTCTTCAGCGTCGGTCTCGGAACAGGCATCAACTACTTTTTCAACTGTGTGTTTCACTTTTCGGGGAAACTGTCTGAATAATAGGTTAACAATATCCTAGGGCTCATTTCGTATTGCACGCCGTTCTTCCTGAATACCGATGATTTAAACTGGGGCGCAAAGTATGGATATATCTGGGCTGGTTCAAACGCCATTGCATTTGGTAAGTTCCTTCAAGCTGCCTCAGATATAAAGACAGCTGACGGGCTCAAGTCTTCTTCTTCTTCCTCATTCCTGAGACTAAAGATCGAAGCCTCGAAGAGATTGATGAGATGTTTGTCAATAAAGTCCCGCGAAGGCAGTTCAAGACCTATCATTGTGTTTCCTCTGAGAGAGCCAAGGAAATCGCTATCAAGGATATGAGCGAAACCGCGAAGGCGGAGTTTAGTGTTCATACCGAGGCCCTATGACCTGGAGAACTGCGACTCATGCTCGAAATATGCCATGACGGATGTTAGTGCTCAGTTCTGCGATGACCATGTGCTACAAGGTACTGCAAAGCAGGGGAAAAGTGCGAGCCGGTCTTCCTTAGGAATGCCTCCAGGTAGTACTCAGCCAATACTCCTCGTAGTCAATAAGACACACTTATATGACAACCTATAGAGAATGGCAGATTTGTGTGCTAGAGAAACTCCACCGAGACTGTGCCGTCGACCTCGCTCTATTAATCAGTCCTTCTTGACCTTGTCCTTGACAGGTCCCGCTAAAACTCGACTGACTCAGAGCCTTCTCTGTCAAGTAGAACCTTGGCATTGCTCAGTTGTCCCAGTATTTAGGCTTATAACCTAGCTACTTTAGATGTATTCCTACATGTACTGTATACGGCAAGGGATCTTGGACAGAATCCAGGGTGCAGGGTTCGCTCTCCCTATCTCTCGCCCTCTCGCTCTCTTTCGCTCCCGCCGCCTCTACACGTGGTCCAGAAACACTGCCATCTTGCAGTGCCTTGTAGCAACTTGCACAAATCAACAGACATCAAATAACGCTACTCTCACTCGAACATGGTCTCAGCAAATGAAGAGAGTGCCATTCGGGAGGTGGCCAACAGATTCTTCAATGCCATAGAAAATGCCGATATCGACACAGTGTATAACACCATGGCTCCCACCTGCGAGATTTGGCACAACTACGACGAAATTGTTGCTGATCGGGAGTTCACTAGACGGGTCCTTGGTGGGATGGTGCAGCGGATCGGCAATGTCAAGTATTCGGACCGTCGCATCGTAGTGTATCCTGGCGGCTTTTGCCAGCAGCATGTCTTGCAAGGTACGCGGAAGTTTGATGGCGAAGAGCTTCGGTTGCCGGCCGCTTTGTTTTGTAAAGTTGAAAATGGCCAGATCACGCGGATCGACGAATATATCGACACTGCTCAGCAAGCGGAGTTCAAAAAGACTGCGCCACAGCCACCTCGCATTTGACAGCGAATGCGACCGGGGAGATAACTGGTCAGTGGGGATCCGAGCTGCGCGAACGCCGGACTCAAGATTCGTAGCTAAAGGTATTTACCATGAGAGCCTTTTGTAGACCTTCAGTTCCGAAAATGAAACGCATTGGGATTAGAATCGGTCTCATAGCCCACAAGGGTAGCCAGCTGGAGGTTGCTCCCATGGATATGGGATTTCTCTTCCTCTGCACTGTCAAAATTATACCAATCGGGATATGAAATACTGCTGTTGAGGAGGCTGAGATTGGAGGGACCGGCATTGAAGATTGGAATATCTCCTCGGAAATCTGGGTATTGAATCAAGAAATCGGAATTCATAGTCCAGCACCGTAGGTCTCCAAGATGTTCAAGGAACTGGGGAGAGAAGTGAGATAGTCCGGTTTGTGGGTCGACATTATATGTAGCCTTCAGACTGTACGGCCATCGAAACTGGAACATGAAGTACATGGCGTGTAGAAAAGTGTCGTTGGAATATTGTGGACACACGGTGAGTCGTTCGCGGAAACCGGGCCTTGTCACAGATTAGTAAGCAACTATGAGGGCTGTGCCCTTTAACGAAAAACATATCGAGTTGGTTCGGCAGGAAATAGTTCAATTGCACATACCAGACGTAGAAATCAGCAATGGGTGAGTGAGGAATGGCCTCTTGAGAGGGCCTATTCGACATTATTGTGTTAGCATGTGTACGTGTGAAGATTGAAGGTCGGTAGAGGGCGGCTGATGATGGCGTGTGTCTCACCTCGGTTTGATGAACTGGGGGAGAAGTTTCGATGTTGCACTGCTTTTCACCTTCTGCTCCAGAAGACACCGTTAAAAAGAAATTCACGATACTTGAGGCACAGGGAAAGATCCTTTACCTTCCCATCAAGAAGCTGACTGGCAATGGTCAAGACAGCCAGGCGTTCAACTTGACCGTAACCACGAGAGAAATATCTCTCATCAAGATTCCGAAGGCAGCTCCACCGCGTGTCGACATTGGCCACTTGGGAGAACTGCGACCAGCCCCGGGAGACGGCGTTGATGATAATGTGCATATCAACTTCTTCGTTGTCTGCGCTCGCGCCTCCACCAGTTGGTTGCGCTCGGGAGAGAAGCTGCTCGACTTCGTCCCATAGCTTCCTTGACCGACCACTCTGGCACGGATCCTGCCCTGGTACAATGATCAGTTCGTCGAGATGATCGGACCCAATTGTGTGTGCATCTTGGTCCCATAGCAGCGTGTCGGCCTCGGGAGCAATCCCTCCACAGTCGTCGATTGAGGGGGCTTGACCACCAATGTTCAGATCATCATTGCAGGGAAGAATCATCGTTTCTCCGGTGCATTCACCAAGCATGTGATCCAAACTGTCTGGTTCGCTGTGTGATGAGGCATCTGTGATGGAACATTGCGGTTGAAGGGTGTCGTTGTGGCCTGCCACCACGGCTGTGCTGTCACGATGGCCTAAATCCGCGAGATCCGCCTGGATTAGTCCCTTGATCTGCTGCAGCCTTTTCCGGTGCCTGATGTTTCTCTCTTCGTTTTCATCGGCAAGTTTCATCAGTTGTGCAAGGAGTGGGTTCTGGCCTTCTTTCTGCAGAGACCGTAGACGCTCCTCCATCTTTAGCATGTTTTCCCGGTCCCTCTTCCGCTTTCTTTGCTGAGAGATCCGATCCATTTCACGCTTTCTATTTCGCTTGCATTGTGCAGTGTCGTGAGACGATTCCGTGGGAGCCTGAGACAGCATAGCTGATGTGACGAGCTTCTCATGAAATAGTCAACAAGTCTTTCTTATGTAGCTCAATCTCCGAGGTTTAGGAAAGATCTGTGGAGGAAAAGCCACGGTCCTATACGGCGGGGGTTGCAAGTTTTATCAACGGGGGCCTCGGCTGATTGTCAACCTCCCTGAGTCCCTTCTCCTTACCCCACGGGGTGCAACCTCTTCCGATGTCGTTCCAGTGGCGGGCCCATACCACTTAAGGGCAACAAGCGTTGGAGAAATAGTTTACTCTATCTAGGTAGCGTCCAAGCAGAAACCATCTAAAGTACACAAACGGTCCTAGGATATTCTAAGTGCAGATGATCACTGCGAAGGGCTTTGGGCATGCTTCTTGTCTACACAGGACTCATGAGGCCTTAGATTGAAGAGATTTTATGATCAGGCTGGAGGTAGGTGATTCATTCATTACTTCAGAGTGGCCAATATACTGGTCAATCAGCCAATGGCCTACAATATATCTTTAAACCCCAAACACCTCATCTTTTGCCATGTACTAAGCTAAAGATTCGATTTGGTTCCATGGACGGTCGCAGTAGCCACACCATTGGTTTCAAATTGTTGTATTGCCCAGTCGGCCACGCGCAAGGGACATTCTGTCTCGAGAAGAAATACGGTGAAGCCTTCCGTGCTGACCTTTTTGGGCGCTGTCGTTTGCTCTTCTGCTTTTTTGTGTGCATCCTCAGGAGCGCCATGACAGGCCATCGCAGAGGCCACTGTCGCAGCGTATGGCTGGAACTCTAGACCTTTGTTCCACACACAACATTCGTCCTGGTTATAAATAATGGGGCCTGATACTTCAGTCATGGTGTTGCGATGATAATATGGCAGCCAATATGTATTTTCCATCACGTTCCACCGGGGAGGAATGATAGCAAAGTCGACCACTCCAGTTCCTGGCTCTCGATACGATGGGGCCGTCAAAACAGTGAACAAACTAGGATCCGGGTGGTCGTAGAGAGCGCTGCCGAGCACGCAAAAGCGAGCAAGATCGTATTTATACGGATAATATGTGCCATTCCATGCTGCCACGTCAAACGGAGTATGGTTTTGAGTACAACTGAAGAGGTGTCCATCCAGTCTGGATACTACTTGCCACTCCCGATTGTTCCCACAAGCTCTTCCGTCTTGGAGTGTCCCGTCGAACGCGGCAACAGGTACTTGAAAGTCGCGGACGTTGGCTAATGAGCATGTACCAATCGGACCGAGTTCAGGGAGTCGGAAGTGTCCCTGGAAAAGTTCGCAGATGTAACCTCGTGCTTGACCAGTTGGCAATGTCACTCGGTGTCTGATGCCACGGGGGATGACGGCGATTTCATTTTGTCGGACTAGAAGATTCCCAAGTTCCGTCTGTATGTCCAAAGCACCTTGTTGTGGGATGATCAACATATCCCCGTCAAGGGATGAGAATGCTTGGGCATTTTTCATGTCCTTGGTAATTGCGAAAATATAGATCTTTAGACCAGTCTTCATTGAAGCGTCCCCCGAGTGTGCGAGGACACGAGCGTCTGTCCAGTCTTGACCCTGTTGGACAGGAAATGACATCCATCGGTGTGCATCTGGAGTGAGGTGTGATTTGCCACCACTTGTGCTACTGGACTCAGGGCCGTAGGGTCTGAAGCCGCTGTGTTCGCGAGAAGAGGTCGCCCGGTACAGCCATGTCTGCAAACAGTGAGATCTAGGCGCTGTGAAAGCGGCCCCTGATATTCGTTCTGTCAATAGCCCGAGTGGTGGCCTTTGGGGATTGCTGCAGGCAATTGGACTTGCCCCCGCAAATGCCTCAGACCTAGGGAGTAGACACGTTAGCCACTACGGCGGTCAATCCTTAACAGCTCAAACTAGAAGTCTACAAATGTCACTGGTCCAGTGGGAAGTACTCACTGTTGATGGTTCCCAAAGCCTTCGAGATATTCGTACTTCTCAACTACTTTGAATGTAGTCACAGGCATTCTCAAGGCACAAACATCAAAGAGTAGACTGAACTGAGTAGAGATGAAGCTAGACGAGATAGTCTTCTGGAGTTCTACCAGACCTTTTCACAAAGTAAGTACATATGCTCACATCTCCGCATAGAAGTCACGCCGCTAGGCTCTTTAACACCCCGAGTCAGCATGCTTGTGCACCATGACATTGAAGAGGGTGGGCGGGGTGGTTCTTCTGGGGGCCAGGCGATGTCAAGAGCTCGTGAGTCAGGCGGCATGCATGGATCTTACTGGCTGACATGACTTTATGCTGTTGGAGTTCAACACGCTAATGGGCCGTTGAACAAAACCTCTTACGAGATTTCGCCAGAATAATCAAGCACACAGATATCTCTCAAAGCACTGAAAGGTCTCAGGAGCCTTCATAAGTATCAGACCACATTCACCAGCACACTGAACTAGTAGCGCTCTGTACAAGATGGAGATGCACATGGCCTCATCATCAGGACCTTTCCCCACGGCGTGTACACAAATGATAATACTCCAACTACGATCTGGGGCCTCAGTTAACGATGGCTCCGACGACGGCCTTGTCTTTAAACGGGCTGTTGATGCTCTGGAGAAACGCTCAGATGTATGTCGGGTATACTGGGGGAGTGGGCTAGAAAATTCAGAAATACTACATCTTCATATTGGTATGCCCTCAAAAATGTTCACTGGCACCATCAGGTTAACAACTGGAAAACACAGTAAGAGAGAGGCTTCACCAGCACTATGACTTCCTGGCTTCCCCAGACTACGTGAGCTTGAAGAACACGTTTGAGCCAATAATTAAAGGCGAACTTGTCATACGGCACGCTTTCTTGGTCGAGTATACGCCTAGATGCGAATCACTGGGGAAAGGAGCACCATTTACAGGGACTGCAATCTACGTTGACACCGATAGGCGATGGGACTATGCATGGCAATTATGGGCAACAATCGTACCTAATGTGAAAGGCTGCATGGGTGTCGCAGGAGGATACATTGTCGAGCCGATAGATGGGCACAATAGATGTTTCATTGCTTGGGTGGGTTGGAACACGGTTGAGGAGCACCACGCGTATCATGAAACGAAGCATTGGGAAGAGAGACGATCCATTCTGCGGCAGGGTCATCAAGGGTACAGAGAATATTATCACGTAGTGTTTGATAATAGCCGTTCGCCATTGAAGAGTGTGATATAGAGTCGAGAGAGGCTATGACTCGAATACACTGTTTCATGAACCAAACCAAGTCTGATGCCTCACTGGTATAATGCTCTTCATGTAGATACTAATATGCTAGAAACTAAAATGCTTCCTGGTACGCCGGGATGTTTACTATACAGGATATTGTGGTATTTCCTAATCTCAGGAAACACTTAGGAGGAACAGAGAACCACTTGTCTCCCCGAACCAGGTTCCCTTCCGCGCTTAGCTCCCAGAGGTGTCAGTTATACATCCAGACACATGTGGAATAAGGTTGATGACTCGCACGCCACGGGTCATGACCTGACCCCAGACCCAAAGGACGTGGGACGGGGATATCCACGCTTACTAGGAGGAACTGGGGAACCGGGGAACCCTTTTTCAGAATCCCGCCTCAGAATATACTATAAAGCAATAGCTGTGGGGTGAGATGCGACTGCTATCGTAACAACCCACAGTAGAAATCTGCTTAGCAATTTTATTATTGTCTCTTTACTCGTACTGTAGACATTCTCCAGCATGAAATCGACGGAAGAAAAGTTCACGGCCACCCCTGATGTTGATCAGCGGGAACAAGTCGCGGATGCTACGACTAAAGAGAAGTCCGAAGTCACTGCAGGTGCGGATGTGGATGATCTCGACGTGGCAAATTCCAAAGCATTCAAGGGCGATGACTCGGATGGTAAAGTCGTGTGGACGGTTCGAACTGTGCTTGCGTTTCTCTCACTGTCATGGCTTAACGTGGGTATGTTCTACTGCCGAACACTGCGGAGCTCCAAAGGTACATTACTAAAGTCATAACCCTAGGCTCTCAGCAGATCTTGTATGTCGTGGGTGGTTGCCTGTCGTACATCGCCGAGGATCTCCATGCCACAGGCGCGGAAGGTTGGCTGCCAGTGGCAAACATCCTTGCGGTCGCGGCAGTGGCGCCCTTCACCGGATACATGGAGGATCTTCTTGGGCGAAGGGTCATTGCCATTTCTGGGGCGGTCACTCTCTGCGTGGGTTGTATTATATTTGGCACATCTCATACGTTTGCACAAGCCTTGGTGGGTATGGCGGTCGCTGGTGCTGGCGCGGCGGTCGGCGAGTTGACTGCTCTTGCTGGGTAAACTTAGCCACTTCTTTGCCATCTTAGCCGAGAGGCAAGATGTACTGTGCTAACTCTTGTGTACAAGGACTTCGGATATGGTCCCTGTAAAGCACCGCGGACTTGCAGCGGCGGCCGTGACCTTTACCATCATTCCATTCGCTCCAAACGTTCTTTATGCTCAGCTTTACGCTTCTCATTCCACTTGGAGATGGGGCGCATGGATCGCATTGTGAGTACAGGCTGTATCACTCTGGGGTTGATGTACGAGGAAACTATCGAATATTTTTAACACCTGATGAAAGGATTATCAATGGTATTGTGACTGTAGGCCTGATTTTTACCTACTTCCCAAAAGCCCATCCACGAACACAAGGACAGTCCAAGCGCCAAATCATCAAGGACATTGATTACATCGGTGGTCTACTCTCTATCACTGGGTTGACACTTCTGTGAGTACATTGTCGTCCAGTTTCCTTGCTCTAGGCCTTGTGCTGACGTACTTTGCCAAAAGTCTTGTGGCATTGCAAGCTGGCGGCTACTCGCATCCATGGTCTAGCGCCTATGTTCTCTGCACACTATTAATTGGCTTCGCTCTGATCGTCGGTTTTGTCGTGTGGGAGTGGAAGGGGGCAAAGTACCCAATGGTTCCAAGGGAACTCTTCGCCGGTCAACGAGTCGTGGCCCTAGCATATGGTGTCGCATTTATCGGCGGTGCGAGTTTCTACTCTCTCCTCAACATGTACCCATTGACATTTTCGACGGTCTACGATCCCGCTCCTGTGAAAGTCGGTACAAAAGCCGTGGGTGTTGCAGTTTGCAATATTGCGGGAGCAGTCTTCTTCAATGCAATGCTATCAGTGACCAAAGGTCATGCTCGAGAAATACTCTTTATTGCTTCAGCTATCATGAGTAAGTCAGTCCTCATTCAACTGCTAGCCCTGACTGAGACTCTGCGGTAGCCGCCCTTGACGGAGCCTTGGCCGTAGCAACCCCCTTCAACGCGACCACTACTGTTGCCATAGGGTCCTTGGCCGGACTTGGTGTTGGCGGTATCTTGGTTCCAGCGGCAACAGTCGCTATGATTGTGGTACCTGATTCGCTCTTGGGTACCGCGGTCGCCCTCTCCCTATCTGTCCGAACCGTTGGGGGTTCGATTGGATATAGTATCTATTACAACGTCTTTTCCAATAAGTTAAAGACAAGACTGCCAGCAAACATTGCAAGGTATGCCATCGAAGCCGGACTCCCCGTGGCAGATGCAGAGGCTTTTGTGGGTACATTCTTAACCAAACCGGCGGAGATTGCCAAGGTTCCCGGTGTCAATGCTACAATCATTGAGGCTGCGACAATAGGCTCTCGATGGGCCTTTGCAGAGTCACTGCGTTATGTTTGGTATACCAGCATTGCATTTGGCTCGGTGGCATGCGTACTCAGCTTGTTTATTCCGTCAATCCGCAAGTACTGCACCAATCGTATCGCAGTCCAGGTTTAGTTGAGGTGAATGCACTCGCAGGATACTCTGTCTGGGACTTGGCTAAGGCTTTTGGGGAGCTGGACATCCATTGCTAGCATACAATCAACACCTGGTTACTGGACATGGCACTTTACCTCTATGAATTGTCACTCATTGAGGTGGCCCAGACTTCTTCAAGGTCGGACATCACGGCTTTGGCAGCTCGGAAAGGTATTGTGATGTCGAAGAGCATTCTACTGATTGGAGCCCTCTGCTCCGGCGACCTGGCTCGAGCCCCAGCAATCCGAAGTGGAACAAGAAACACTACGCCACTGAGATTGGTGTGGCGCATAGCGAGCATGGTGACGTCCAGGATTGTGCGAACGTGTTGCTGAACCTCTGACGGATCGAGAGAAGGAGTGACCACACCTGATTGGCTCCATATACTGGAATAGTCGTAGGTTCCTGAATGATAGATTGAAATTGCCGAATAATATACCGCAGAAAGATACCGGTGGCCGGCTGCAGAATCTGTGCCATACCATTCTCGTGCCATGTGACTCCAAGTCGTCAATTCTGTTTTCAACATAGTGCCTTGCATAGCGAAGGTGTGAAGTTGGTCACAGTCAGCCGCGGAGATGGAATGTGTCTCTTTGGACCGAATGAAGCTCGTCGTCCTACTCGTCATTGGTTAGTATCTTCCAGACGTGTCAGGTGATAGGTGTACCGAATGCAGAGGTCCGCCACCAAGGTCGCCAGGTCTAGAAGAGCCTCAAAAGGAGTCCAGTCTCCTGCATATGAGTCCAACCATACCTTCTGGGTCAGAGACCTCCATGGTGGCATTGTCAAAAATGACTCTTGAGAGAAGAGCATCGATCGAGCAATCTCGAAAATGCGGGCTTCGAGGTAGAATTCCCTGCCGGCGCCATGAGAGCAACCCTCTGGAGATAGCAGCTGGAGCAACCGCGATGTTCCATACAGCATATGGCGAATCCATCCATCCCCAGTGGTGTCATACATGAGCTAACCAGGTATCTCACTGTCAGATTGTGTCCATTCGCGCAATTGGAGGCTTAAAGATGTAACGGTGAAACAAACCTCAAATAAGCCCAGAAGCAGAGTGCTCCACGAAAGACCGACAATGTCACATCTCCCTACACACTCAATCTCTGATTGCAGAGCAGTCACAGCGTTGCGATAGTTAACGAGGGCGTCCCGTGTGCATTGCGCGGACCCCGCAGAACGCAGTCGAGAAACCTGTAGAGCACCTATGGCTGAGGCTACATTTGACAAGCTCAGATTGTCCTCTAGGATCGAGTGGAAGGTGGAGCAGGAAGATCCTGGTCTGCCTGTGAAGCTGTTGCGGTCCAGGAACTTGTCGAAAAATTCAATCACATAGAGAGACTGCGTGTCAATCGCGAGAGGTCGAATCAATGGGCATGGCATCGGCAGCTGTGCTGCACTGTTTTCCTTTTCACGCTGCCCATCTCTCACTTTGATAGCCGTGTCTTGAGTAGGCGGGCAGCAATTCTTGCCTCGTCGAGTACAGTTGTCGCAGGGGATTTTACCCGAACACTGTGCGCCAATGTGAGTCATTGTCACACAATCAAGAAATTTTAGGGAGCTTCTACCTTGAGATGACTGGATGCGCATTGCACACACCGCAAGCGACGCTTTCGTAGGTCAAGTGGTCCGACGGTCATTTGCTGCCAGCTCCTCTAATTTGCAGGAGTCCAGTTGCCTCGGAATTTATGCGTAGCTCTCTTGGATTTTCTCATCCCGGTCTTATAACTGGAACAGGAATCATTCGGGCGAACCGTAGAATGTGGCACAGTTTCAATTTCTGCGTGACGCGTAGTTTTGTTGCTTCATTCCCGTGTTAATGTAGAAGTTGGGGTGCAAGGTCATAGTTTGCGGGATTTGAAAGTCTTGACAGTCTCGCCAAACTCGCTAGCCAAAGCCACTAAACCACAATAGGTAGCATTCGCGCGAGGTGGAGCTACAGAGTACATCATATTGCACCATGTCTGTGAGGTGGGATGTGGAATTCGTGAGATCAAATAGAGTAGATGGTCACCAAAGGGGAGATTGCGAGACAATGGAAATCCTCTGTTGTCTACATAAACCACAAAGTCTCGCACCATGGCACGGAAGACCAGATATCTGTGAACGCACTATCCCCTTTCCTTTCTTCATATTACAGAATACTCTGCTGAATTTGCAAGCGCCATTGAGCTCCGACAAAAATGGTTTCATTCATCCAAGCAGCAGTTGCCTCAATGCTTCTCAAAGCATGCCTTGCTTTCAATGCCACCATTCCGCCCCCGAAAGGACCGTTCGGGGTTGCTAGCACCACTGCTGAACTCATCAACGCCAAAATGCTCGATCCTTACTCCCCTACCAAACAAGAGCGTCGGCTTATGGTATCTGCTTTCTATCCTCTAGCAGAGGTAGATGATTGCCAGCAAACTAAAGTCCCCTATATGTCCGCAGGGACTGCCGCCTTCTACGACCAGCAGTACAGCGCAGTCGGGCTGCCCAATGGGACATTTGAAGCGATACAGCTGACGCTCTGCCGGAATACAGCTTTGTATGGATCTTCGAAGAACACATATCCCCTGGCTATCTTCTCGCCAGGGCTGGGTGATTCTCGACTGCTCTACAGCAATATCGCCGCGTCGCTGGCAGCTCAAGGCTATGTGGTTGTAACCGTGGATCACCCGTATGACGCTGATGTTGTCGAATTCCCAAGTGGCGACCTGGTGATGGCGGCGAATATTAATGACTCCGATGTCAATCAACTTGATGGGGCATTGGCCGTTCGAGTCAAAGACCTCTCCTTTGTCATTGACCAAATGCGAAACCGAACACTCACGCGAGGCCTCTTTAAAAACCTGTACGGCAAAGTGAACCCGACGAAAGCGTTGGTCTTTGGGCATTCGTTCGGAGGGGCAGCAGCAGCTTCTATAATGTCACAAGATCATCGAGCTATCGGGGGTGTCAATCTCGACGGGACCTTCTTTGGCACGGTTGTTTCTGGTGGCCTGGACAGACCGTTCATGATCTTCGCACATGAAGGCAAAAATCAATCCACTGATCCGAGCTGGGCAACGGTATGGCCGCACTTGAAAGACTCAAAGGTCCAGACATCGGTTATCGGCAGCGCGCATGGTAGCTTTCTGGATTTCCCAGTGATTATCGATACACTTGGGCTTCGCCCGCAGCTTCCTCCGCAGCTGCTTTCAGAACTGATCGGAACTGTTAAGGGAGATCGCATGCTCACTATTTTGACGACCTACATCAGCGCGTTCTTTGATTTTGTCTTGGGATATGCTCCATCACCACTGTTACAGCATGGTAGTCCTGCGTTCCCAGAGGTTATTATCGTAAATTCGACGTTAGTTGAGAAGTCACGATAATAGGGAAAAGAAAGAAACATGCAGTCGGGAGATAGCGAGATCTGAGGGGATTCGCCAATTGTAGTAGAAGACTCCATAGAGATCGGTAGGATGCATGAACTCCGAGTACATGGCATTGGGGTAGACTGGATCGCTATGGTCCCTGCTGAGTCCCTACAGCCACCCAGGGTCGCAGGCTCAGACTTGCACCTTGGATAACAAAATCTCAAGCTCGATTTGTGGTATCATTTCGAGGTATATCTCCATTGTTGCAGCTCAAGAATATAAACAGGCCTGGGGATATTTCAAGTCGGAGGTGATGTGATCTTACAGGGTAGATGTCTTCAGACAGGCGAATGAGATAACGGGAGTGAAGATCCCTAACGGTCCGGGCATTCCAATTGAACCAGCAACCATCGTCCACCAGAACACTGATTATGTCTGACGTCCTTATTCTACGATAGCACGGAGGAGTGTAGCTCGTACGTGCGATAAAACCTCTGCTACTTCTGTGAGGGCAAAAGAAATTCTAGAAGGTCCGATCTCTTCTTCAGGTAAACACGTCAGAGACAATGGGCTTTCAACTAGTTCATCACAGTCATGAAGATGCCGATCGAGTGGACTTGGTTGAGTGATCTTCTGACTGAAGACCATTTAGTCATGAATTCCAAATTCCGCATTATTGCTACCCATGTGCATATTATATGTACACAGATTTGTTTCCCAATATCTCTCGCAGTCGTTCCAATTTTCCCGCCTGAATATCAATAAATATGTCTACGAAGTCTCCTTAGTTACTTCCCGCAGTGCCTGAGCGACAATCGTGGCCCTCTCCGGCGATCGTGCGAAGATATCAAAGTCGAAATAGCGAGGCTGAACATTGAAACCGATCGTATAGTCGTAGTCCGGAATGGACACTGCTTTCCCGTCGGTGTCAATTTTCCTCCGCAGATCTAGAGCCCAGGCAATGCGAGCTCCGAGAATGTTCATGGATCGCTCAGCAATATTCTGTCCAGGACATATCCGCCTCCCGAATCCAAAACAAGAGTAGTTCTGCAGGTTGGGATATTTGGTCAACGGTTCTCGGTAAGTCTGGGGAAACTCGGGGCTTAACCAGCGCTCTGGCCGGAAGCTCTCAGGATCTGGGTAGAGGGCCGGGTCGCGATGAATCGCCCACTGATTCGCATGAAACACTGTTCCCTCTGAGAAAGAGAATCCTTGATAGGTATCATCCTGGATCAACTGATGTGGCACCCCACCTGCCGTGACCGGCCTCCAGCGCAAGACCTCTTTGATGACGGCACGAACAGTGGGCAATTCCGCCATGTCGTCGAAATTCGGCATTCGAGTCTTGGCCACTTCATCGACTTCTTTCTGGATTTTGGTCTGCCATTCGGGATGGAGGCACATGGCGAGACAAAAGGACATCATCGCGGCGGCAGTTGTGCCACTTCCAGCCTCGAACAGGGTACCAATCACGTAAGCGCCCTCATCGTCGGAGAGTTTATACGCTTCTTGGTTTTCAAGGAACGTCTTTGTGAATGATTCGGGCACATCTTTGGTCTTCATGGTCTCTCGAACATCGTTTTGAAGTTTCCGGAACAAACTTAGCTCTTCTGTACGGAGTTGTAGAGCCTCCTGCTTGAATGGAGCCAGCCCCGTTGGAAGGTGTTTCAAGAGTGGGATTGAATCAACAAGATACGTCCCTGGGGATGCCACCCTTTCAACGTTTTTGCCAACTGTAATAATTCGCTGAAACTCTTCCTCTTGGCCGGTTTTGATCCACCGGCCAAAGCCGATCCTAAAGACAACTCCAGAAGCGTATTGCTCGAACCATTGCTCATATTTACTGGGCTCTCTCAATATTCTCGAGAGAAGCTTGATCGATTCGATTTCTTGAACAGGTTGATAGGAGTCCGCTGCCACGGGCATAGTCAATTGGTGCATGAGCTTGCGTCCTCGTCGCCACAGTTCTGCCACGGTATGGTTAGCTTCTAGCTCATTGCTTGCGCATGAAGGGAAAAAGTCTCACCATTATAAGGTAAAAGCAGAGGCCGTAGGTTGTTTGACAATAATTCTGACGCGAATGCAAGCTGCTCGCGTGATGAGTAGATTGAACCTCGTTCTCGGAGAAGCTCATTGGCGATTTTTTCAGTCGACAACACAACATGCTTTCGACCAGCGATATTCAGCTGATATATCGACCCATACTGATCAGCCCATTCCTTGAACTTGAGCCAGGAGTGATGTGGCGGTATCTGAAAGAGATTTCCGAAAAGCGGTATACCTGCTCCAGCATCAGCAACCCCCAAGTCATTACAGCTTTCCCCAATGTTGGAACTTACCACGAGGTCCTGGCGGCGCATTTTTGGTTTCCGGCTTCTTCCACTTCCACCAAAACAGAAATGCAAGTACAAGCAGAGGGTATAGTAGAGGAGCAGTTTGCAACATGATGTTCTCGATGGATCCTACATCGAGAGTGAGGGCCTGGTGGCAGATGCGGACTTTATAGCCGAAGAGGAGAAACCATCAGATGCTCGATCTGATGGTCAGCAGCATCAACGACAAATTGAGCCTTGAGAAAGTAGGCATTTCGACATTAAACTTGCAGTGATTCGTTGCCCACCGATTAGGCAAGCAGACCTCGGGGTATCTCGATTCTTTTGTGCGCGGCCCGTCAACCCCACAGCACGCATGCCCCACGATCATACCTTTTTTGAGTTGGACTTGAATTTTTTAGGGGGAGAGTGGTCCCAATGCAGATCACACTTTACGAATATATTCTAGGCCGTTGAGAAATGGGACAATTAGGTCCTACGTGTGACTTGACTCATTACGCCTTAGAGGTGTATTGGTGAACTAGACTCCCACTGACGAGCTGAACCCCACAGCGTTTTGTGGGCGAGAGTTTTTGAACCCCGGGAAGACCCCAGATTCTCAACTCTGCATTACCCGAATAGCTAAGGAGTATGAGGAACGTGTAAACAGGCGATATCGACGAGTAAAAGAGTGATGCAGGACTGTGGTCCGACACACACAGACCGCCTTTCAAGCTTATTGTAGAATCTGCGTCCTCTCAGCGTCAAAAGATTGACATTCAGCTCGTACACGCCGGCCGTAAGGCGAGCACCGTGCCCCCTGGCGTTTGTGGCAGAGACTGCCACCGCTCAATGTTGAGGGCTTGCCAGATGATGTATGGGGTCCGTCAGCCCTCGTATCCGTTGATACGTACCCACTGCCGCAAGACGTGACGCTCGAACAAATCGAAGCTTTCAAGTTCGCCTGGGTTGCCGCGGTGAAACGCGCTCTTAACATTGGATTTGACGTGATCGAGATCCATGGGGGCCATGATTATCTGCTCTCTTTTGATTCGCCTGCCACCAACGAACGAACGGATCGATATGGGAGTAGCTGCAAAATCGTACGCGACTGACGAGAGAGATTGTCGAATTGACTCGCTAGTCTCTTCTCAAAACCACTCCTCTCTTCCTCCGAATCTCGCCACAGATATGCTCGAAGACGATGCATCGCTGAGCGAGTCCTGGATCCTCAAGTCCACTCTGAAGCTGGCACCCATCTTGGCTTTCCTGCGTTGATCTGTTGAACGTGTCATCCGGTAGAAACCATAATCTACAGCAGCATATCCGAAGGGCCCCGGCTTTTCAGTCACCGTTTGCGAAAGCGGTCAAAGAAACTGTCAGCGATAAATTGTCAGTATGAGCCGTCGGAATGATACTAGAGGGTAAACTAGCAGACGGCTTGGTCGAGTCGGTGGGACGTCCCTTCCAAAAGAATTCTGGCCAGGTTTGGACTTGGGCAGACGAACTCAGTGTTCAGACAGATGAAGCGCTCCAGATAGATTAGGATTTTGTCAGTAGGCAAGCCGTTAGAACGAAGCAATAGATTGAGCATGCAGGCCGATATCAGGCCACCAATACGCTACAAACAAAGGGTACCTAGTAGCGATGGTCGAGACGGAAAGACCCTGGCGGGCATTTGATAGCTGGTTGGTGAATGCGTTGCTGGTACAATTGGTCGCTACCAACTGCGGAGATGGAGTCGTGGGCAGTCGAAAGTGCTGATTTCGAAATGTTGAGGCAGTCTCGATTTCGCTTACGCTGAAGATAGGAATGCCGTATGTGTTGATACAGCGTTTGGGTTCGACCGACAGTGAGTAACAGCTTGGCCGCAGGTACGACTTCACGGACAAAAATAGTGCAGCCAGCAGGAACGACATCGACCATGTTGACCGATAGCAACTCATGTCAGGCAAAAAGGTTCTGACCACCATCAGTAAAAAATTCGTCCAGGGAGAAGCAAGCGAATGAATGCACCTGATATTGATCTCAATAGCCTTGTTACAGTAATAAAGGTGCGATCTCATAATCCGAATCACAACTGACATCAGATTGTCTAGATCACTTCTATTTGCAGACTGCTCGCATCCCTTGAATTAGATCAGCCAAGAGGTCTTCAGGACTTTCCACACCGACGCTGATTCGCAAGAGATCCTTGGTCACGGTTGAGTCGGTCATCGTCCGCCATTCAATCAAACTTTCGACACCACCTAGGCTTGTCGCGTGGTGGAAGAGGAGCAGCTTAGAAGGCAAGCTTTTCGCAAAATCGACTTCTCGAACAGTGAGAGCAAACACCGGTCCGAAGCCCCGAGGCATTTGCCTTAGCAGCCAGCCTTCCGCGTCAGCGTCGGCTTCGAGGCTAGCGTGATGGATCTCTTTGACCACTTTCTGGACGGTCAGAGCGTCTTTGACGGGGAGAATATTTGTCCCTGCCGATCGGGGAGACACGGTCATTGCCGAGTGCAAGGCGCGCACGATGAACTCGGCAGACCCACTCTGCCTCAAGACTCGCATTTCGAGAGTTCGGACGCTTCGAGTTGCGAGCCAACTGTCGAAACCGGCCAAAGCCGACCCGAGATACAACCTGTCTCGGTGTAACTGCTGGAGCCATGTGCCGCCGCCTTTGACTGCTAACAACCCGGCCAGCAGGTCGGAATGACCACCGATATACTTTGTTGCCGAGTGCATCACCACGTCCGCGCCGTGGAGAAACGGATCTTGCAGTGGAGGGGGTGCGAACGTCGAGTCCACGCTCAGATACGCTCCCCGTGAATGAGCGCGGTCAGCGTAATACTGGATATTTAAAACCCGTCCCGTCGGATTCACCGGCGTTTCGAGATGGACCAGGTCGCCTGGGCCCAGTTGGTCGACGGCACAATCAAGCGAGAGCACCTCAGTCCCAGACGCCCGTGCATAGAGCTCGAGTGTCCCATGACAGCCGTGATAACCAGCTCCGATCGAAACCCGTTTCGGGTTAAGCATGTTCAGTAGTGCATTGAACGCGCCCAGGCCGGAGGAGTATGCTATGCATGGATGTTCCAGGACAGACGACAACACCGCTTCCAGGCGCGACAGTCCCGGCGTAGACTGCCTCGAGTAGCAGTGCTCCCCGTTGTCGAGCACAGGGTACGAAGGCCTCTCGTGATGTGGACGAAGGCGGTCCACGGCTCGAGGATATCGAAATGTTGTGGTGACGTGAATAGCTGGTGCCACGTCATCGATGTTGTTGAGGACGTCGTCCGCATGTACTGCTCTGGTAGAATTGGAAAGCGATGGTAAAGCCGATTTCAGGCTTGTTTGGAAGAGTTGCGAGTCCTCGTCCATCTCGTCGTGCCGTTCGTATCCTTCTTAAGCCCTGGCTTGTGTACCCCGCAGATAGAGTCGGAAAAAGGCCACTGGGGAATGTCAAGTAGGTGTTTGGCAGTGTATTTGACACCAAAGGGATGGATGTTGCTGCTGCTAATGATACTTCACCGAAAGAAATCATTAGAGAATCGCTTGCAGCAAGAGTAAACCATCTAGGCTTGTATATAATTGTTTAATTTCCCAGATGTTTGCGTCTACGGCTACGGCCATGGAGGTACGGTGTCTCCTCCGACACGTTGAAAACAGTGGAGACGGAGGTTGCTGGTGGACGATGCATATTGGATCTCCGGTCATTGAAAGATATTCATATGCCGTCGGTCCGTCGGTCGTTCTGGCATGAGCCCAATTGTGTCCCTGTGTAGTGCTGTCAATACTAGGCATTGTTTTCTTTTCGCGGAAGCCCATTCCGAAACTTCATAGGATCTGTTCAACAGATCATGCCTTGGCTGTGCTTCGAGGAGCACGGCGACGGAATCAGAAAAGCATATAACTTGGTGATATTCAGTCATGAGGTATTACATATGAGGTTTTACATAGGTCTGAAGATATTCTCTCTTCAGGGGCGCAGAGAACTATAGGTTGCCAGCTTCCCACGCCCCAAAAAAGGGCTGCCAGGGTCTTGAAATTGGAACAAAAGGTCGTAGGTCATGTCGGAGGGCGAAGGACTGCCGGCAATCGGCCATAAGGGAGGACCAGCGGGTTCGGTGAAGTGGGAGTCGGCCGCAGGCACGGCAAAGGGCTGATTTGCCTGCAAGTTTTGCCTGTCATCTAATCTGATGCCGCCACCTTCTTGATTATGTCGCCGTTGGCCTGACTGTAATGGCAATGCCTGTCCATTGGACAGGATCACTTCGACGGTAGGATGGTGGGAGATTTCCATCTCGACAGTGTCCTCTCCTTCGTCGTCTTGGTCTCGTGGGAAAGAAGCTGATTCGTCGAAAAGACGCCCCAGGCGAGACAAAGTCTTCGTATCCCTATTGTCGGCGACATTGTAGAGGAGAATATCCCACATCAAACGCGTGTTAATCGATAAGGTCCTGGATGTCGGATCTTGGTTCGGCTCTCCGCCCACCGAATGACGAGCCGACGACAATGCGGAGTGAAACAAAGCTTGGAGCTTTTCATGCTTGTCAAAGATTCAGCATCCCGGGAAGAAACCACGGGCGAAGGGAGACACTCACCATCACTCGACACGATGGCCAAAGCAAAGCCAGCTCTGCCAAAAAATCAACAAATCTTGCAAGCCTGTCCAATGCCGCCTCCCTGGTCGTCTTATCATCGGTTCGGCAAAAGTAGAGGTGGACGGTGGCTGCAATTGCCGTGCAGTGACCAATGAACGGATCTGACACACGATAGGCCTTTTTTGTAATCATTTCGATGAGACGTGAGACCCAGATGCTGTGAATAAATGCGAGCTCCAACGACGTCTTCCAAAAAGTGTTTGGCGCGCTCTGCTCGGCTGACTGCCGTGTTCGCGACGAATACAAGAAGGGATGGTTTAACATATTGTGAATGGTGTGATAGGTGAATTGCAGATAAATCCACGGACTCCAGTATTCCCGATTGTTCTGGAGCTCCTGATTTTCCTGGTAGGAAAAGCGTGCCAGGTCGAAACGGTGACGGCTGGGCAGCTTCGTCTCCAGATCCATAAGATGGGCGTTGATGATAGTGTACCTAGACTCGATGGACCATGGGGGTGGCATGAGGTTGGTCTGCCGGACGAATTGTCTCACGTACGTCCGAATCTCTGCCCATAGAGCGGCCAATTGGATCATATAAGCCCATATTTCACTGCGTTCCTCGTTCATTCCCCCTTGCGGCATTGATGGGGGCAGATCATTCAACTTCTTCGACAGGTCTGTATGAGTCATGACATGCTGGGGACTGGAAATATCTTCAAGGATGTCGGTTGTCGAGGAGCCTTGCTGCCCGTACATTTGTTGTAGCAGATGCAAGCTCCAGAATACTCTTCGCCGCGACTCTGCATGCAAGCTGAGATCGCCTAGAGGGTATGTTTCGAAGTCAAGGCTAGCACATTTTGCCAATGTCGATGCGATGCCCACGTGCAAACTCACCAAGATTGGGTTATTGGCTACGTGCGGTCAGTCGACATAGAACACCATGTATAGAGCGAAATATTGACCTTGTAGATTGGCCATTGCCAGCATGCAGAGGCTCTGAATAGTCGAGAGTGTGACGGTGCCCTCGACAATCCGCTGCATGATGTGCTCTCTCGCGGCCTGGGCATACCTTTCACTCAGCTCGTCCGGCTGGCTGCGGAAGTATAGATGTCTAGCGTGACACGCCGAAAGCGCTAGAAGGGAGAATAGTGTCTCCTCACGGCAGTCTTGCAAGGAGGAAAACTCGTCTCGATCGAACAGCCATAGGGGTTGCTTATGACAATATTGAAAATAAGAATCGACGGCGTCAACGAGGACGTCTCTCGGGGGCATCAGGCTAAAAAAGCTAGAAAGTCAGCCTAGGACGGGGCTGAACAGTAGAAAAGGATCCTTAGTCTTTCCTCACTGATGCACCACCAATTTCGGCAAGAGGCGGTTGTTGGGATTGTCGATTTGGAGATGCCTGCGAGTTCGTTGTTGTCGCTGTTGAAGATGCGACGTTATTGCTCGTGCTGACGAAAGTCACTATCAGCGAATGCGGACTTGGGAAGATCAAGGGCATAACTGGCTTTCTTCGTACATTTGACTTTCTACAATCCTCATTTTCCCTTCCAGTTGTGCCAACCGCCGTTCCTGCATCGCCATACGGTAAGCCTGTGATTCTGTGTCAAGCCCAATTAATCAGAAAATACCGTGTTCATTAGATTCGGCCGGTATAGATCGTCTGAAGCGGATCTTTCTCTCTGAAGTTCTGGGTATTTGCATGTTTTCGAAAGCCGAGTGCAGCTTGAGCATGCTGGTCTCTCGCCAGGACATCGAGTCTTTTTTCTCCTTGTTAATTCTACGTCAGCACGTTCCAGCATGTGATCTAGAGAATGAGTAAAACGACCTACCGACAGTTCTCGCAGGCTTGATGCAGACGCTTGTGGGGACGACTCTGCATGTCTTCCAGCTGTCTCGCGAAACAATTATTGGTGGACGGGGTTGTCACAGATTTTGGTCAAGTGAAAGCCTGATGGAAAGCAGGAGATATTTATATATTTATCAAACGCGGGGACAAAAATGGTCACACTCCGCAATTGCGCTCTACTCCAGATATGCTACTCTATGATTGGACTGAGATCAAACATAGGCGCAGTTGACCGCTTTGATTCGACCTCTATCATTATTTCAGTCTTTCGAAATCACCACTCTGTTTCCATCTCCTGAGAAGCCTTGCAAGCTAATCCATCACAGAACGCACCGTCGTCATTCGTGGCTCCTGAATGAGGTAAGAAACGACGAGCTGGCCACAACTCCTCTCCTTTGTCGTCCTCTTTCCTGCGATGGTCGATCACAAGCTGTCTCACGGTATTTTGGAAGAAAATTGGCGCGCTTTCTAAATCAGGGTGTAGCTCTCCGTTGGTGAAGACACCGGCGTTCAGATTTCTCTGGACTGCATCGCACAAGTACTTGTCTTCTCCGAGAACTCGTTTAAAGAAGGAATCGATGTGTTCGAACTCCTCGTTTGTGGCATCCTTGTGGCGATAAACCTCATACTCCATAGAACACGTCGTCGCTGATGTTGGGACGCATCGCATCATGTAGAAAAAATGAGGCCTGTAGCCACAAAAAGGGTTAGAGGGGTATGTATACAAGGGGAGAGTATTAACGTACGTGACCGTCATACAGGCGTTCGGAAAATAATAGGTGCTAACATTTTTGATATCGTCGTCCTCTTTGCCCTTTTTGGGCCGCGAAAAGTGCTGAATGTAGCCGGGTTTCGAGACTGTATAGTAGAATGCCAAGTCGGCCAACTTACTGACGTCCGGGTGTGCAACCTGACAATGGTAACATTCATTGTAATTGTCGGCCAGTGTCTTCCAGTTGTAATTTCCTTGCATGGCCCAGACGTGATCAAAATCATACTTCGAAAAGTCGTAAAACTGAAATCGTTCCTGCCTGTCAACTCCGTCAAAATCGTCCTCCCATTTTATTTCAGGCACTGGCGATGCATCGAGATTGACCCAGACGAAGCCCAGTAAGTCCACCTGCACATGGATAGGGAATAGGCTGTGGTTTGCTTTATTGAAGCCAGGCACAGACTCAAAGCGAGGGGCCTTGGCAAGTTGGCCATTCAACCCATACGACCAGCCATGGTATTTGCACGAGAATATCCTCGCGTTTCCGGTGTCTTCTGTGACCACGGGGAAAGCCCTATGCCGACAGATATTGTGGAAGCCATTGATAGTTCCGTCTTTATCCATGCATAGCACGAACGCATATCCCGCCTGTTCGAAGCGTATGAAGTCTCCCAGCTTATTGAAGCGTAACTTGTGAGTGACAAGCAGCCATCTCTTTGAGAAGATTGCTCGGCGCTCTAGTTGATACATCTCATCCCTCCGATACCATGAGGCAGGGAGTGCTCGGCATTCAGGGGCTAAAGCCGGTGACAGGTCTGTTTTATGGTTTGTGTTCGGCATCCCGATGAATGAACCAAGTGACGACAACATGCTGGGTCGAATGGCTGTAGACCTGGAAGTTTCTAAAGACGAGATTCTTCTCGTAGAAAAGACAGGTATGGGCAAGATGGCAGATAATCCTAGACTATAGACTATTTGCTTAGAGAACAAGAAAGGCAGGTCCGATGAGCATTTTAATTTCATGTGAGGTACTCCTCATTCTATCCCGCAGATGTGTACGGTCTAGTGGTGCAGTATCCCAGGGGAGTTTTGATCCTGGCTCCCCGATTAATACTTGCCCTAATCTTTCGGCGGGCCAGCCAGCTGCTGCACACAGTCCGGATAGAGCCGGTCACGTGATAGGCTGTTCGACACCCTCCGCCTTCGGAGTTTATCCTTGACGATACAATATGCTTGACAATACTACCTTAGAATTAGCTAAGTCATCATTGGGCTTAGCCCGCTGGTGCCCTTGAAAATAATCAATCAATCAATGCCTTAGTCAAGACTTGTCATTGAGCTTGCCACGCGTGCGGGACCTCTTTCTGATTCGCACATCTAAAGAGGAACGGCTACATGGGATCTAACGGGCGAATTCCGAAGCCTGAATCTTCAAGTAGATTCAAAGCAATGGTCGAAAGGGCTGTTTATCTTCTCCACATCTGCCCAGAGTGGACCTTGTGCTCCGCGTTCGCGGGGACCTCTTAGGCCTGCGACCTTGAAAAGGCTCCCAACCCCCAAGCCCACCCACAACCCTCAGTCAGAAGAGATAATTTTTGCGAACCTTCATCTTTATCGATATTAGAGCGCCATGGATGAAAATATTTTCGACAAATCTGACGGTATGGAGCGATCATTCGAGAAGGGCACCGATCGAGAACATCATGCTGGACTACATGATGATGTTGACCATCTTGGCGACGCTTCCAATATCGAGATTGAGAGCGAAGAAGCTCAAATTTTTTCTATGCGTGAGATCGACCCGGTTCTTGATGCAAAGATGCGGCTTGTTAATAAGGTCTGACCAAGCCCGACCTCGACGTTAGAGCAATGAGTTAATTTTTCGTACAGACGATGGATGAGATCGGATGGACTCCCATGCACCTGAAGCTATTCTTCCTCAACGGTTTCGGATATTCGGCCGATTCTCTCATTCTTGCCCTCCAAGCTGTAACTGCAAGTCAAGCTGCTCTCGAATTTCGGCCATCATTCGCATACGCTCTCAATGTAGCTGTGTATACAGGCATGCTGGTGGGAGTGCTTGTATGGGGACTAGGTAGCATAATTTACCCACCTGTTCTGCGACAAGACTTTTACTGACCCTTTACATAGGTGCGGATATTATCGGCCGCCGTTTTGCTTTCAATGTGTCCCTCTTTTCCTCCTCTGTTTTTGCCATTGTTGCTGGCTCGTCGCCGAATTGGGTTGTGCTTGCTGTTTTTGTTAGTCTAGCTGCGTAAGCCTTCCACTCTCCTGAAACTCATCTACTTCCAACGATACCCTTGCTTTTCTGCCTTGACTGCTAAATACCGAGGGTCACAGATTCGGTGCTGGTGGTAATCTTGTACTCGACACTACCGTCTTCCTCGAATATCTTCCCAGCAACAAACAATGGCTGATCACGCTGATGGCATGTTGGTGGGGTCTAGCCTATGTGATTGTTGCAGCTTTCTGCTGGCCAATTTTCTCGAGTTCAAGACTGACATGCCAAGATGCAACCACTTGCACAAAGGAGAACAATATGGTAATCCACCTACACACTCCGTACTGCGAGCGGAACTGACACGAAGTCAAGGGTTGGCGGTATATCTGGTATGGAAATGGAGGACTCGTGATGCTCTGCAGCATTTTACGAGTCACAGTCATCCGTCTTCGCGAGACTCCCAAATACCTACTCACCAAAGGCGATGACGCTGCAGTGGTCAAAACTTTCCAGGACATTGCTCAAAAATATAATCGACCCTGCCATCTTACGCTTGAGGCGCTGGATTCTCTTGGAAGGATCACTTCTACCTATGGTAATTCTAGGTACGGCTTCAACGAACTCTGGGCCCATATCTGTGGATTATTCGTGACCAAGAAATTGGCGCTTTCGACAACCATGATCTGGCTGTCCTGGCTCCTCATTGGTAATCACTGCCTACCCTTTCACATTTCATTTTGGCGATTTGTGCTGACTTTTTCTAGGATTGGCATATCCCCTGTTCTATGTCTTCCTCCCTGATTACCTTGCCACACGTGGAGCTCAGACTGGTCAGTCAGGCCCGTATTACCAGTGGCGCAACTACATGCTCAGCAGCGTCGCCGGAATTTTCGGACCGGTAGCTGCTGGTTTCATGTGCAATCTCAAGGTTCTTGGTCGTAGGTACACAATGGCAATTGGGGCTCTCATCACCATGGCCTTCTTCTTCGCCTACACAGCCGTCCGGACTCCAGCTCAAAATGTTGGTTTGAGTTGTGCAATTTCTTTCTCCTTGAATATTTACTATGGCACTCGTAAGTCTCGCTGAAACAGACGGTGTGAACTCTGCTAACAGCAATTTTGAAGTATATGCCTATACTCCAGAGGTACGTCCTCTGCTACATCTGTCGTTTGTCACTAAAAACTGAGAATTCAATTGTAGTCTCTGCCATCAGCACATCGGGCGACAGGTAACGGGATAGCTGTGGCGTTCAATCGAGTGATGGGATTGGTTTCCTCATTTGTTGCCGCATACGGGAACACTGCCACATCAGTACCAATATTTGTATGCGCTGGGCTTTATGTGGTCATGGTGAGACATCATTCCTAGAAGCCCTCAGAGAAGCTACTAAACATGAATTTTAGGCTTTTGTGGCTGTCATGTTTCCTTTTGAACCCTACGGCAAACAGGCGATGTAGAGGTAGAGTGGGTTACACTAGGGGTTGATTGGCTTGAAGTGGTCCTGTCCACGTAGACGAGCTCGAGTGGGAAGAGAAAAAGGACAGAATGGGCAGACTCATCTTGTAAGAGGAATCGGCACGTCGCTTCACTATGAGTCGGGATAACAGTGGCTTCAATGATTGGAAAAATGTCTTAAATATTTGAAGACTCTGTTGAGCAATTACAATTAGTATTGATTGAGAACTTGCATTGAAAAGGAAAGACAGTTCTGCAGGGGCGAACTTGAAACTTCATCGTGACAACATGGAATAAGCAGGAAAATCAAGCCCTAGAGAGGCGTTGCCTGCGGCTTTACAAGCCCAGCAGATATGCACAGGAATGCCAGGGTGATGAACTGGTATAATCAGTCAGGTACGCGCACAACTTGTTCAAGTTAAGCAGACAACCCTCTTGACATCGAACTCGGGCGCCGGCTAAAAGCCGAACTACGTCGCCTGGACAGCCAGCTCTCTTAGACACTCCAAGGCCGGGCGCGCATCGCTCCGAGAGACGGAGATTTTCCCCAGCAAAGCGCCCACGTGATCGGCCTCGAATCCATGATCTCCCCGATCCAGGCGGACTTAACCTCATTCAACTTGCGAGTCGGTATTAACTGCGTCGATATCTCGGTTTGTCGTCCTGTAGTTTTGTGGTGAGGTCCAAAAACACACTCCAAAACGATACACCATGGAAAAGTTCGATGTGGCCGTGGTCGGTCTTGGTGCATTTGGAAGTGCGACTGTGTGGCAGGCCGCCCGAAAAGGGGCCAAGGTGATAGGATTTGAACAATTCGAGTTTGGACATGTACATGGTGCCTCTCATGACACGTCGCGTATCGTCAGGACATCTTACGATGCTCCACAGTACGTTGCGCTGGCCAAATCTGCCTACAGAGAGTGGCGCGAGCTTGAACAATACGCAGGGGTCAAGCTGTTGACGGTCACAGGCGGCGTCGTCTTGTTCACGAACGATCGACCTTCCTCTTCCTCCAGTGTCAAGGCAATAGATTACACGGCAAGTCTGGAGGCTAACAATGTGCCCTATGAGCTCCTCACTGCACAGCAGGCCAAGGAGCGCTGGCCGCAATTTGGCCTGTCGGAAAACGCGGACGTGGTGTACACGGCCGACACTGGCATTGCCCACGCGGCCAAGTCGGTGATGACGATGCAGTTCATGGCTCGTACCCACGGGGCCGTTCTGAAAGAAAACACTTCAGTCATTGAAGTTGTGCCTCTGGCAGGACCCGACAAGGGCGTCCTCGTCAAGACGGCACAAGGAACATTCCAGGCAAACAAGGTTGTCCTCGCCGCAGACGCCTGGACAAACAAACTACTCGCGCCTCTTGGGGTGCATATTCCGCTACAGATCATGCAGGAACAAGTGACATATTTCAAGCCAGCCGATCCGGCAGCATTTGAACCCGGCAATTTCCCAGTCTGGATCGCCTTTACCGAAGGCAAGACGTTCTACGGATTCCCAACGTTTGGGGAGCCTACAATCAAGGCCGCTCGTGACTCGTCTGAGAATCTGATGACGCCGGAACAACGGACATACGCCCATTCACCTGAACTGCTGCACGAATTGACTACATTTATGGGTGGTCTGGTCCCAAGTCATCGGCTGGAAAGTCTTCGCACTGTCACCTGCCAGTACGCGATCACTCCAGACCGACAATTCGTGCTTGGTCCTCTGGAAAACCATCCCGACATCATCGTGGGCCTAGGCGCCGGTCACGGATTCAAATTTGCGCCGGTGATTGGCCGTGTGATGGCCGAATTGGCCATCAATGGAAAGACGACGGAAGACATCTCAAACTTTGGCATTCCACCTAGTCAGCCATCATTACTTCAGGGTAAACTCTAGTAGCACAGCAAATCACACAGCCAGCACGGGCCCCTAGAGCTGGAAAATAATGGCTTACGAGTAGTCGATTGCAAAGATGTTGGCGTGCCTGTCCCCCTAAAGTGAGGTGCTTAACACGCCTAAGACGGCCGGGTCAACTGGTCAACAAATTTTTGGGTCCACTGGTCGACACAAATTTGACACCTAAAATCACGCCTATAAGGTAGTCGATCTAGTTAAAGGGAACGCCCATAATGATCACGCTTATAGGCGGTAAGTCCCCCTAAATGAAAGATCTAGGTATGCCTAAGACGGTCAGGGTCAACTGGTCGACAAATATTTTAGGTTAACTAGTTGATAAATTGTCTACACCGGGACCTTAACACCTAGGAGGTTTCTCGGGATAGGCGTTACCTACCTAAGAAAACAGTCGGTGAACGTCGATATATACGGGGTTAACTGGTCGACATTTAGGGGTTAACTGGTCGAAACTGACCGACACTGACCGGAAATAGCAGTCGGTCCAGGCTCTCTTCTCTTTTAGGTCTTTAGGAACGCGGATAGCTAGCGTTTAAGCCAAGAGGTCGATGTTCTAAACTTCCATATTCCACATTAACCCGGTTTCATGGTTCTCATTTCGCCCCTGAACCAGATCACATAAGCCACTCACAGTGTACTGTACGCAAAGGCTTCTCAGTCACTACAGGTTGTATTCTTACTTCCTCGCCAGTCGTGGATTGAGTATAGCCTCTACAGTATCTTCTTGTAACTAATTCCAACCCTTAGAGAACGTAACGGAAGCCTCGATGCTGATCGCCGAGTCTGAGAAGTTCTTCATGGCTGTAACCCTCGTATCCCCATCGCGCTTTCTCATCGTCATGGGCTAGGCGAGCTGGATCAACGTCACGACCATCCGGATGAGCATATGAAATAGCGTCGCGAGCCTTGTTATGTCGCCAGTTGATGAACATGATGAGCGACGTCAAGATGAACGTTAACCCTGCAAAACCAAGGTTGATGGCGTGGCCCTTGATAAATCTTGGGGATTCAGTAGTCGGATAAATGTTGCTGCTTATTAACCCTGCAGAGTTGCCGATCGTGAAGAAAAAGCCCATCACCGTAGCCCGAACATAGATTGGACCGAAGTTAGCGCCAACCCAGCTGATGGCCAGGGCAATGTTGGGAGAAACGCCGGCGACGGTCAAGAAGATGGCAAAATATTTGACACCTGACGAAACATCTGAGATGAGAATAGCGTAGCCGATAATGACGAAGCAAGCCCAGAACAGGATAAACGGCCCACGCATAATGAAGCGGTCCGCCAGAAACGCGGTAGTCATCTATCCACAGGTTAGTACTGACGACGAACGGCCATAGAACAAGAAAATGAGGTGTATCCGACATCCAGCAAGGCTGCGAACATACCGTTGTGATGAAGCCCAACACATATGGTGGGACAGACAGCAGATTGGCTGAGGCACCTGAAAAGTCCAAATCGGCAATAATAGTAGGGGTAAAGAGTGCCAACGAGTAGAGCGGCTCAGCGATGGAAATGTAGAGCACCGCATACAAATACATCCGATAATCCGCAAAGGACTGGCGGATCTGATCCCAGCTGAAGGGAACGTTGGCGTTGGTGACGCCCTGACTCTTGGCTAGGAAGTGGTTCCACTTGGCTGTCTCGGAGTGAGTTAAGATCTTGTTGTCATCGGCAGGGAAATCCACAAGCAGCCACCAGCCAGGAATCGCGCAGAGAAAGGTGATCAGGCCCTCGATGATGAAAATCCAGCGCCATCCTCCCGGTTGCGGCACAGCCTTTTGAGGAATGTCGCCAAAATGCTGCCACGATGGAAACGGAATGTATTTCAAACCGTAGGCAAGAACTCCACCAAAGGCGCCGGCAAGCGTGGCTCCCGAGAAGAAGATTCCGATCCGAAAGCTTTGATGTCGTCGGGCGTACCTAGTATCTCTTTAGTAAGTGGCTTAAATCATACCAAGTAGCCGGATCAGGTCATATAAAGGGACGGCGTGAACTTACCAGCATGTGAGCATGAAGTTAATCCCGGGGAAGAGTCCTCCCTCAGCGACTCCAAGGAAGAATCGTGCGGCTTGGAGCCCCCCGCCGCTCTGTACCAGGCCCATGAGTGTCATGGTAATTCCCCAGGCGATCATGATCATTGGAATCCAGCGATGGGGTTTAACAGCCTTGAGAATTAGGTTGGAGGGCACTTCCACAATTATGTATCCAACAAAAAAAACCGAAAGTGCAATGGCATATGCATTGCCCTTGGAAATGTTCAAATCCGTCTTGAGACCGACAACAGCCGCTTGACCGATGTTGACCCGGTCTAAGAAGCTGAGAAGATACAAAAGTGAGCAGTACGGGATGATTGCCCAGTCGAGTTTACGAAGGATGTAGCGGTATTCTTCTGGAGACATTTCGAGGTCGGTGCGATGGTCGCTATTCTCGGTGGCTTCATCCTTTGGTAGTTGTGCCTCAGGTAGTTCTTTATCGCTGTCTGGCAGGGTGTGATCCTCATTGAGAGGAGGCGACGTTTCTTTAGCGCTCATGGTGCTTCGATTCGAAGGTGAAATCGTAGCAATTATATGCTGATCCTCAACCCTGACGGGAGATGGTCAAGGTCAATGGCAGAATTGTATTGGCGAGGATGAAAAGGCACGTGACACGAGATTGACCTGGTGTCGATGACAATACTCCTTGTGTTCGCGAAATGCTTGTGCAGGAATTGAGTCAACTAAGCGCCGGTGAGATTGTGATAATAAGGTGAGAGAGATTAGAAATGGCATGGAAAACGGCGAAAAGCCAAGATATGCCGAGGCAAAGGCTTAAGTGTTGACAAGTGGGTACTGTATATTGTACGTAGATCATTGTCCGACTAGGCCTAGTGGCGCTGATCATCGGCGGTAGATACTCCGCGTTCTACGGAGTGTGTCACGGGACCTGGTATAATGTTACATCGCTTCCGATTGTTTGGAACTCCACACGTGACCCGATATGCGCGCTGGTTCCGCCATCACAGCATCCATGCTCTGTGCCAGCACTCGATCGTGGTCATCCTAGCCACATGGCAATTGGGTATTTGGGCTGAAAGATCTAAGGCCCGCCATGGTCGACCTTGTATTTCGACCAGCATGTGGGTGCCTAGCCCCATTTTCACTACGAATGATTTTATTTCACGACCAGATCTTATTGTTGATGACCACCTGTTCAGACACTATCTTGAATCTGCCGATGTCGTGCTCAGGTCATAAGAGTAAGTGTATAATTAAAGATTGGTTCCTAGCAAGTCACTCATGACGGCTTTTTTACGCCGACACAGTTCACAAACCCTAATGACCTTGTTAGGAACGGCCTATGGAATAGGCAGAGTGATAACACAATTAAAAAAGGTCTTCCTATCTAGGTGCTCTAGTTACAGAACTCAAAGCATAAGGAAAAGAAGTTCCTTTGTGAGAAGCGTGCGATAACTGTGCGGTTCCCCTGGCGTTACATGCTTAGTAAGTACGCTTAGTGTGGAGTTCTGAGATGTCGTCTGTTCTCTGTTCTGTCTACTCATGACAGACCTCCTCACCCGCGACCCTCCCCGCAACAAGATTGCCTTTGCTGGATGGAAAGGAAACGGGATTGGAGTGCGTAAGAAGAAGTCATCCCCTGGATACGGGACGACGAATGCTTCAACCACCCGAAGCCCGAGTTGACACATGTCCCGCACGTCTCGGAGCTCGTATCACCACCGCATAATTCTCCGGACTTTACTTCAGCTTTGTGTAGTGGCTTAGGTGCGGCCCAAGTCTGAAAGAGTCACCGTGGACCTCCTGTGTATTAAGATGTGTCCATGTCTAGCACTTCAACTGTGTGACTGTTAGCGGCGCGATCACCTCCACGAGTACTTCCAGGATCGAGACAATGATCGCCAAGGACAGTCTGAATGCTGAGAAAGCATATACTCTCCAGGGAGAATCCAAGAAAATCTTCGAGACAATCCTGAATGATTCTCGCTTGAACGTACCATCCGATGTCAAAGCACTAGGCGACAGAATCAAGTTCACTGGAGACGAAAGAGACCCATTTTACCCGGTCCCGTACAAGGCTGCAGAATCCCAAGCAGGGCTTCTTGGCCTTGTGGGTGTTTTTGCTCTTGCTATAGCTAAGGATCGCTACGGAATCGATCAAGACGTCGAAATTGATGTTGCCCACGCATTGCTCAACGGCCTCGGGGCATTGTTTGCTCGCCATGAAGGCTCTTGGTTATCGGGGAGTCCGAAGATGATGGGTGCAGTGCAACGGTGGGATCACGGCAAGACACGAGAACTTTACCGTCAACTTGCAACCAATATTTACAAGACAAAGGACGGCCGCTGGTACTCTCTCCACGGGAATATGAACCCTTCCCACTTGCTGGAAATGCTTGGGGTGGCACAGCACAATGAGGAGAACTTGAGCTGGCAACAAATACTGGACATGTACGCAAAGATTGTGGGAAACCTGGACTCGGAGACTCTTGACAACTGGAGCAATAATGTCTATCGGACACCTGGTACTGTCTGCCTGGAAAAGGAAGAATTCGAGAACTCCCCACATGTGAGAGAAGAATCCGCCTCAATCTGAATCTTGTGAAACTGATGTCAAGTAGGGAAGAGCCATTCAAGACGAGCCGTATTACAACGTGATCCCACAGCCATACTACACACAGCCTCCCCTGTCCTGGGACACTGTAGGATATGATCGATCAGATAGGCGGCCGCTGTCCGGGATCAAGGTACTTGATCTCGCACGAGCAATTGCTGCACCCACCATTGGCCGAGTCTGCGCAGCACTAGGTGCGACTGTTATCCGTGTATCATGTTCCACTAATACGGAGCTTCCAATAACTCTCATCGATGGATGTATTGGTAAGACAAGCGTGGACATCAATCTCAAGACCTTCGCCGGCAGAAAGAAGCTTCTAGAGCTGATCCAAGAAGCTGATGTGTTCATCGACGGCTACCGTCCAGCTGTAATGGAGCATCTTGGTTTTGGTCGTGACGCTGTTCTCGGACTTGTGGCTAAGCGCGACAGAGGTATCGTCTACTGCCAGGAAAATTGCTATGGCTGGAAAGGGCCATGGGTGATCAGACCTGGCTGGGCACAGATTGCCGATACGGTAAGCGTGGTAGCTGCGGCCCAGTCTCTCTGTTTGCTAACATTGCATTGCAGGTATGTGGCATTGGTCTTGGGATAGGACGTTTCAATGGTTACGACGAAGCCCATATCTTCCCTGGCCCAAATGCCGACTACCTGACTGGGCACGCAGGTGCTGCTGCTGTACTACATGCCCTCTACCTACGCAACAGGCAAGGTGGATCGTATGTTACCCAGTGCTCGCTACTCGTCTCCAACTTGCAAATGCAATCCTACGGCACATACAGTGAGGAACAGCAAGCATCATTGAAATCGCGCAACAAGGAACTGGTAGGCCACATGCGCCACTACGACGAAATTGTTAGCCACGGGAAGAACAGGCACGTTGTTAGAGGTTTTATAGCTGATCGGAATTTCGAATCGGCGATCAAGACAGAATACTATCAGACCATGGATGGAAGTATGTGGGGATTGGGAGATGTTGAATTGATTAAGTTGGCGTTGGATTTCAAATCAGAGGGACAGAGCTCTGCAATGCGAACTGACTGGGTGGTCGCGCCATGTCCTCCCGGCTATCATCTACCGGGGTGGGAGAGGCAGCTGAACCCGGACTTTGTACCTATCAAGCCTACAGAGGTCACACAAGCATAGTTCTCAAGTATCCGAATGAAGAGACGCGCGCGCGCTCGGGAATAGGCATTCAATAGGAAAGGATACCTGGAGACATCCAAGTCATGCAAAAGGTACATTCGCTAATAAGGGTCAAGCTGTCGACCGAGAAAAATTCAAGCAGTCTTGATGGGAGTATGTTTTCACACTTTATCATCCCAAAGCTACGAGACTCTGGAAAGACTCCTGCTTCTTTCAATTCCTCTCAGTTACCAGACTGGACAACAACTTCATGATATGCGCTTTCATATTGACTAGCTTCGCCGTCATATTCAAGGAGCCCAATGAGTGGTCGTTGTGATAGCAACTAGCTCCAACTATCACCTGCCATCTTGAGATTTTCATTACACTCCTTTTCTAGCAGTTCCGCGAGTTTTTCACTTCGCACGACAAATCTTGCTTTGAATGGATTTGGAGACATTATAAGCCCATTTCTCGTACCCTCTACATCAACCGGAATGGGTTTCCCATTGGCGTCCAAAGCGGGTTCAATGTCGAACGCATGGAGCAGTCTACTTGTCATGGTAAACAAGCTTCTCTCAGCAAGATGTATGCCGACGCATATTCTTTTACCTCCACCGTAAGAAAAATGGTCTCTCGCGTCCACGTCTGGCTGATTGGCGTAGGCAGGTGCCGACAGGGTATGGGAAAGGAACCTTTCTGGTCGGAATTGGTTCGGCTCAGGATATCGATTTGAATCCATATGCATAGCCCTGAAGTAGTGAGAAATGCGACCAGATAATCTCCGAAAGCTCTCAGCTCACTAACCAGGTGTTGATACGGACAACAGAATTTTTAGGTATTCGGTAGCCATTCAAGGTATCTTCCACATCACACCAGTGTGCAAAACCTAGTATGCGGTTGATTAACGAACGATTCAAAGAGAGGAGAGCGTTGTAACTCACTCATTGGAGCAATGGTCCTCCACCTGTGCTGCTCTTTGATGACGGCTCTGATATACGGCAGTTGTGCCTCATCTTCCCAAGTCGGGAAACGATCTTGACCAACAACTCGGTCGAGCTCTTCGTGTGCCTTTTGGACGGCCCCAGGATGAGACAAGCACGCCAGAATGACGAATAACAGAGATGTGGCGGTTGTATCAGATCCTGCCCCAAGTATTTCCATGCAAGTTGTAGCCGCCTGCAGGTCGTCGACCTGCTCACGTGTCTGGACAATCTCTTTCCGAATGTCGCGGGCGATGCAAGGTCGATCAGGGTGCTTGTCCGCATCTGCTAGCGCGTCGCGGTAATTCTGAAGGCTGAACTCGTTCTCATAGTCTCGAATATGTTCAAGTTCGGGCAGCCAAGGTTGCATAAACCTAGGGAGTAGGCGAAGACTGGGTATCGACTCGAACATGTACTTGCCGGGAGTCATTGCAGCAGCGAAATGCTCCATCAGCTTTTTGACTTTGACGGCAAACGGATCTGCTGAAGAGTCCACCCGCTTACCAAAGGCAATGCTACGGGCAACCGAAAGTGCATACCGGTGAATTTCTTCCACAAAGATCTCTGGATCGCTGGCGATTCTGGAGATGGTGAGCAACGCTTCCGTCTGTTGAATTCGCAGATAGGTGTCACATTTCCTCGCCGTCAAAACATTGGCGAAGACGCGGCGAACTTTCTGATCGTCCGTTAGTTTAAGACATCACCAATCATCTATGTGTGTCAACAAACCCGCCAATGGTTGCCGTACGGCATGAGTACGCTTCTCATGCCTCCACTAACAATATCTCCCACTTCTGATGGCGGCCTTGAAGAATAATGTCCCGATCTGGCCATACTGTCAACAATGTCGATGTTGTTGGGCAGGTGTTGCCTTGCCTTTTATCCAAGAGCTCCCGTGCAATATGTCCATCACTAACGACAATGAAGTCCTGCATACCTACTCTGTAATGTATTATAGGCCCATATTCTCTGATTGCCGTAATGGTTAGTGGTCTGATCGTTTGTTTGTCATTCCCAGACACTTACTGAGCCCAGGCTGTTAGATATTCCCACGGCTTGCCACTCGGTATATCTAGTGTCATACCCAAGAGCCATCTACCCTTAGGCCCTGGAGGAAGCGGATGTCTGCGTCTTGATCTTGAAATATTCCATAACAATAGTAGAATTACACAAAGTATCGATGCGTATACTGGAAACATGGTAACGGTTTGAGTGTTTCGTCGGTGAATCTGTTCAAAGCACTAAGAGAAATCGCCACATAATTTGATACTGATATACCTTTCCACCTGCTAAGGCTCTCTCGTTAGCCTCTCGGGATATCAGTAGCCTTAACCCCATGCCTGCACATGACCGACGTGGGAAGTCACCATCGCTCATCGATTCCCCAATTCACTCCACAAGGCCGCGGGATATCCTGACCACACCGAACTCCGAAGACACCCATTCTCCGGAAACTCGCAGCTTGATATTCGACGCTCGGCTGCTGTGATATTGTTTGCTAGGCAACACACTTTGTAGTGCTGGATGAATTGTCGAATGGCAGGTTCAAATTGTTGCCAGGCCGGGAAAGCTGCCTCGGGTGCGTAAGATTGTTGGGTGCATATCTTCAGCCTTGTCAATAACCCCTCTGCAGCTATGGAAACCTCCCCGGATACTGAACTTGTATCTAACAATCTCCTATCAACAGATACCTACGTTGGACGTGGAAATATAGAAAGGATTGGACAGATTGAGGTATATAGTGTTGCCGACTTAACAATAACGACCCCAAGCCGAGGATTGTTACTGTTACTACCCGATGGGTTTGGACTTGCAAACCATAATATAATTCTTGCCGACAACTTTTCTCAAGAAGGATTTCACGTCATCCTCCCTGACTACTTCGAAGGTGAAGAATAAAACGCCCCTATAACAGAGCTATGCTTGACTTACTCATAATAGGGGATGCATTACCAATTCAGATATTGAAACAAGACCGCAGGCTGTCCGTAGAGGAACAGCCGTGGACTGAAGAGGACAAGCAAAAGCTGCGAGATCTTGACTTTGGCGCCTGGCATAGGCGACACAGTCCGGCGCGTGTATCATGGCTCCTTGATGAACTAGTGATTGCACTGCACAGTCTGTACAAGGACAATCCAATATTTGGAGTTGGCTATTGCTTTGGAGGGAAGCATGTTTTGAGAATGGCCAAACAATCAATACGAGCCGCAGCAGCTTTCCATCCAAGTTTTGTTGAGTGCGCTGACCTGTCCAATATCAAGGCTCCTTTGTACATTGGCTTAGCAGAACACGATGACATGGTACCTGCTACGCTCCCGGATGATCTCAATCTCTGGGCATCTAAAGGATTGGTGGAGGGCGTCTCTTTCGATTTAACCATTTACCCGGGAATGGGACATGGATTCGCTGCGAGGCCCAATACACAAGATTACGGCATACGACAACAATACGAGAGGGCATTCAGAGAAACTATAGTACACTTCAACAAATACTAGTGAGAATATGCTGCGTGAGGAAACTTGGGCAGCGTCCTCAAGTAGAGCATCTCAATAGCCCAATTTTCGAGAATTCAACCATGGGGTGATGACCGGCAAGGAAAAACTACCATAGGTGACTGCGAAATGGGTCAATGTAGTGATATATGTAGGGGAGTTTTATCCCAGAGGGTGACGGTGTAATATTGCTGTATGTGGGTAATTATATAGAGATGAGATGTCATGTGTAGAGACAGATCTGCCTCATACACGGTTTGCGACTAATCATGGCAAAGATCTAGTCCTCTTGGGCATTCACCTTAGCAAGCGGGGCCTTGATAACCTCCCACTGCTCCCATCGAATTTTGCTCAACATCCTCCTAAATTGCCACCAAGTCCACGGCATAGTATAAGTGTTCCATCCCGCATCGTTCTTGTAATATGTAACGCAGTCAGGCCGCGCCCAAACGAAAGTTCCTGACTGACCACGTTGCACCTCATCGTTGTACTGTCGCTCAATCTCCAGCTTTGGATGTACTGCGAGCTTTATGCCTTTTCGAGCTTGCAACACCGCTTCTTTGATGAACTTTGCAGCCAGTCGTCCTTGTTGCTCCCAATTATCCTGCTGTGAGGACCAGACATGAGCTGAATTGGGTCCGAAGCAATAGAACATATTCGGAAATTGGTTGGATGCTAGACCGTACAAAGCCTCAGGGTGGGCATTCCACTTCTTCTGTAGGTCTAGGCCATTTAGCCCTATAACCTTCTCGTGCTCAAGAAATTGTGCAACGTTGAAGCCTGTTCCGAAGATAATAACATCGTACTTGCGCTCAACCTCTTCTCCCGTCTCTTTGTCAGTAGACACGACACCATCCTCACTGTAGCGAACCAGGTTCTCTCTGAGGACTGTACAATTAGTTTTTGCCAGGGAGGAGTAGAAATTATCTAGCCTCAAAGGTCTCTTGCAATAATCTATGAGCGGTGTGTCAGTATTCAATTGCGAACATTGTGATCAAGCATCTCACATTTAGAATAGGGACGGACTTTCTCACGAAGCACTGGATCCGCGATTTGAGATTCCATAAACTTGACGGCTTGTTTGGTCATTGCATCGTTTAGTGGATCTCCGTCTGTGGCCATTTTACGGCCATATCTCATCATTCGAAGGTTCATGCGCATACGGATGAACCAAGCGAAAAGCGGAATCCATTTGATGGCGAACTGAAACAACCTACAGCAACATCAGCATTATCCCCTACAACTGTCAATGGAACATACCATGAGTAAGCAAAATCGTTTCTGGCAACACAAACCGGGGGAGTGCGCATATATACAGTGAGACTTTTGGTTTTGTCAACGATCTCGGGGATGATTTGGGCTGCACTAGGTCCACAGCCGATGATTGCCACCTTCTTCCCGGTTAAGTCGTAGTTTTGGTTCCAGTGTGCAGTATGCCAGATGATGCCCTTGTAATTCTCTCGCCCTGGTGTATTTCCCCATTTGGGTCTGTCCAAGGAACCAATGCATTGGCAGACGAAGTCGGCCGTCCAGTGCTCGTTCTCCCCAGTACTCTTGTTCAGCACACCAAGATGCCATATCATGTGTTCTGCATCCCAAGTGCAATACTTGACTAGACTTTGAAACCGAGTACAGTTGTCAAGATGATATTTGAGCGCAAAGCGAGTGTAATAGTCCTCGATTTCCGCTCTCTTCGCGTAAAAATGAGTGTAATCTAGATATGTTAGCTTACACAGCAGACATGCACCGTTAGAACACTTACTCCTATTGATATAGTACGAAGTAGTGTAGATCATAGCAGGTACATCACATGCGCATCCCGGATATTTATTTTTTTGCCATACACCCCCGTATCCCCCAAGTGCGTCAAAGATCTGTATGTCTTGATGGCCGACGTAACCATCTTGAATCAGAATAGACGCTTGTTGGATGCCATTGATACCTGCCCCAACGATGACAACCTTCTTGCGTCTTTCGAGGGGCACCGATGCGGCTGGAGCAAACTGTGCTTCCTTCTGTCCATCTTGGCTAAAACCCGTGAAGGCACCATATTCGTCTCCATCTACTGTTCCAGAGTCGAAAGTTTTTACTGGTTGTGGCACAGTTGCTGTACTTGCTGTGCCAGTCACAGCTTCTGCATCTTCCGCGTGCATAATCAGGTCGTCTTGTCTTCAGGAATGAGTTTATTTCTTTCTAAAGCCTTCCGCACTGGCTGCTTCAGACACTAGGCCGGCAGTCGTGAAGTATTCGGTCTTCGTCTTGATCGTCTGAGTTGCCCAACTATATTCAAATAATCGCTCCTAACAAAAGTGGTAAGCATGAGTCTCATTCTAGTATGTCAGTGGCTTTTGCTGTAAATTAACGGCCAGCACCAACGCTGTCTCCACAGTATCGATTCACTAGTGTCCGGAGCGCATCTTGAAAAGTTACAGAGCGGAGTACACGTAGCGTGGCAAGTCCGAGTCCGAGACCACTTTCTTCCCGGATAACGTCCGCATTCCCGAGGTTACTTCCCCAGACCTTCAATGCAACGAATTATGGTGCTCAACTGCTTCGGAGTGGTTGTTTCCTTAGTACTCAAAGTTGGCACAGCACGCTGGGGCCCCGGATTCCCCAGGAGAGCCCCTGGTCTACAAAAGGAGGGAGAGTGCTCTATGAGAAGAGCTTTCAGGAGATTCTTTGAGCATATTCTTAATATTAGAAAACCTAACTTGAAAATGAAGCTACTGGCTCTCCACGAAATTGAGTACAGCCATGGCACCGTACACCTGATATCCGGTATGACAACACCCTGGGAATAATTTCGTTCTTCTCACCATACAACAGGCAGTACGAATGCGAAGCATAAGAAAGGTACATCTATCGTGTTAGTGCCTCAACCTACGAACGACCCAAATGACCCTCTGGTACGTCTTCTCGTTGGCTAGGGTGTGTGCCAATCTGAGTAAACATATAGAACTGGCCATATGCCAAACGAGTGGCTGCTTTCTGGTCTGTACTGTGGTTGTCAGGCCTGTGCAACTTCTGCATCACTGGCCTGGCTCCAGGCTTTGAACAAATCATACCTGAGTTCAACATCAGTGTTACGCAGGCTACCTGGCTAATCTCGGCATGTCTGCTGGGCGAATTCATGGGCTGCTACACTATAGCGCCTTTTGCGACTAAGTTCGGGAAGCGCCCGGTATGGTTAATCATCGGAGTCGTCTTCTTCTTTTGCAACCTGTGGGCATCTGTTGCAAAATCCTATGTTTCCCTACTGCTGGCGAGGTTTTTTGCGTCTTGGGCAAGTAAGTCACATTGCATAATCACAACCTGAAATCCCTGTTTGAAATGATTTAGTCTAAGTTCTCATCTAGGCGGGACTAGCGAGCCTCTCAGCGTAGATACTCTTCACGATCTCTTTTTCTTGCATGAGAGAGGGACACACGCAGGCGTCCAAGGTATCTGGCTCAGCTGGGGTAGCTCATTGGCTCCAGTCATCTGTGGCTATTTGATCGAGCGAAAAGGATGGCGTTGGTATCATTGGCTGACTACCATCATGGCTGGAGTTGATCTCATACTAATCTTCTGCCTCACCCCAGAGACGCAATATACTCGGGATCTACATACAGCTCTTGACTCGGTTGGTCCTAATGATGAAGATCCCGATCAGATGCCCCCGGAAGTTGATCGAACAGATGACATGAAGCCAGAATCTAACCTCGAGAATGCGGAAATCTGCGCGAATGAAACTATATCTCCTCAAAAGAAGACATGGGTGCAAGAATTGAAGCCATGGTCTCCGGTTCAGAAAGATGTAAACTTGATCGGCTCATTCGTACGGCCTTGGGCAACTTGGTGCTACCCAAGTGTCGTCTGGTCCGTTTTATCTTTCTCGATCCATGTGACTGCGTATGTATACCATCGAAATCGAGTTTAGGATATCCACACCTTGTCTGAGAATGTGGCTAACTCTGCACAGAGTGGTGGTTTTGATTACTACAGTCCCCGTCTACTTCAGTGCTCCTCCCTACAATTTTGGAGCAGGACAGCAAGGTTTAGTCTTCCTTAGCTCCTGCATTGGGAATGCTTTCGGTTCAATATTCTGCGGCTACGTCAATGACAAGGTTAGTCAATGGTCGACCCGTCGAAACAATGGTGTGTTCGAGCCAGAAATGCGACTACCTCCTGTTATTTTCCCAGCCGTACTTGTGCCTGTTGGGCTCATAATGTTCGGGGTTGGGGTCAACAATGGTATTCACTGGATTGTGCCGGTGATTGGAGTGGGCCTTGTCGGCATTGCACTCACTGGAATCGGCTCGATAATCCAACCTTATCTCATGGACAGCTACACGCCCGTACTCTTTGATTGTCTGGTGGTGAGTACCTTCAGTATCAATAGCTTGTCATGCGACAGCCTACTAATGCCTCTGGTAGACTTTCAACGGTTTCAAGAACCTTGTGTCGTTTGCGATAGGATTCGCAGTTGTTCCCTGGCTGGAACAGAATGGTGTTGTCACCGTGTTCTGTATTCTTGCTGCGCTGGTGTTGGCCATTGACGCAGCAGTTGTCACTATATACCTTTACGGGAAGAAACTCCGACAACGCGATTCTCGACTGAAGATATTCCTTTTCTGACAAGGTCACGATAATTTGTCATGATTACCGACATGATCACAGTATACAAAGGCGCTATCTCAGAAACTATAAGCAATTGAGGATAATCTGCAGTTGATCACAACTGATAGTCGAACAAGGCATTGAAGGACCGTGCGTTCAAGAATGTTAAATTTTGATCATTTCTGTCATTTCTAATTCATACCATACCAAAAGGACCTCGCTTTGCGATGGTGTAAGATTCTCTTGGAAGAAGTAATGCCAGGGAATCCAATGGATGCTCGAGGACTCTATTGAAAATCTCAGTTATCTTGCAACGTGAATCAGAGACGCAATTCAAGGCATCACAAATCCTCCGTTGACAGGAATGCAAGCACCTGTTATCCATCCACTCCTTTTCTCACACAGAAAAGCAATTAGATATGCAATTTCCGAGGGCTCAGCCATCCTTGGTCCCATCGGTGTCGCGTCAAGCATAGGTTGAATCTTTTCCAAAAACTTTGGGCCAGCATGATTAAAGCCATGTGTATTCGTGGGCCCTGGCTGTACCGCGTTTACAGTGCAGCGAAATCGTGGCCCCATCTCCCTGTAAGATAATTAGTCGTGACTGATTATAAGAGCTTCGACCACGCAACTGTTACTCACAATGCCCAGCATCGAGTAAAAGATTCCACCATAGATTTCGTACCGTTGTAAATGGTCGACCCTACGTATCCCTGGCGAGCGCCAACACTGCTCACGTTGACTATCCGACTCTCTTGGGCCAGGTGAGGCAACACTGCTTTAGTGAGGATCAACATACCCCTGACATTGAGGTTCACTTGGGAATCCCATTGATCCATTTCAACGTCGCCCAGAGGTCGCATTATAGCGATGCCGGCATTGTTAATTAAAATGTCCACTTTCCGGCCAGTCAGACGAAGAGTCTCATCCACGAGAACTTGAGGCCCATCGAGGGTAGATAGATCGGCCTCGATTGCTAAACACTGTTCAGCTGCCACGGCTTTGGTACTTTTAATTTGTGCTAGCACGTTCTCCGCATCACTCTTCTGATCAGGCCAGGGATAGTTTACAACGACAAGAGCTCCCCTGCGCAAATACTTTTAGTCTTTGTTTTGCAGTGCACGGGTAGTATTCACCTAGAAGCCAGCTCTATGCAAGTTGCAGCGCCAATCCCCCTGGCACTTCCACTCACGACTGCCAACTTTCCTTGCAAAGTTTGCTCGACTGCCATCTTACAAAATGCAATCTCTACCTTACTCCCATGCAGATGTTGCTCACACAGCGATTCATATACGTGGAGCGAATCTTTTAACGATGATTTTCGCCAAGCACCACCCAAACTCCGTATTGCTGTCGCCAGGATTCCCGAAAGCCATGTTCAAGCTTTCTCAATGAACTTCTATTGCCGGAGTCCGGGAAGACCACACTAGGCGCTGGAGCGGCCACCTTCAAGACCCGAAGTTCCTGGGGTGTTGGGAGTCGCCGGATACTCGGGTGCTGGTTACGGGACAGGCGGGGGATTTGAAGCTAGAAAGGCACTAACCCCAAGCCTTGGCGATGCCGGACGGCCCCCCGGTCGTGGCACATCTCAGACATCTTCTTGATTATCGCTTCGAGTCATGCGTGTCATGCGTGCATCGTACTCGAGAACGCGGGACTGCCATTTCACGTTGTTCACTCGAGCATCTGCCTAAAGATTCATCTGTTAAAGTCATCACGGCGGACCCCGGAGCCATGAATTTCACTGAGGATTCGTCCTGGCGGTATGCGCGGTATCATTGCTCAACATGCTCGCGCCCGTTTGACCGCAAAGACACTCTTGCAAGGCATATGCAGGTCCACAACCGACGAGACAATGCAGAGAAAACCCGGCGAAAAGCCTGTATCTCGTGTTGCCGATCAAAGACTCGTTGCAGTGGTGAGCGACCTAAGTGTGCATCATGTGCACGGCGCGGCATAGACTGCGTTTACGAAGGTCGCGCAAGAAATCAGCAACAGGCGGAAAGAAATCAGTTTTCACCGCCAACTAGGCAGCCTGACGAGGCTAGATCACTCTCTTGTGAGGGCGACTGCGCTAAGAATGTATCAATATTGAATTCCAACTCACCCATGCCACCTTCTCAATCCCCAGACAGCAGCCTTGCCCAAGTCTGTATACCTGCAGTCAGTGGCTCCTGTTATGTTGCAAACGAGGCTGCGACCTTGGATGCAACACCAGGTCTACAACCTCAAGCTCCCTTGGAGAACTTATTGTACACGACTTTTGATGACATGGATTTCAATTCGAATCTTGATTGGATGCTGGATGAGAGCGACACCGGCAATAACCTTTTCAGTCCATCCGACATTTTTGGTTACTCTGCTTCCAGTGACACCCAATGTTTTCAGTCATTCCTGATCTCGGCATCCCAGACAGCAGTCTCATCACCGAGGCACTTTGACGTTGTCGACAGTCATATGAACACTCCAGATCAAGCCCTGGGAGGGCTTCTAACACCTCAACCACAAGAGACTTGCTACACAGGGGACCCATGGCCCGTGGAAACACCGAGACCGCCGCAAAGACAGATTTCACTTCCGGCGCTGGGACCGCAGGGTTTTGCAAATCGCGCAATCACTCGCTTCTCATCAATAACGGCTGTGGACACAAGAACCTGGCATGGACTCCAAAAATGCCTCATGCTGCCATTTGAGCACAACAGGTTCCAATCCCTTGATATTGCGCAGTTCCCTGCGAAAGAAATGCTTGATGACTGTATTGACCTTTTTTTCGCACACTTTCATCCAATGCTCGATGTTGTCCACCAGCCCACATTCGATCCTTCAAAAGACTTGGTGGTCACATTGTCCATTATCAGTGTTGGTGCTTGCTACTCAGATTTTAGTGGTGCCAAACTGTTCTCCATTGCGCTATCGGAGTTGGTCCGAAAACTACTGGTCTTTATGGCTGAGTCAGACCGCCGATTTGTCCGAACTCGATCTTATGTTACTGCTCAACTCTTGCAAGGAACTCATGGTTACTGTAGTGGGAGCGAGCGGCTTTTTGAACTCAGCGAGTCATGCCGTGGTACCATCACTCATCATGCCAAGTGTATGGGGCTCTTTCGAGCTGATAATCCTGAGAATCCAAAGCCTGGAAAAACTCTTGACGAAACATGGAGAGCCTGGGTTGACGCGGAGGGTCTTCGCCGATTGGGCTGGGCCGTGTACAAATATGATGCTTCAGTAGCCTATCTACACAACAATCGGCCATTCTTGAGCACAGGCGATGTAAACCTGCCGCTACCAGCATCAGTTGAACACTGGGGTGCCGAGTCGGGTCAAGCATGGGCAGCACTCCACCCCTGGTCACAGGTGTGTCCTTCCAGCCCACGACTGCGTCCTACCATTCGATCCTTTTTCGACAACACGCAAAGGCCATTAGAGAATATTGTAGTTGAAGAACATATCTTCCTGATTACCCTGACTTTGGTTCGGATGCTGTGGACACTTAAGGAGATCCGCTCATCCCCTATTAACGACCTTGTGTCGCCTCCAGTGTACGACAATGGCCGTCAGACCCTTCTGCAAGCGCTTGACGGCATGATGGTGTCCGTTGTGCCTTTCTCAAAGCTCCATACCAAAGCGGAGATTGATCGTGTGGTGCATCGAATGCAACTCATCCATGTGGCTCATCTATATGGGGCAGGAGACTTGATGAACTGGCTCTGGCCATCCCTTCGGGACGGCCCGGAAGCAGAAAATGCCAGAGAGCGCATGAGACAATGGAGCAATGAAGACATGCAAAGAAGTCGAAATGTGGTATACCATTGTGCTCAGTTGCTGGGGTTGATCCGGCATTACCCGAATAATATGCCATTCGAGGTGTTCTTGATATTTCATGCCGGCGTGGTGCTTTCATGCATAGTGCCGCTACTCGAAGCCGAAATGTTTCGAGAACGAACAACTGTTCTGCATCTTGATCAACTTGACTCCGGAGATGAGCTTTTGTTCAAACGGCACGATGATTGGGTCAAAAACGGCGGCAATACTCAGCTATGCCTGACTGGTGTTCCTTCCTTATGCTCTGCAGGCGCTCGGCGAGCTATCCTCGATCAAACAGCTTTACTGCTGCGGCGCCAGAAGGTGTGGGGCATGGCACGTAATTTAACGAAGGTAGTCCTTTCTCTAGGAGCCCGAAGTGCAGAGATGCAAGCTCCAGAGGAGCAGTTGATTTGATGAAAGCTCTTCCTGTGGGATTTTGTTGCTCATCTGCAACCCCCACAATGCTTAAATTCATGCTACAGCCTTATTCATCGTCTATTCTTGGATCGTTCCAGGATATCACCATTCCATTCAGTACCTTTGGAATACCTCGTAGGGCGAGCTTTGCAAACGAGTTGGCGGGCTGTTGTGGCCTGAGCAGTTCTCCTTTGGTATGCAGAGAACTCAACCACTCGTGCTGTTGTGGGGTCATATTCGACTTGTCTACACTTAGTGTCACAATGATGCTCACTTCCATACAACTTCGCAAAAAGGCGTTCTTACGTTCTTCCCTTGCCTGGCCTTGCATTCCCGAGTCGACAATCCCTGGGGTCACGCAAAGGAATCTCACCTGGTCTTCCTCGGTGGGAAGACAACTGCATAAGCAATTCATGGCCGCCTTTGAGCATGCATACGGAACCCAGGATGGAAACGGCCGCAATGATACACCCGAAGATGTCATCAAAACCTGACCATTTACTCTTCGTAGGTACGGGAGAGCGAGCTGGATCTGGAAATTTCAATCATTAGCAAAGCTCTTTAAGTAGTGCTGAGCACTGGCTTCTACTACTCACAGCATGCACAAGTGCAAAAAAGTTTATGTCGAAGAGATTCTTCCATTCTGCTACTGCTGTTGCCTCGACACGACCAACCGGGCTCAACACGCCAGCATTTAGAATGAGGCAGTCAACTTTTCCCCTCCGGTTAAGAGCTGTTTCGACCGCCCTTTGACTCACTGATCGGTCCGAAACATCACCTTGGATGACTGTAAGCCTTTCCGAATGCAAGTCTATCAAGGCCTTGAGTTTTTCCGTGTTGACATCTATGGTAATGACCAGAGAAGTCGCTTCATCATCCAATAAGGTATTGGCAATAGCAAAGCCTATTCCGGCACCTGCACCTGTAACTATGCTAATCAATCGGTTGTGAGATACTTTCCTAGAAGTGCCAGGAGATACTCACATTACTTTGCCATTTGCACTATTGAAGCTGCCCAATGGCATTGAGGAGGAGGAGGCCATATTTCATCAGAAGGAGCAAAGAATCTTCTGTGAGCTCATTCAAGTATCTGCAGTATTAAAGAATCAATTCTGATCTTGCCTCAGTTAATCAAATACTGCCAGATGAAAAGTCGCCAGAGGCAAAATTATTGTAGCTTTATGTGTGAAGATAGTGCGGTCTAGAATGTGGAAACATATGCTTGTTTTTATTCCTAGTAAGCATCGCTGAAACGGAGTTGAGATCGAGTCAGTGGCTGCATGGGGACTCGTTCTGTGACAGGAGAGGTTACCGGACCTTCGAGCGGGACCTCCGTGCAATACTACGCGAGTGTTGAATTCAAGAGAGTACAACGTACGAAAAGAATGTGGAGCTAGAACCGTGAGCGGACTTCCATGCGGTGGTATCGGGCAAGAGACATGCTCCATATGAGCCCCAAACGAGAGCACAGGTTCTTTGTGATGGTTGGGAGACATTTTAGCACTCTCAAGACTGTGCCCTCTTGGAATGTCACATATACCATAATATGATCAAGAAGTAACCAGGATGGAACAAGATACGAACGGACTTGAAGTAGCCCAGGCCAGGGGATCCGATCAGCATCAGCCGAAACAACACCTATCCCAACACGAATCATTATTGGAGTTGCCACCGGCCCCAGAGCCAGGCACACCTTATATATCACAAACAATCTTGTGCCGGGTACCAGCTACCAAAGACTACGTATTGAATCATGTCGCTCTTCAGATCGAGTCTCCGGCGTCTTCATTGGCCTTCTACATCGACTTTCTCGGGATGAGCCTGATATTTGTTGTCAATACTGGACCATTTACTGCTTATTATCTTGGTTATCCCCAGAAGTCCGACGTGTCTCCAGCGGATATGGCTGCAGAAACAGGTGTAAGGTCAGGACTACTCGAACTCATTTCACTGCATGATAAAGTCGACGACACTCCGGAAACATCGCCGAGCAAGCGACGTGGTTTCGCCCATCTCGGCATCCGTGTGCCCGACGTGAGTGAGACCTTGAAGCTGGCCAAGGAGAAAGGTTGGAAGGTTATCAAGCATTTAGACAATGTCGAACCTTACGACATGCCTTTACCCGGAAAGATTCACGGAGCCTGGCAGGCCGGCTTTGACCAGACATTTGCGCAGATAGGATTTCTCGAAGATCCGGATGGGTGAGCATGCTAGTACGCCCCAATATGCAAAACTGAATGACTGACTCGTAGTAGGAATTCGATTGAGATTCTACCTAGGCAGCTCAAAAGATAAGCCAGACTTGCCATATTCTATAGATAGACAGTGCCTAGCTCGAACGACATAAGAAGGATGCATAGCAACAAGACTTACACCGCAACTTTGGAGAGCTAAAATGCTCTCTTGTACTTGAGACGAGTACACCGAAAATGGTACCAATCACGAAGCACTTCGAAACCCTTGTCGATGAGTCAGAATAGAACTATGTTAGTAGCCGCATGCCGAAGGAGGTATGGTAGATATTATGGAATAACTAGTTGTAAATCTCTAGTCTGGCGCCTTCTAGAGCAACGAGAGGGTCTCGGGGCTAATAATATCGAGCCACCACTCGGAATACCACAACCGCCTTGCTGCGTGTGATCGTAAACCACCTAGGGTCCGAGGGAAGTAGCGTGTCACAATGGGCGTACTATCACTCTCATAATTACCCTCCATCACTCCCACAATTACTCTACATCGACACTGCAAGCATTGTGACTACCGGATATCACTATGGGCAAGAAAGACAAGATCTTCTGGGAGGAAGATACTGTCATGGATATAGTGGTGACCAATAGGAAGGTTACATCTCGTGTGGGTTTGGAGTCCTTATAAAGACTAGGAGCTCGTCCACAAGAGTAGCGCACCGTTGAACCGCCTCGACACCACTAGCTTGAGCTCCTATAACAGCAACTCTCTTGCCGCTTGCGTTGATGCCTTTGTTCCGGAAGCTAGAATGGATAAGCTAGGCCTTGCAGGTGCTCAAGCCCTTGAACTCCGGAGTATAGCGTTTGGCAGCAGGTCCTGTACCACAACCTGCTTGTCTGATCTCGAACACTCTACCATCATCACAGGTGACGACCAAAAGGGCTCTGACTTCGAGATGTGGCCGAAGTGACAGTTGTGTCAAGCAGCATATCGTTGCGAAGGTCGAATGTTTTCGCAACGTGGTGCAAAGTATGCATGTAGCTCTGGTCCAGGGGGATACTCATCATCCATTCCCAGACTTCCAACCCTCTGGGGTGGAAAGATTGTAAACGGGGTATTGACTATCGACTTCGATACCAGGATATCGATTCCAGTGCCAGACACCACCAACATCGGATACAGGTTCGACCACTCTGGCCTTGCCACTCTTCAAGCTCTTCTCATTCTGTCACACTACGAGGCAGCAGAAGCACATGATTCTCGAGGTAAGCCGTAGCGGTATATCAAAGCTATTGGTGAGGCAGGTAAACACCCATGCTCTCGGCTTTCCAGGGTGGATATATTCAGGCAAGCATTTTCCAGAAATGATGTCCAAAAGCACAACATTCAGCTAACACTGCTGCAGGTATGGCAGTTCAGTTGGCACACGATCTCGCTCTCGAGGTTGATATTCAACTTGAGGCGTGGGCGGAGGGTGTATCTTCCATCTCGATAGCACGTCGATCCATCCTGTGCGCTACTACATCGTCATAAATGTACGCTGGCCACGTTCTTGTCCTTCCAGATTGTGTTATTGGCATTGCTAACAACTGTTGGACACCAACAGATTCTGGAGCTGGTCTCACCGGACGACCCTCGCATTTAAATAATCAATGGCTCGCCGAGTTATCTCCTGTCTTCAACCTGGGGACGTCTCGGGATAGTCACAGAGATGACTGGCCCAGTATAACAAACACTGGCAGTACAGTCTCCTCCACGGTCCCGTATTCTCATAGCCCTATGAAACATGCATGCAGCATTTTGACTCGCTTGTATGTTCGAGATACATTCTGCCTTGAGTGTGACTGACCTTTTTGATCAGCTACGACTACACAAAAATCACTGGTTTCCAAGAAATCTCGGTGATTGAAGACATGCTCGAAACCCTCGAAACGTGGTTCGAGTCCCTACAAGGACTCTTTAAGATTTCCATAGCCAAAAGCCAATCTACCGGTAGGCAAGTGAGCCCTTGGATACTTGACTTGCTGTAAGTGTCGCACAATCAGCCTCCATTTCAGCAACATAGTCTCAATTGCTGAGCGTTCTTCTATCTTGAAAGATTCGTCTTCTGATAATTTTGATCTAGTATGCTATCTGACACAGCAATTATCTTGCTTCTACGTCCGCTTCTACAGTATCAACCGAACGGGTCAACCGATCACACCTTGAGCAAAGGCCGAGATCCGCGGAAAATGTGCACAGCCGCAGCTGCCTCTATCCGCCATGAGCTAGAGCTTGATCGATCTAATTTTGGGCTTCGGCGACCGAGCGTCAACAGGGACTTTTATACTATCACAGCTGGGGCATTGCACTTGGAGAGCTTAAGCCTGGGCATGATCGACAGCCAAGCAGAGTCTCAGGCGCACTGTCTAGCTTGTATGCGCGCTCTCGGAGAGATGAGCCAAACCTTGACTTGTGCAGTCTGAGGCATCAATTTGCTCAATACCCTGCAGCGAGATTGGCGGAAGACTAGGTTTGAGCAATCACGACTAGAACAAAAGCATTAAACAATTCTAGAAACTGGATTATTATAGTTATGAGAGAGACATTTAACCTTTCATCTTTTGTGATAAACGAAAATTATATTTAGCGATATGGTACAATGTTAGGACATTAGAACGACATTAGAGTAGGACTACTTAACGTTTGCACGGTGGGTTCGAAGTTCGTCACAGCTTCTAACGACCAACACTTCGCCGATATCAATTTAGAGGTCAATCTGAAGCTTGTGGGCAAGAAGTCAGTAAGGACTAATAAGTCCCAAACCTCGTGTCTCTTCATCAGCAACACAGTGGATACTTACATCCCTAGTACAATGGCAATGAGACTTTGATGTATATTGCGCAGAGCCACCGCAGTCGTGTACTTGATCAGTCTAGCACGAACCTTGTAAAGGTAGCCGGAAATTCTTTCACTGGCTAACCTCCTTCCATTGAAATAATCATTTTGTATACATTTCATCTATTAAATGATTATGCTATAATACATTAGATAGTTGATGGTTGTTCTAACTGCTTGTATTCCAACCAGTTACCTCGGGCCTTGCCATTTCTCTCTCACGGCCAATTCAACATTTAGGAGGAAGACTCTGGTGCCTCCTTTGGCGCCTCCATATCAGCAGACTTCGCAACGTCTACTCCTTGCTCTTGAGTCTGGATGGTCTTCTCGTTGACACTGTCAAGTTCAGATGTTAGTTCAGACTCGTGACCTTCATGCTCCAACGTCTTCGCGGCGGTTGTATCTTTCAAGGTGTCCGTGATGAAGATCAGGTCAATCTCTTCTAGGGTTCGACCACGAGTCTCGGGACAGCAGAAATACACTGTCGTCAGGTCAGCACGCTGGCTTTCTACCATTTGAAGATAACGCTCACCGTAGGGTATGGCAATGAAGTTAAAGACCAAGAACCAAATCCAAGTCTTCCATCCAACACTCTTATCAGCAATTGCGATAGGTCCGGCAAAGACGGTGGTAAAAGCCCTGTGAATGTAAGCATAGGAAGCAAGCGCGCAGATTGGTAGCACTTACATGAGCCACTGGGACGACACGCTGAGAGCAAATCCAATATGACGGTATCGAAGGGGCATAATCTCAGAGGCATATACGTACTATCATAGTCAGTGTCTATCGCCGTGGTAGGAAAACTTGTACTTACGGTGACAGGACCCCAAGTCGGACCGAACACGGCGATCCAGATAAAAAGCATGGCGGCGGCGGCGGCACCAGTCTTTGTGCCTGGAGACGACAAGAGACCTGTAAAAGTCGCCATGAAAATGGTCTGGACTACAGCCCCGGTGATCAGCCATGTGCGGCGGCCAAATTTCTCCATGTAGTAGACGCCAAGGTAGTTGGTGATGGCAAGGACCGTGGTTGCTGTTCCGGCAAGCCCAGAAGATGTCAAGGGTTCCAGCCCGATGTAGACTTGGAAGATTGTCTGATAGGGTTCGTTAGTGTCCATCTCATGCGAACTCGTTCTCATCTTACTGTCATGTAGTAGAATATCATGTCGATACCCATGAGGTAAGCAATACCGATCAGGAGAACACCTGTGCGGATTCGGCGGGCCACTTGCATGCTGGAGCTGTCCCAGAAGAAGTCCATTACTTTCAAACTGGGAGCCGCAGCAAGTTCTAGTTCCAGGGCAGCAAGAATTTCCGCTTTGGCTTGTTGAACACGACCCTCGGTCAAGTCCATACCATAAACTTGCTCGAGAGTAGAATCGGCTTTCTCGACCTGACCTTTGGCGTAATAGTATCGAGGAGTTTCGGGCAGGCGCATGAAGGCTATCATGGTGGAGACACCCCAGAACGCTTGGAAAGCGACAGGAAACCTCCAAACTGCCTGAGTTCCATGGGCAAACACCATGCCAAAGTCACTGAAGTTGTCAGGCATCAGTGTCCAGCTTTGATATACGTAGGTCACTTACACCCAGTATGCCAGGGCAGTCCCAAGACTAGCAGCTGCAATCATTGCGTTGACACCTCTTCCACGAAGCTTTTTCTCAGTGGCAATCTCGGCCATGTAGACCGGAATCATCGAAGTAAGGAATCCGTTGCCAATGCCCTTGGACACGTTAGTTAATGCTCTGCCATGGTGAAGCCCTAACAACATACGATGAAGACTCTACCGGCGACTGCAGAGAAGTGTTAGCAAGACATTACAATGGAAGAAGATCGTAGCTCTTACTCAACTGTCCGTAGCTGTATGAAGATGCTGAGATAATGGTTCCAACAAGCTCGACAGCGTTGCCTAGCAAGATCCAGTTCTTCCGGCCGAGGTGAATACCGAAGAATGTAATGACCATGCAGCCAAACCACGAAGCAAGCAGGAATGTCGAAGTAATCATCGATATCTTGTACGTGTCTGTCGGATTCTGCGCAAGATTGTCAATCGACGATGCTTCCTTCAGCACGAGATTGCAACTTACCCCGACAGCGGACATGAATTCTGGTGTCAACAACACCCCCCCTAAAACACCAGCATCCCATCCGAATGTAATGAAACCTAAACTTCCCGCGAAGAGGGCATTGTAGTACAGTTTGGTTCCTTGGAGCACCATCTTGCCAGTAGCTGCATGCAAGATCTATTCGCGAGGAAAGCTGTTGTTTCACAGACGCAGACACGAGAGAGAAAAAACAGAAGTGAAAGAAAAGGTCAGGAAGGAATGTACTTGTGCAGATCTTTACTAGAGGAAGCTATTTCGATTGAATACTAGTGCTCAACGTTCCTTGACTACGAGGCCATGAGATCCTTTCCACGAAGAGGAAGCTATCTCGGTTGAATGCTAGTGCTCAAGACTATGAGGGGATGCCAGAAAGGGCCAGGTTCGCCTGATTCGCAATTCATTATGTTGATCTGGCTTGGGTGTTTGATATTAAGAAGCGGTGAAGACCTTACAGCTGTCGCTTCTCCACTAGCATGTCAATAGTGCTGTGTGCATAAGGGGTCTCCCGAGGTAGAGCGTGTCCTGGCGAAACGACGCGTGGCAGCTAGCAGTCTAGGACTGAAAACTTCGTGTGAAAACTCTGTGAAAGCATGTGCTCGAGTATAGTGGGCCAGGTACTTTACAATACCTGGCGGTGTCGGAGACTCGTGGTCTAACAGCTCATGTCGATCAGGGCTAACCGCGGGGACGCTTATTTCCGAGCCAACTGGATGCATCTCGGCATCGTTTGGGCACATCGTCGAAGCGAGTCAATGGGAAATTAGGAGAACCTGTACGGATACGAGTACGGGACTTCGTTCGGCGAAGCTCACAACGAGTCGCCACGACTGCTCCACAGTGCAGCGAGTGCTATTTATCAGTATAGCGAGCTAGTACATATGCTGGGCGATCGACAGGAGCCGTTCCGCGGATCCACATGCCGACTCTTCGTGCTTAAATGCCTAACTCGGGCGTTCCGGGATTCTTAAACTTTACAAGAGAAAGTGAATCGCGGCACTTGCATTAGCCAAGCAAGTGTGCTGTCCTAGAGTATTCCCGAGTCCTCCGTAACGTGATCAACATTCATGTTTCTCGAAGGTCCAAGAAAATGGTTCCCAGAGTATGTACTCCGTACGATCGCCTATCCCCCAAGGTGAACCCTTCCGACTTTTTGGGGTGAGCAAAAACAACCTGAAACAGCCCAAGAGTCGTTGATTTTTCTGAGATAAAACTTGGGCAAAGTGCGGAATTTCTACCACTTGTGCAAACTTCCCTCCTCATACGTAAACTGTGGGCAGTCAGGCCGCGAGAAGCGAGATCGCATCGATCGCCATGTTGGCAGTGTTGGTTCTGGGCTTGGTTTCCCTCGTTGCCTTTCCGTTCCTCTACCAGATCTTTCGATACCGATTTCTCCATCCGCTGTCAAAATTTCCCGGACCGTTTTGGGCCAGTGTGACGAGATTGTACACGTCGTACTACAATGTCAAAGGCATTGAGCACGACCACCTGCTTGATCTACACCGACAATATGGTAAGCATTATGGCTAAGGTGAAATCCAATCGCTAACATGTGGACTTCCTAAAGGCCCTGTGGTTAGACTCACGCCCACGCTGCTGTCAATCAGTGATGCCACAATGCTTCCTAAGGTATACAGCCGCTACGCCGACAAGAGCCAACATTACATAACTGGGAGCTTTGGAAAGACGGAAAGCGTATTCAACATGCAAAATCACAAGCAGCATGCTCAATTCCGCAAAGTGATCGCTGGCCCGGTATGTTTGGGAACTTTAAGGATTCTCGCAGACGCTAAACCAGTAATAGTACAGTTTCTCAAATGTCAAGAGGATGGAGCCTCTTGTCGATGCTAGAATAGAGGACTGGACTGAAAGAATGGTCGAGAAATTCGCCAATACCGGTTCCAAATTCGACTTTGCTCCTTGGGCTGTGTAAGATTAGCTTGACTTCGTGCTCGAGGGTGCCTGCTTACACTTGTAGTTACATGGCATACGATATCATCTCCGAGATAGGATTTGGTGCACCGTTTGGATTCATCGAGAAAGGAGAGGATGTTGCTGGCCTGATTAAAGGTTTTCATGATGGACTGCCCGCCTTTGGTATGATGGCTAGGTTGTATCCTTTCACGAACTGGGTCAAGTCAACCTGGGTAGGAGAGAAGTATCTCGTCGCAAAACCTGAGGACGAGAGCGGCATAGGAATTCTCATGCGCTTCCGGGACAAGTTGATCACTGAAAGGCTGGACATGATTTCCAAAGGAAAGGCACAGGGTCGAATTGATCTTCTACAAACGTGAGTTAGGACCTGTTCGGGCAGAGCATTCTGACGAAAACCAGATTCCTTGACGCGCGAGACGAAGACGGGAAGCCGATGGATATGAGTTGGATCAAGGCCGAGGTACTTCTGGTGCTCCTTGCTGGAGCTGATACCACCGGCACGGCATTTCAAGGTCTGATGCGAATGGTCATGTCTAACCCAGAAGTTTACAAGAAGATGATGGCGGAGATCGACGAGGCTACCAAAGCAGGACATCTCTCGAAGATGCCGCAGTACGAAGAAGTGACCAAGCACTGCCCGTACTACGTTGCTTGTGTGAAAGAAACCATGCGTCTCTATCCATCGGCGCCGAACATCTTCCCTCGATTGGTAGGTGCTGGTGGCTTGGAGATAGATGGCAAGTATATTCCTGAGGGAACAGAAGTCACGTGCAACCCATGGGTCGTTCACCGCGATACAAAAGTCTTCTCCCAGGACGCTAACGAGTTTCGTCCGGAACGCTGGCTCGAAGGCGCGGAGCGTGCTAAGGACTACGATAAGTATAACATGGGATTTGGCTATGGCCCCAGAGTGTGCCTTGGAAGAGACATTGCTCTCATGGAACTCTACAAAGCTCCTATTCATGTTAAACCCCCAACAAAACCCCCTCTTACGTGGACGAGACTGACCTTGGACACAGTTCTTCAGAACGTTTCAACCGGAAGTGCTGGATCCCGAAAACATGGGACAGTTTGTTGTAAGAGGTGGAGTGGCCTACTGGACAAATATGTGGTTGAAACTATCTCAACGCCTAAGTACTCTGTAAAGTATGCAGCTCCATACTCTCGATAGCTTTCTCATTCACATGTGCCTGAGCCCCTCGACGACCATAGTGGGAGGCCCGATCCTAACTTCGCATTAAAGATACGAGGATCTTCGCAATCACCGAATCGCTACATAAATTTTGGGCCCATGCTGGTTAGGAATGCCACCGATCCAAGGGCGCAGTGCACTGTGTCTCAAGTTCTTCGTATTTCGCCAGCTAAGCCTATATTGGAGCCCGAAAGAAATGGTTCGAATCGTTAAGGATCTACTGACCCGCCCATCGCAACGAACATGAACATGAAGAGATGAAGAAGTACTGTATGGAGGACAAAATGACATTCAACACTGATCGACAGGAGAAGGCGTTTTTTGGAGTGTAGTCCGATTTGATGGATACAACGCAGACTGACTCCACTACTGGTCGACGGTGCAGAACGGAATATTATTACGCAAACCGACTTGAAGGCCTGCTGGATTATGTAGAAGCACCCGCCCCAAGATCGACCGGATTGCTGTTACAGAATTTCACTATCATCATGTTCCATGCCTTAGCTTAACGGCGATTGGCAAAACCATTACTTCATTCGTAGACCCAATTCGCCCGGTTGCCCGCTTTCTGCTTAGCTTCTCAGCCTCTATTATACTAGCCGTTCGATCATGGCTCCTTTGCAATGGATTGCGACCTGACCCTAGCAGGGGTCGTTTGCAGGATCCAGACGGATCTTCTACCCGCGCCGACCCGAAAGGTGGCGCCTCAAAGCCTGGTCCAAAATACTCATTGTACCATACTACCATGCGTAATTAGTGGCACTCACTACTGGAACTGCATGAGCGGGGCAGGAAATGCGAGCCTTTCGACGCTTCACCCAGCAGTAAGACCTTGACTTTTCCAGGTAGCCCTGGAGACTCTTTCTCTGGACCCATGCCATTCAGGGACAAGCACCGCCCCTATGACGAGGGTAACCCTGCGCCTAATCTCCAGACGATGCGTCCAGTACGAATACTTGTGACACCGTAAGTCAAGAACGAGAGTCTCCAGCGTTCGGCACGCGTAGCCTTGCTTCGTCAAACTCCCTCCGAGCACTGGTACATACAGTTGCAAGGATGTTAAAACCCTCGTCGTCAAATAGCATGGAAAATCTCTTCGGCAATTGGTAAGGACGAGATGCACTGTAACTTGTAAGTCGCTCCGATGGATCTCATATGGAGAGACGAATATTGTACGGAATTGTCGTCGTCTGCATGCGAGGTTAGTTCGTGATATCCCCTGTGGTGTTTCCCCATATACAGGATACGATAGCTAACGTTTTGCCACGTCCTGAAGCAAAAGCGACAGGGTCCTAGAGAAGTAGATATAGCCAGAATCCTTCAGGACTGACTCTTTCTTACCTTTTCTTTTCTTTGTCTTGATCAGAGTTGCTTGTACACAGATATTTGCACAGAACGCGGATCCCAAGTGCCATCCGCTTGCAAAATGTCGGTCGTCCCCATCACACCACTGGGCCACACGGTCATCAACCTGGGCATCGCGTTCGGGATTTTGACTTTTATAGTCATTTCTCTCCGACTTCTCTCCAGAGCGTGGTGTAGCGGACGTATCTGGGTCGATGATGGTAAGTCGTCACATTGGTGTTTCGAGATCCGCCGCTGACCTTGTTTAGTACTCATCACCTGCGCTGCTGTGTGTCACAGCTCACTCTGCTCTTGTGGACTCACAACTGACTGGTTATATAGTTTTTGACATGGGCGTTCATGGTCACCAATATCCTAGGTATGGTCTTGATCCCGGAGTCGCCAACTAAATAGATACTAAGCTCAGACGCAGCCGTCAACCGTGGGGCCGGCCAACATCTTGATATTGTGCTCCAGGCAGGAGCCGAGAATTTGCTCATCTATTCAAAGGTACGCATCTATATATGTCCTGCTAGCAGGTTTTGACTCATGTATGCTAGATTGTCTATGTCTCGTCGATCTTCTATAACGCAAGTCTCGGTTTCATCAAAGCCTCCGTCTTGACACTATACGCACGATTAGGCGACAAACAACTGCGGTTGTTTTCTTTCATTGTCTTGGGCATCTGCGTTTGTTCAGCAACCGCCAATGTCCTCATCTGTATATTTCAATGTGCTCCGATCAAGGCCGCATGGGACACGTCGATTGTCAGCAAGACCTGTGTCAACATCAATGCCTTCTATCTAGCCAACGCAGCAACGAATATCTTCACTGATCTCTTGACCTATTTTCTGCCTGTCAGATTGGTCATGAAACTTCAGGTGCCGAGAAATCAGAAGATTGCCGTTGGTGTGATGCTGAGTTTGGGTCTTCTGTGAGTTCTCCCCCGAACCCTCCGAGGTTTCCTAGTCTTCCATGTCTTGCGTCAAGCATCAACAGGGTTTAGCCGCCTCAAAATCCGTCTGCTTCTAACATGTCGTCAGTGCTTGCATCTCATCCATTGTCCGCATCACTTTCCTACCAAACATGCTCAGTTCTCCCGACCCGACGTCCGTGATCGCCAAACCATACTACTGGTCCATCATTGAGATCAATGTCGGAGTTCTTGCTGCCTCACTCCCATCACTCAAGCCTCTCGCCAGGAGAGTCCTTCCGCGCCTGCTTGGTGACACCTCCATGAAGCCTACATACGGCCGTGAGAACAGCGACAGAAGCCGCGGCAACAGCTTCAACAAATTGGGCGGCGGGGATCAGAATGCATCTCAAACTTCCAGAGACATGTACGCCGAAAAAAGGGACATGAAAAGCCCCACCGCAGCTCACAATGGACGTGATGTCGAAATGTCCTACTTGGATACCTTGAGTGCTAGGAGCGGGGATGGACAGGCACAGCCAAGGCACAGCCACGAAAGTCAAGAATACATTGTCAAGAAGGCGGATAACGGTCAGATTGTTCGAACAGTAGAAATCAGCAGATCTGTCGAAGCCAAGGGCGGCTTCAATAGCCATTCTACGCGTCTTCACTCAGAGGTCTACCCTGGACAAGCTTGTTGAGTTGAACAGCATTGTCGACAACGCCTATAGTTCTGCCAGCTCGCAGACCGACCACACACCGGTACAGTAGTTTACGGGGCCAGCGAATGCATATAGGACTAAATCACTGTTGTTGGAAAGGAAAGCCACGAAAGTGCAGGCAACTGCACGAGGGAGGTTCGATGACACCGAAGTAATGAGAATATATCGGTGTTATCGTTGAGAAGGACGGAGCTCCGAAGACGGGTCATGGTCAAGTGTCCACAAACACAAAATGTATATATATTATTTGAAAAGGCAAATCATGTCATTCGTCAGAACGGCAATGAAATTGACGTGAATCTTCAGTCTCGGCTTTGACGAGCCATCTCACTGCTCGTTTTCATTCCTGTTGGCCATGCTGTCAGCCCTCAGGGTATAGCCAGCGATCTGAGTACCAACTCGGCATAGGCGGTATGCACGACTGAAACTTGCGTGCTGCAACAACGCAACGTTCACTATTCCAACATTGACGATCTCAATGCCCAACGGGAACATCCATTTACTTAGTACGGAGGTACAAGAGAGGTAATGCTGTACTTAGTTCGGGCCGATCTCGGTCTTTGAGAGCCAAATATCTAATTAGCACTCAACCCAGGCAAGAAGGGTCGAAGGCGACTCAGTTGGTTGGCTGGTACTGTATCAACACGCTGGGAAGCGAAACCCCTGCCTCGCTGGACTTTAAGCATTCATACCTCACCGGTTCTGCGGACTGACCACTTGTCTGGTTAAACTCCTGATGTCTCTCATCGCAAAGGATTCCACACCTTGCTCTTATTATCGTTGAGGCTTACATGAATAGGATTACTTCATGGGTCGGAGGTGGTGAAGATCCTCGGCCGGTTTTATCGGTGGAGTTCATTAACCTAAAATCAGACGGTCCCGAAGGCCGCTCCGTCGGGAAAGATTCAGCTTTTGTCCCTTCAGGACTGCCTTCATTTATTCCGGGCCACGTTTGCTGTTAATGAGGGAAAGAGCAGACACTTTTGGACCGTGTTGCGAGCATTACTATGAAGAGCAAGGCGGACATACTCTTCTCCTACGTGAGCTCTCCCCGACGTCGTTGTCAAATATCGACGAGCCCTTGAACAACCACCACGGGCAAGCGCAGCACCAGGATAGATTGAAATGTTTGAGCGTGCAACGTAGGACAGCGGCTGACCCCGCCTTCATGACCGCCATCATCGCCAGTCCGGCGGATCTATTCACGCCTTCCACTCACCTGCGGTCTGGGCCGTCGGTTTTGTGTTCAACCGGACAACCTGGCTAATATCGTTCTTAAGCCACTGGCTGACCGTTGCTGGCTCCTCATAGCCACAATATCGCGACATGCTATCAATATCGATAATCTGAGACGAGACGAGCTAGGGGGAGAGGAGGATGTTCACCGATCTAGACACGAGTCGCTACGTCTGCCACAGCGAAAGTGAAACGGACTCCCGGCCAACGAAGCGAGTCCATTGGGCAGGAGATGAAAATAACAACTTGACGGAATGGATGCGCCTGAGAAAGACGTGGTCGTGGGACTTTGAACAATTTCCCAAACGATCGGCAGCTGCGCTGGAATCGCGTTGATTTGTAGTCCTAACACCACAAGCAAAACTTTCCTGAAAATCTAGATCCGGGAAAAGGAGCCTAATTCAGAGGGCGTTGTGGAGTCTTAAGAGTCAAGGAACATTTATCTTTTTGATATTTATTTGTTTTTAACTGTCATAAAACGCCACATGGATTTTAACTTGTAGGCTTACGGTAGTTTTAAAAGGCTCACAAGCGGTCCAAGATCTTATGGTTCACCCTCAGTAGCTAGTCTTTATTGAATTATAAGGAAAAATTGGTCTAGATTCCTCAGTTTAAGGTCAAGTGCTCTGATCACTTCCCAAACTCGATCGAAGTCCTTCCTGTAGTCTTCCCATACGCCAGGTATTTGCGGGCTTAAGAGCCATACACAGGATCTGGCCTGTTCGGACGCATGCCGAGGACATGTTCAGCAAAAGGATGAGGTTATCATCATTGTGGTTGAATTGACAACCCGTCGTTATCAAATTTGGATTGCTGCAACGCCATAAGATGTAATGACGAAACTACCCAGCGCGTCTGGCCCGATTGACCGCTGGATATGACGAGAAATGCCTTGTCAGATAATCAGAATCCGTCTGTACCCGAGGTCGCTGCTTTATGAGTGCTTATTTGCTCCTCATACGTACATGACTTGATAAACGCTATAGGTATATATGTCAGGACTCACATCGCTTTGCATTGGCTACTCCCACTGTACGAGATTCAGAGCCTCCCTTCAATGTGCCCCGCTTTTGGAAAGCAGGGCTTAGAACGCTGATATCTGCCGCGAATCGCGGCATCATTGGGGGTTCGCCTCAAGACTCGGGAATGGACGAGCACTATATGATGTCTTTAAAAGCCGATACGGCATTGCAGAGCATCCAAGAGTATCATTTGTGTAGGTAAAGCTCGACACCTCAATCCTGCCGGCCGCGGAAATTCGATACGAAATCTTACGGTGATTTTGCGGGACATATGGGGCTCGTACCATCGACCGACGGCCAAGAGTAATTTCTTGTTACGCCACCCTCACGGTTGTGCAAACTTTGGCTGATGGCAACAACATTCCTACAGCCTTGCCACAGCAGCCGTGGCCACTCTGCTTCCACGGCTGGACTGATGGCCGCTTTATCATCGCTCAAGTTGCAGTCGGGGTCTCGGCTCACCGCCGGCTCTGATCGTTTCCAGCGGTCGAGCGCACCTTGGCAACCTTACGGAACGTGAGTTCGGGTATATCGCGATCCATAACAGCATGCTGAAGTTGCCTCAGACACAAGACAGAGACGGGGATGGCTCGTCAAGAGCTCAATGCCGCTGACAAAGCTGTTCGAAAGTCGTTCGTGCCAGAAGCAGAATCACTGGGTTGCAAGACCAAAGTTGACCAAATGGACAATATCCTCGCTGTCTGACCTGGGAAGAATTCAAGAGCACCTCCTATCGTGATAGGTTTGCACTTAGATGCCCAGCCCACCGACGGACAGTACGACGGGATACTTGGTGTGCTGTCGGGATTGGAGGTTCTACGCACCCTCCATGAAAATGCCCATCAAAGTGAAGGAAGTATTGGAGTCGTCAATTGGACCAAGTACGCGCCAACGTCCAGAAGTGAGTGCTCAAGCTAACCTTGTGGCTGTTCAGGTGAGGAAGGTGCTCGGTTCCCAATCGTAACCGTCTCTTCTGGTGTATGGTCTGGTACTGTTCCACTGGAAACCGCATGAGCCTGCCAGGAAGTGAGCTCAAGCCAGGATGACAACCGATACTTGCTTTCGTTACGGGTTGGCTCTCGGTCATCGCCTATTGCCTCTTCACGGCCAGCGCCACCGTGGTTTGTGCGCAGATTACGCCCGCAATCGCAGGGTTCTAGCATGATAACTATGTCGCATTGCAGTGGCAGATATACCTGATGTACATCTTGTGCCAGGCTCTAGCGACTGCTGTTGTCGTGCTCTTCCCCCGACAGCTGCAGAAGACGGAGATTGGACCCTTCCCGGTCAGCTTTTTTGGCTGCATAGTCTTCTTCATCACTGTACTCCGGCCAGTAACACCAAACAGCCAGCCAAAGTCGTGTTCACCGAGGTTACCAACGTTACTGGGTGGAGTGACGGCGTATCTTTCATCTTGGGGGTTGGGACGTGCATGTATGCGTACATTGCCACGGAGGGTGCATCCCATATCGCAGAAGTAGGTTTCGGTGGCCGCCAGAGGGCCAAGGGTTCCAAGCTGACAAGAAACAGGAAATTCCGAATCCGGGCAAAGGTGTCCCCAGAACAATGATGCTCAGTCTGGGAATATCAGCGGTTAGCGTCATCCCCTGGACTCTGGCGTTCCTCTTCTCGACCAATGATCTCGACGCTGTCGCATCTTCCACCTTCCCCATTTTCGAAGTCTATCAACAAGCGTTGAACAACCGCTCAGGTGCCACGTTCCTTGCCGTATGGCTTCTGGTCATCTACTTTGGTTCGGTTGTCAGTGTCGTCGCAGCCACAGGCCGTCTGACTTGGGCTTTTGCTCGCGACAACGGACTTCCATACTCACCTACCTTTGCAAGGCTCCACCCCACCCTCCAAATGTCCGTCAATGCGACGATTGCTTCGAGTATAGTCGTTGCCTGTTACGGTGCCATCTACGTTGGGTCCACAACAGCCTTTAACAGTTTCATTTCGATGTCGATCCTCTCACTCAATGTCACATATGCGATTCCGCAAGGCATCGTTGTCTTCCGGGGTCGAGATATGGTCCTTCCGCATGCAAGGCAGTTCAATCTGGGCAAGATTTTTGGGCCCTTCTGCAACATCTTCTGTGTGTGCTGGGTCTGCTTGTACACAGCATTGTTCTGCTTGCCAACATTTTTGCCCGCTGAGGTCGAGGACATGAATTATGTTTCTGTCGTTGTCGCCGGTTGTGCCCTAATCATTGTTATCATGTGGTTCTCTGGCAAGAGAAAGACATTTGTGGGACCGGTAAGTCAGATCCAGAATGATGAATCTTCATCCCTGTTGTGCGACCGTGAGAAGTGATACTAATGCACTTGACACAGATCATCAATATGGAACTCCTGGAGGCGGCTAAGATTCAACATGTTGACGCCGAAACTCAGGCAACAGTCTTGGCAGGTGAGAAAGAGCTCGAGAATTGATGATCACGGGCTGGAACAACTGTGCTATCGTATATTTTCATATCAACTCGACCTGCGAATAAAGGTGTTTTTCTCCAGACTAAGAAGGTTCTTAGTATTATCCTCGAATGCCATGCGTGAGGTTTTCAGACACTAAGTCTGGGTGGTGAAATGAAGAGTAAATGCCTCCTATCAAAGGTACAGCGGACTGGCTAATACGAGATTTGTTTCTTTTGCGTCGGTATTCAAGACAGAGATCGAAAACATGAACAATCCAATCAAATTGCAATGCTCCTATAGCATTACTAAAGTATGTCGTTGTTGTGTCTCTTGATATTCCTAGCACCGACGTTGATATCCAATTGCAAGCCTCTTCATTTGTTGTGCGGAGAGCGTTCGACAGTAGTCTTGGTCTAGTAGCACTGTAAGCCGTCAGCATACATACATAAATACCTCGAGGTGCTGGGGATATCATGGCCATTTGATCACCACCGGGCATAGTATTCATAAATGGACCGAGAAGAACACGAACATAAGCTCACAAGGAGAAATAATTAGATTTCAGTATGCCGAACGCCTGAAACAACAGTGAAGATGTCATCATATCCTCTGAATGTACCACATGAATTGAAGGAACCAATCATATCGAAGAATAGTGAAAGAATATACTGTTGATTAATACGGGAGATATTGACACTGACTTCCAATAAATCCCAATCATCAGCCTGGACCGATGTACGGTTTGACAAACCATGCCAATATTCGTGCGGCAACCAGGACCCAAATGGCTTCTCCTGTTTAGGGACAAGATCCCAATATGCTACCTAGACGAGAGAATGGTCGATTCATGTTTAATGAGTCGCCTATATCTTTGTATCAGAACGATTAAATTTCACCCGAGAATCGCGTAAGCCGTACTACAAAGACGCCACCTGGTGTTGGCCGGTCGATGTTTCGCGGACAAGGCCCGCCATGAGCCATGTAGCGAGCTCGGAGCCTTCCACTCGACGTTCAAAGACCACTTGGGCTGGAACAAGTGCCTCGACACGACCCCAATTGGCCGTTGCAACAACAGCCATCGTGTCAACAATCCATGGCCCCACGTCTGGCAGGTGTTCCTAGGGATATGCCAGGGCCTCCAGACACGCAACAATCTCCAATGCCAGGCTAACAAGCACAGTCTCCACAGGACCGCCCACAGCAACCAGCTCAGCGCAAGAACACGGGCGATCGGTCCTCAGCACCAGCGTCGGGAACGCCCAACATACCCCCTGATATGTTTCGTCCACCAGGATCATTGGACGCCAGCCCTTCGCCCGGGTTTCCTAGATCCACGGCTGGTCCCCCAGGCAGATTCTAGGTATTGTAAATGTAGTATCGATTCTTGATAGGCGTGAGCGATATCATATAACCAAGCGACCTTGCACTTTTCCCAGCTGTTCCACTCTCTAAAATCTGATATTGACACAGTAGTCTCAGGAATTGCCGACGCAGGTAAGGAAGTTATCACAGCTAGGCAGGGTTAGCTCCGAGCAGATCGGCCCGAAGAAATCACCCCGAGCGAGCATGGATAAGAGAGTCAAATAGGGTGAGGATGTGGGACATCGGAGAAAGTATGATGCCTTCCCTCCGAAGTACAGAAGGCCGAAATAAAAAAGAGCTTTTAGCGGGACTTGGTCAGTTCAGGCTTATTGGAGGGCATGGTACAATTCAGATATCCTATGCGCGAGAATTGTCATAGCATTCAAGTCAAGTCAGTTCGTTCGGGTTTTTCGTCTCATCTCCTCAGTCTTCTCACCTCTCTTGACCTCGACCAGATTATCCCATCAAACTCCTACTCTAAGCAGCAGACATGGATCACAGCGCTAGCCAGACTCTGGCCGAAACCGAGATTCGAATCACCCTAATTCGAGAGCGCTTCTACCGGGATTCCAGTCAGTGGACCAAGATGAGAGAATGTTATCACCCGAATCCTTTGGTCACCCTGATTGATATTTCTTGGTAGCTCTCTCTCTGACATGATATGTGTATCTCCCATGATATTTGGATCTAAAAGGTTTGCAGGTACAAAGGCGACGCGGAAGGATTCATCTTGGGCTCGCAGAAGATGGCCAACAAGGGACAATTAGCCATGCACACGATACAGCCGGTCGATATCGTCGTGAATGGACCCAAAGCATTCGCGCAGTCGGTGGGTACAATTTCGACACGGTTCACTAGGGAGGGGCTCGACTACGACTTGGTTTCGCATTGCCGACTCTTGTCACGATTGGAATGTGTTGGAGTCGCAGAAGAAATGACTGGCGAGGGTTTAGAGTCAGACTCGGGTTCATCATCGCCGTCAGCAGAGAGCATCAACGAAAAGAGAACGTCCAGAGACGGAAAATGGAAAATGCTGTCCCTAGAAATCATCTATTTACAGGACAACATTATCCCCGTCATCCCCACGGCGATTGCGGCCGACGGAGAGATCTTGAAATCGATTGCAAAGAACAGGAAATCCTATCAATTGCTGTCCTGGGTCATGCAGGCCAAGGGATATGCGATCAACGGCCAATTGCCGGGTGTCGACAGACCGGAGACGACGAGGGAGCTGCTGGAGAGGAATGAAGAGTGGGTGTCTACATAACATTGTCCTTTACACAAGTCCTATGAAAGAATGGATTAAGACCCAAGATCCAGGCAGATGAGGGCCACCTCGACATACTTTCCTAGTTTCATCACTATGATTCTACGTAGACGGCTTTGAAGTGGGTATGAATTAGATTAATGCCGCACAAAAACAGTAATTTCCTGTGCTGTGTATGCCTCGTCACACTTCTGCTCGAAGGAATACATGGATTACGGTTGTCCTGCTCTGGAATGCTCAAGCGGGTGTCGTAGGGGCCCGAAGGCTGACACCCAGAAGCCGTCAGGAACCTTCTTCGCCTCGGCCTATCTTCTCGGTCATCTACATCCCCACTCCGCTTCAACACTAGGGTCTCCGACTTTCGTCTCGGTAGGTCAGAACGGTGCTGGTAAGGAATCATTTATCTCCATGTCTCTCATTGATACAGGTGGGGAGTGTTGCGGGAAGAACTAGTCAACCGTCGGGATCCCTCTGCCCACCGACGGACACCAGGCGATATATACCACGGCCTTCACTAGAAGTGCACAAATTCCCCCTATCCGGCAACTACCCTCAAATCACAATGGCCACCCGCTCGAGCCTCGAGTACACGCCACTCCCACCCCGGGCACAAGAGGTGGTCAGCACCCAACTCTTTCTCTCTGAGGACTCGATCAAGGATGAAATCGCCCGCTTTGCCGACGTGAAACCACGACCAACAGACCACGACGGGGACACTGAGGTCCTTGAGGGCGTCACCTTTACTCATAATTTCATTCTTGGGCCAGGGGATGGCGAGGTGATCCAGTGGCACTATGTCGAGGCTGGTCGTGCTCAAGAACAACAACAGCAAACCATCGTCTTCCTTCATGGAATCCCCGACGCTTGGTACCAATGGCACATGCAGATGGCCTACCTCTCCCAAAAAGGGTTTCGCTGCATCGCCCCGGATCTCAAAGGATACGGTCAATCCGACAAATCGCCGGGGGACTACCGACATGAAGGGGTAGGCGAGCAACTGCACGCCATGCTTGAATTGATCCAGCCGCCACTAGGACCATTTAACATTGTCACTCATGACCGAGGCACCTGTCAGGCCGACCATATCGTGGCCAATCATCCGGGGTCTGTTCTGCGCTACGCCCGAGGAGAACAGCATCTATATCATTTCCACCCTTCTCTAGCTCCCCAAGGGGATCTCTTCATGAACGCACCTTATAACGGGATTCTGGACGATGCTCGGAAGCTCATTGTCTGGGCACACCTAAGTTTGGGCACCCGCCCTATCCCGGAGGATAAACTGATTCGGTCGATTCAAGAATTCTCTTATGCCGACATCAACAAAGCCGTGCCCCGGTACTTTAACTCGTCAAGTTTTCGAAGTGAATGGTTGATTCGAAGAAATGTATTGTTGGCCAAATGGAAATGTCCCGTTTTGATCCTTCAGGGCTATGACAGCAAGACCCAGCCGAGGGAGTTTTACGGGGGGGTCTCCAAAAAGGAGATGCCCAATGCAAAAAGTGTCGACGTTCAGTTTGTTAAGGCCGGACATTTCTGGGCCCTAGAAGCCCCCCAGGAGACGGCCGAACTCCTGGAGAGGTTCTTCCAGTGTCCTCTTTAATCAGAGATATAAGAGATATCTATCATTTATATACATGTCTGTGCTTGGGCCGTTGTCGCTAAAGTCGGAGTCCACGAAGAATGCACAAGCGCCATATATCATTTCAAGACGGATTTCTAGATGTGCTACAAAAGGTGTATACATATATCATTGGATTGTCTCAATCACATTCGATTTCCATCATCCCTAACCATAGATATAGACATCAAAAGGCAGGGAGCATGTCAAGCCAAAAAGGTCCCCGAAAAAATGTCTACATAGTCCAACAAATCGCCGCTGAGCTCGAGGTTGGACGACATGGAGAACCAATCCACGCTATTCAAGGGGTCGGCCACGCCCACTTCTGCCATTGCTTCCGCTGTGACCGCAGTTTCCGATGGGTTCATGATTGATAGATGCTGCTGCTGCCCGGTTCCAGCCTGGCCCTCGGTTGTATTTGCAGCGAAAAGATACTGGTCGCCCTCGATTTGGCTGCGATTGTCAATGTTGAGACTCAGCGATGTACTGTCTTGTACAGTTCTCTCTTGACCATGACCATGACTACGACCCTGAGGCTGAGGCTGGCCGCCTGGCCCAGCTGCAGCACCATAGCTCCTGTACCTCGGAATCCACGGCGTCAATCCAGCAGTCGAAGAGTGAGAAAAGACCTTCTCGTTCAGGCCTGACCCATCAGCCAACCAGGTCTGATCTGGTCTGTTCTGAGACGACGCATCTTCCCTCCGCTCCTTCGCTTTCGAGTTCGAGCTAGCCGCAAACTGCTGCAACCTCTCGGCCAGGGCGTCGAGGTTCTGTTTTGGTACGATGGACATTTCCCAGTGCTGGATGAAGCGGTCGACGGTGGCCTTAAGCAACTCAAACTTGGCCCGGATCACCGGCTTCTCCGAGTCATCCTCGGCTAAGTCCTCGATCAACAAGAACGCCGTCGCGGCCAGCCACGAGGCGCAGGCTGTGTACGGGTTGACGTTCTGGTAGTGGCTCTCGTGGCAGTTGACGACAATGTTGATCACGGCGTCGGCGGCATCGAAACATTGCTTAATCTCGCGCGAGAAGGACCCCGTTAGCGGTTGTCGATGTGCTTGGTAGTGGTCGTCCAAATTCGACATCTTGCGCGCGTACGCCTCAAAGACATACGGCCGCAGGGCCAGCAGTCTCGCAATCTCCGGCATCATGGCTAATTGATAGATATAGCTCTGTATGTGTAACGTCTCCAGACTGGTGCTGTTGCTGTTGCTGATGATAATGCTGCTGCTTCTGTTGCTACCGCGACCAAAAGTCCGCGTGCCAAAATCCAGACTCTGGCCATAGAATTTCAAGTTGGCCGGTAAGAGCATGATGCATAGCTGGATGGCGTGGAACAAAATCGAGCGACTCGCCTCTCGCGATATCTCGGGCTCTTTCTTGGATGCTATATTTCTCTTGCTTATGGACGGACGAAGCATGCTCTCGCTTGGATAGGCGAAATCATGAGCGTGCGGGTTCAGCGAGGCCAAGACAATATACCAAGCCCGCATAGACTTGCTGCTGGTAGCATGCAAGGCTTTGGACCGCGCAATCAGGTCTGATTCCAAGAAACAACTCGGCTGAGGCTGGCCGCGAAACCAGCGATCGTCCTCGGCCGGCAGGAGGACGTGGTTTTGGGTCCAATCCATGATAATGGGCACGTGTTTGAGATGGTTAGCAAACTGGTCCATCTCCCAGACAGCCCAATAGGCCCGCCGTTTCTCTTCGTCCTCACACCACTGCTCCGGATTGCTCTTGTTGGCCATCGCCTCGCCATCTTGGTCGGCATCGAGAGCGTACAGTCCCAGCTCGAGGACGATGCGAATACAGAGGCCGAGATACCTCCACGCCCGACCACGGACGCCCTTGATCAACAGCCAGTGCGTCACTAGGATAAGGGCTTGCAAAAGACATAGTGAAGGGGGCTCGTCGCCACATTCGGCCATGGCCGCGTCGACCTCGTGGAGGGCCAGAAATGCAAAGTCGGAGGATGACGAGGAGGGAAAGCCTTGGACCTGTGTCTCTTGTCCACGGGTGCTCTTGCATGCAAACGCGATCATGATGGCCAACAGAGCCTTGATAGATCTTTCGTAAGATCCTTGGGTCAGTCTCGCAAAGAAGATGGGTTCTCTAAACAGCCTGAAGGAGGTAAAGGTCGTGAAGAAGATGTGGACCCTAGTGAAGAGAGAGTCAAAGATTAGACGAGAAGTGGAAAGACGCCAGAGAAACTGCCTACAGGTGATGCATCGTCTTTACAGGGATGGCTAAGTCACGACAGACATGTAGCACCGGGTCTTGTCGGCCCACGCCGTACTCGGACGGCGACGTTGCCAGTCCTGTACTTTTGGGCGACAGGGGTTCTTCATTCGATACCCGACAGAGGAATGACACGGTTTGGATGTGCTGCGACCGGAGCAGGGCGTCGCCTTCAGGGATCGTGGCCGGGTCGGAGGTTGTGGTGTCCTCCTCCTCCCCATTATTGCCAGTTGCACTTCTTGATACTGCAGGTCTTTCTTTCAATCCAATTGTTGCTTCTGGTACCACCGTACTGACCGCCACCGGCGTGGGAACCTGGTTCTGGTTGTCCAGTCGACGTCTCTTGTGGATGCTGCCTACTTTGGGCCCTGGCTTCAACACCGCCGGGGGATAATGGCATACTTGCAGGATGGCTCGACAGTTAGAACAGCAGGGCACTTCCTTGCTGCATCGGACCTTGCGGTTTCGACAGGCCTGACAGGCGACATTAGTCCGCCGATTGTCCAGAATGGGGGCTGCCTGTACTGGTGCTGATGCTGACATGCTTGGATTTCTCGACTACGTTGCACAGACAGACCTTGATACCAGCCTCAACAAAGTGGGTGGGAATAGAGAAAGCCTAATCCGAGTCCGAGAAGTCTGGGGTCTCGCGGTTGACCAGTCTGTCGCCGTGCTAGCCTGGAAGTCTGGGGCGAGGGACAAGGCCGGGCCCATCCTTACGGTGTCCCACTACGGTGGAATAATCAGTACTGATGTAGCAATTGGGGCAGGCATATTACAAGTCACGCTAAACGATATCGAGTCTGCCGGTCTTCGCCTTCATGCATAATTAGGAAAGAGGGAGAGAACACTAAAAAAAACACTAGTACTAAATGATAGCAGCATGACAGTAAATATGTGAGTGACAGTTGCTTTCATTTGTACTATTGTTCCGCCGTACTTCTCCCTCAAATCCATCCTCTCTCTTGTATCTCTCGCAACGCTTGCCCCGCAAACTTTCTGGGGCTTTTGGGACGAGACAGTCAATCAGACCGAGAAATTGGTCCGAGCATGGTCGTTCTTTTCGATGGCGGAATTCCCTCATTTGCGACACTTCCAGCCGATCAGACAGGGAGACGACTACTTTGTCGGCAGTGATGGAGCTTCATGGACGCAGTTTGATCTAGAAATGAGGTTCACCAGATGTTTCTGTCTATAAATCTGGTTCATCCGACTGCAGCCAGGCTTTACACAACCCACCAGGGCCAGCTAGAGCAATAGCAACACTTCAAATGGCCGTCTTCGACCCGTCAGGCCTAACCCCCGACAGCCTGGTGAGCCTTGGACTTTGGACTCTCGGATCTGTAAGTGACTCGTGACTTGACAAATCATATACAATGATATCCATGTCTAATTCGTATAGGCCGTCGTCTCCTCCCTAATCTTCTGCATCTACAATCTATGGCTACACCCATTGTCCAAATTCCCGGGGCCCAAAATCGCAGCGATTGCCCCTTTTTGGGCCATGCGCCACTGGCTCTCAGGTGACAATCTCTGGAGGATCAAAGAGCTGCACCAACGATACGGGCCGGTTGTGCGGATCTCGCCCAACCAACTGTCCTTCTGCAGCAGTGCCAGCTGGAAGGACATTCATGGCCACAAACCAGGCAGCGCCCACCACAAGACGTTCCTCAAGGGAAGCTTCTATGAGCCATTCCCCGAAGATCTGCACCAGATTGTCTCGGAGTCGGACCCGGGTCGGCACGCAGCCATGAGGAAGTCACTTAGCCACGGCTTTTCGGCCAGCGCGTTGGGATCCCAGGAAGACCGCGTTCAGTATTTTGTCAACCTCCTCATTACCCAGATTGGCCGGCGGTACACTCGGGCACCCGGGGACATGAGCAAATGGTACAACTATGCGACCTTTGACGTGATTGGTGAGCTGGCCTTTGGTGAGCCTTTTGGATGTTTGGAGTCTGGTTAGCATGACCTCCTCGTGGTAGTATCACTCCATGCTAAATTCTTCTAGGAGAATCACATTACTGGATTGACATCCTCTTTGCCTCGATCAAGAACATGAATTTTATGCGATCGTTCGAGTACTCACCCTTTTTGCGATCAATCCTCCGAGCCGCCCTTGATATGAAACTTTTGCCTGCCCGAGTATATGCCCTCCGGGCTAAGATGAACAACTATGCCAGCGAGAAGTTGACGCAGTAGGCCCTAATATTGTCTATTTATGAGAGCACTTCACTCACCTAGTTCCTCAGGAGACTTACAAGCCCACCTACCCGAGTCGACTTCCTCCAGCGGATGATTTCGGAGCGCAAAGAATGGACAGGCTTGGAGTTCGAAAAATTGCGGTCCCAAGCCATTCTTTTGACTGTTGCAGGCAGTGAGACAACGGCGACGGCGCTGTCGGGCATCACGTATTACCTCTGTCGAAATCCGAGAGTGTACTCCAAACTCACGACCGAGATCCGTACTGCTTTTACCGACTACGACCAAATCACTGGTCGAGCGACGGAAGTCAACCTTCCGTACCTAAAAGCCGTCATTGACGAAGGATTGCGATTGTATCCGCCCATCGCCGCCGGTCTGCCGAGGATCAGTCCCGGCGAGACGGTGGATGGCTGGTATGTTCCAAAGGGGACGATTGTCTCGGTCAACCCCTGGGTGGCTGGCCACATCGAGATGAATTTCCATGATCCCTTTGACTTTATTCCGGAGCGATGGCTCGACCCCGAATGTAAGGATGACCGGGCCGCCAGTCAGCCTTTTTTGTTAGGGAGTCGAGTTTGTTTGGGGCGGCAGTAAGTCACCTTTTCCAACTGGTCCCAAGGAATACTGAAGCTAACAAAGTTAGTCTCGCCCTATTGGAGCTCCGGCTGATCCTGGCCAAGATCCTCTGGTCTTTCGACATGGAGCTCCAAGACGACGATCTGGACTGGGATCAAGCGAATAAAAATTACGTCTTTTGGGAGAAGCCGGCGCTTCCGATTCTGTTCAAGAGGGCGAGGGATATCACTCAATAGGAAAAAAGTACTCTCAAGGTGAAAGTATTTGGCTCCATGGACGCTTCACTCGGGTCAAGGCAGACGTGCCCAAAAGACTCAGAGCCTACCACATCGAATCAGAAACAGAATCAGCATGTCCTGAATTTACTTCCCTAAATCCTGCTTTGCTATGTGAGGAGAAAATAGGCAAGGGCATTGTAGCATTGCTGGTGACCTACTTGCGCTCTGAGTATCCTAGTACAATGTGTGCGTGTATGTGTATGTGAGTCGTTGATCTCGGGGGCTGTATCGTGTCACGAAGACGGGGGGGAGGTGAGGTGCCAATGAACTAACTGGGTAGATACGGCCTAAGCAGATATTTAGGTTAGCTAGTATGGATGAAGTGCAGTCGTCTAGTCATGAGAGTCGCAGATATACTGATGCCACAAGTATCTGATTGTCCGAGTTACAATCTCTAGCTTGTTGTCTTTGTCTGTCTGTCACTCTTCAGCTCATTCCATGTCTCACCGATGTTACTATTTCAAGTTGCACACCTCGCCTTCTTGTCTTAAAGACTACACTCGTCTGAACGTGGGCTCTCAGTTCGCAATCTCCATCTCTTCGTGGGAAGACATGTGTACCTTGGCGTGTAAGTTCTCCACCGGAGCATCCACCCGATAGTTCATGGTCTTTTTGAAATCCATGATAAACAGACACGCAATACAGGCGACGGCGCCAAACGGGGCGGCAATCATGTACACCACCCGGAGAGAGTCGGCGTACGCCTGCTTCAATGCCGCCACCCCGGCGGCGACTATTGGAGAGGTCACTCCTGGGATCTTGGTCAATGCCGCATTGTCACCACCCGCCAATGCATCGACAAACAATTGGACCGACGCCACTGGTAAGCCGGCGGTAAGGGCGGCTTTGGCGACGTAGGCCGGGATCTTGGTCTCGAGTCTATTGTCCAGGGCGGCGGCATAGATGGCGATGAAAATAGAAGCCCCGACCCCTCTCGCCGACGTCATGACCGCCGTCGCCGTGACGAAGAGATCATGTGGCGAGCATAACTGCACCCCAGCAATTACCAGAATCAAGGGGGCACCAAAACCAATCCCTGTCAAGCCGGCAAAGATGACCAGATTGGTCGACGTGTTGGGCTGTGTGGTCGCGATGCCCACGATGCCGGCGGTAAAGATAAAGAAGCCAAAGAACAAGGGCACGCGGATGGTCCGGAACTTTGTTGCTATGTATCCCCAGAAGACGGTCGACAGGCCACAGGCAACCCAGAAGGGATTTCCACGGGCGGTCAGCAGGAGAGGGTCCGTTTCAAAGAGGACGGTAGTCCTAGACAGTTAGCAGCGATGTTCGCACCTTAGTAAAAAAGCGACAGGAACTCACAACGTAGGATAGAAAATGACAAAAGCAAATAATAACAACCCCTCGACCGCGATCAGGCCGATCAAGATGGAAAATGTGCGCCCGGCATGCCTCTCCCCTTTGAAGAGACCATGATGTAGGATCCCCGTACTAGTGCCCTTCCACTCGTACACTCCAAACGCAATCAATCCGACGATACCGATAATCAGCGTTGCCAGGACCCGGGCATTGGTCCATTTATACAGGCCACCGCCGAGATTGAGACCGGTCAACAGTAACGTGAGCCCGACAGTCAGAAGGAATGACCCCAGAATATCCAAACGGGCAATCTTTTGACCCAGCGAGAGCCCATCATACCGAGTGTGACGTTTGGGGGGCCGATAGCCCACCAAAACGCCGATCGTGCCCAAGCCGAACAGGCCCATTTCGATCCACTGTCAAAGTTAGATGTTTAAGAAACATACAAGAAGAGACGAAAGAGAAGCAAGACGAGTTAGTCATCATACGTAGAATTTTCGCCAGCCGCTCTTTTGATCCGCCTTGACCAGGGCTCCGATTGAGAGGGGCCCGGCTACCGCCCCAAGGCAAGCCCCAATGTTAACAATAGATTGGGCCACTGGCGAATAAGGTCAGTCAGTGTATTTCTCACAAGACAGATAGGGGCAATTACTTGGCCTCCATTTCCTTGGCAAAATTTCGCTGGGAATACAATAAATCAAAGGGACCGTCGCGAACCCGAACCCGATCAAGGTTTGCGCGGCGATCAACCTATAGATGTCCTTGGAGCCGGGGGCTATGGCGGCACCTATAAAGGAAACGACATTTGACCCCACAATCAAGGTCTTGCGGACCTGGAACGTGTCGGCCACCGATGACAGGACCGGGCACAGCACGACCTGGACAAGGTTGAGAGAATTGGATACCCACGTCTCGGCCGTGGCGCCGTCGAGATCTTTGCCAATGTATGAGAGCTTCTCATTCTTAGTACGAATAATAGTTCTTTTGGAGGAAGTCAGGAGACGAATTACCACGGCGGGAGGACCCTGAAGGGCCATGACCTGGACCAGATACAAGATAAAGATCGCCCCAACCGCGACATAGGTCCGGGCATGTAGCTCCGGCTCCTCATCGACATTGTCATAAACCATATTGGCTGTCTCAACGGTGTCGGAATTGTGATCAAGCTTGTCCACATGAAAGAAATTCTTCAAAGTGCCGTCGTGCTTGGGAATCGTCGTCGCTGTGCTGTCCGTGGGGATGGCACTCGTGGCGAGGTGGTCGACCTTTTCGGACTCCATGTTGAGGTTGCAAGCTCTCTCAGACGTGATGGAAGACATGAGATAGAGAGTTAAAATGCAAAGAAAGGAGTCGTCAACGTAATTCACCTTGTCTATCTATATGTACTCAGGATCTTAGCCTCACCTTTGATATATGGGTTCTTCAGGATGGACGACGAGCTTGGCTCTCCAGTAATACCCCGGCCGCCCACGCTGATCCATCACACAGACCAGTATCTCCTTGATTGCCCCAGATTCTGGATCTAAAGGACCCCAACAATGCATGAGAGATGCCCAGCTAGGGAGCGAGCATCTTGGCGTCAAAAAAATGGATATTACTGTCCCGAAAAATTACTCCTATTGGCTGATATGTTTGCAGTGGAGTTATGACCCGTCTTCTCAGCCTTGTCTCTTGTGCATTTGGGCTAATAAAGTTGTTGCTCTGCTACGTTTGAGTGCTCCAGAATCTAGTTTCCACAATCTTATGTGGGGAATTATTGGGATCGCTTCATTGCCGGCACGGTGGCTGTAAGGCGAGATTGGCTATGAGGCGTGATCGAACCGATATCAGCAAGAACAGCTGGGGATCCTTTAGCTTAGGCAGCCACATACAAAGGACTTATATTTGATGGTCATGGTGGCAAATCTTTCCCTAGCTGATAATGATTCAACAGGTGGCCATAGTTAATCTAGGAGACAGAACCAGATCCTGAGAAAAATCAGAAGAAGACAATAAAGGTTTCTGTTTCTTCTCCAGATGACGTACAGAGCCTGGCTAATCACTCATCTCTTTCCCTCTCCACGCAAATTTGACAATCACTCCAGTCTGCCGCCAGAACCAGGCTGCATTGGTCTTCCACTCGGGATCAGAAGAGGCCCATTGCACATCGAGATATCGAAGTACCTGCGGGATGAACTTGCCCATTTCCAGGATCGAAATGTTTTTCCCAATGCATGTACGGGAGCCATAGCCAAACTATCACACAATTAGTCAAAGTCTCAGTACATCATCACCATTCTAATGGGTGCATTGGGAGATAATAGTAATTAAAAGACCAACAGCAACTCACAGCTAGAAAGTTCCGATCCATTGTCTTCAACTCGCCCGGTGACGCCTCTAACCACCGCTCCGGTCGGAACTGGTCGGCGTCGTCGCCAAAGACGTCTTTATTCATGTGGATCACGGGCGCATTGACGCTAACATTGGTGCCTCCTGGGATCACCTGGCCGCAAATCGTCGCTCCTTCGGCGGGGACAAAGCGTTCCAGAGGGAATGCCACGCCAGGGTGCATTCTCAGTGCTTCTTTCATCACCGCTTGTCTAGATTCCGTTAATTCTGATCCTCTAAGCAGAGAACCGCTGGGTAGAAATTCCAAATGCTCACAAATATGGCAATTTCAAACACTCCTCGTAGGTGACAAACACAGACAGCTGGCCGTTCTTGTCCGCTTCGTCAATCTCAGAGACCAGAGTCTTATAGGCCGAGGGAGTTTTTATTAGGTAGTAAAACACGGCCCGTAAGGAAATCGCCGTCGTGTCAGATCCGGCCAAACTGTAGACAGACGTCAGCGTCAGACCCAAGCTCATTCACTCACAGGCCTCATGTTTTCCATGCTGGTACTGACATGTTATTGCCCAGGTGATTGACCATGTCCCGGTGCGAGATCTGACCGTCTTTGGCTTCCTTGGCGCGAAGCTGGGCCAGGAAGTCCATCCTCCCGTGGCCACTGCTACCTTTTTGTTCTTGGTCGTATCGTTTGATCTCTTCTTCGGTGATCTGTCATCCTCTGTTAGTGGAGTTCGGCGGGAGAGTCTTCTTGACATTGAGCTTTTGCCGCATAGCTAATATGAGAATGCATATCCATACCTTAAGAAATCTCTTCAATGGGTCCGGCGGCCCAACCTTCAGTCTCGCCAAGATATTCAGGAGAGTCTTGTTTCCCACGAGATACTTGTGCAACCCCGGGAACTGGCCAATAACTTTGGCATAATTAAACGCAAAGTCCAAGTCCCCAATCATGTGGTCGACATCCCGACGTTGCTCGAGAAAGCCGAACCGGCGCTGAAAAGTGATCGACGCGATCACGTCAAATGCGTACCACTGCAACCAGGCGCCAAAGTCGATAGGGGAGCCCGCGAGCTCCCGCATCCTGTCGATGAAGATCTTGGTGCACTCGTCCGCGTAGATCTCGTAGGTTTTCATGTTGGTCATCGAAAATAGTTGCGCCACGGGCCGCTTAAGGTTTTTGTGGTAGGTCGGATCGCGCGTCGAGAACAGACTGTCCATGGGCTGATCTTTGTAGTACGGAACGAAGACGACGTAGAAGTCAGTCTATTCCAAGGCTTAAAGAGTGGCCTCTATGATTAAAGACAAGGCCATACCTTAAGATAATTGCTCCCGATGCCATAGATTTGGGGAATCACCGCCGGATCAGAGATCGAGACATGGCTGGGACCAACTCGAACAATCCGGCCATATTTCTCGTGTATTCGTCGGTATTCCACCGGCGATTGTCCTCCATACACCATGGATAGACGGTACAGCCCCGAGAATCGAGCAAGGAATGGTCCTGGGAGATTTCGGAGCCCAGGCTTGAACCCCGTACGGATGGAAGTAGCCAAACCCAAAACCACCAGGGCGATGACAAGATAAAGAAGCAGGCTCAGGTTGTGATCCATTGAGATAGTCATGCTGAGCGTACTGTCACTTTTATTGACGAATGTCCAAGAGTCTCAACACCAAAGTAGGAGAGCCTTGTTACAGTGGCAGCAAGCCGGATGTAAAAAGGGCGATCAGATATGATTGAGATTTTCCAAGGACATAGTGACAAGACCGTGATCTGGTGTACAATTCGAATACTAGGGCCGGCCTTGGGCCATTCGCCGTGACCGCCAGATATATGGTCCCACGAGACGAACGATGGACAATTTGGGAGTATTGCGGGGCATTCCTGACGTTCGGCCCATGTTCGCAGCAAAGGTGCAATTCTGCCAGACCTTGGCATCGTTGAATTAGAATCTCCTCAAGGTTCACTTTAGCAAGACATTCAATGCTTCGGACCAATTTCTCGGCCCCGCTTAGAAAAACGTCTTCATCTCTGGAATAGCCCTGAATGTGGAGGTGATGGCGGAGGCCTGGAGCATTTGAGATTTCTCCAGCTTCTCGGTGTCCACGGTGCTTCTGAATCTGCTGGGTTGGCGTTTTGTGGGAGCGGGTTTCTTCTTTAGCTAAGTACCGTTTCACCCGGCCTGAACTGTCAGAGTATTCAGCTCTACAAGGATGTTCAGGGACGAGGGATGTGGAATTTACAAACTCTTGTCTCTCACAATCGACAGACGAGGCCTGTCGTCGGTTCCAAGCGGAAATATTACGCCTTATATTGATGGACTCGGAATGTCATCTGGGATTGAGTCGATAGAGATCTATTGACAAGTGCCATGATACTAACCCAGAAAATCTAAGAGTCGTGTCTAGCACAGCATCGGCAAATTGTCGACCACTTCCGGTGTAGGAGAAGCCTCGATTGCTAGTACACATGAAATGGGCATAAAGAATTAATAGTCTCTGAGTAGCCCATATATTCATATATACATAGAATCCCAAAAATCCGAGTTATGTCGTTGCCCCCACCCATCAACCATCCTGGGGACCGGGGTACAAAGCAACATTATATTGTCCTTTTCAGTATCATATGCTTTCCAAACAAGGTTCGTGGACGTCGAACCCTCAGTAATCGTCGGTCTTCCGTTCCGTGCAAACGTGGTCCAATACTCTACCATCCGCTTGGCCAGTTGCTGCTGTGCTCCGTTCAGGGTACGCGGGATCCCGCTGCCACCACAGAATCCAGGAAAGAGGAACTGCAATTCTTGTGCATGACCGGAATCATAAGGAAATGACGGCTCAGGCCAAGACACCGGTGAGTCGGGGACATCAAATTCGTAGGCATAGACGTGTGAGACGAATTGCCGGATGACTCTGGTCGTTCTCCGGCCACAAGTCGAAATGATGCTGGCGTCGCCAACGGCAGCGGAAAGTACTTTGGCGGGGTTGGAATCGATCTTGAGAGGATATCGCTGGAGAATCGACCGCATCTTCTCCGGAGAGATCTTGGCAGAGGAAATCCGAAGCTGGGCGGCTGCACTCAGAGTCATGGCCAGGGCGTGGGGATACATGTCTGCAGATACAGGATTGTTGGTTGCAAGCTCCATCATCCCTTGAAACCAGCTAAATTCGTCTCGATTCACCCCAATCAACAGAGGGACACGACTAAACTGCCCATGGTTGAATCTTTCTCGAAGGCCTTGCGGAACAATAACCCCGTCTTCCATCAGCCCAACGGTGTATTCGCCAACGCCAAAGGAGCCTGGAGGGACGGCATTGGCTGCCAAAATGGCCTCGGTACTCATCATCCTCAGGTTGATTGCTGTTGGCTCCTTGCATCCTGCAGCTAAAGCTAAGGCAACTCCCTTTCTTTCGAGGGATGGTAACGACGGATAGACCACCGAGGGCGGCGACCCACCACTTTGCACAATCGCTCTGTGGAACAAGCCCCGTGACTGCGGTGCAGCGAGATGAACCATGACGCTGATTCCTCCAGCAGATTCACCCATGATGGTAACATTCCGTGGATCCCCCCCAAAGGCCTCAATGTTGTGTTGAACCCAGTTGAGCGCAAACTGTTGGTCCATGATGCCATAATTCCCCACAGGGTGGTCTTCCGCGTTGATGGCAGGATGCGAGAAGAAGCCAAAAATGCCGAGTCGATAGTTGAGCGAGACAAAGATGATATCTCCTTGTTCGACAAGATTCCTGGGATCATAGTCATTACTGCCACCACAGAAGAGTCCTCCGCCGGGAAACAACACCATGACCGGGTGGGGAGCTTCATTTCCTTCTTCTTGTCGAGACTTCGGGACGTAGACATTGAGATAGAGGCAATCTTCTGTCGTACTTTTGGCTCCAAAACCAGGGAAACATGAGGTATCCTGTGCACAAATGCTGCCAAAATCGACGGCTTCGAGAGTCTCTGTCCATCGAGACGGCGAGATAGGTGGCCTCCATCGAAGGTCACCCACTGGGGGAGCCGCGTAAGGGATTCCAAGGAAACTTTTCATCCCGGAGCTCTCAAACCCTTGCACTGGTCCATGTGTTGTCTTCACCACTTCTGATCTTTCACGACGGGATATTTGCGACATTGTCTCTATTCCGGCGTCTTGATAGTCAGGGAAGCGTAACTACTCCGCTGGCCACCAAATAGAATGATTCAATATAAAGTAAGTATTCACGCCACCAAGACCATATTTGAGTGGTAGTAAAGGCGGGAAAAAGATAACAAGGCCATCCTATCGTCGTGGCGTAAAAGCGAGACTACAAGGTGAGCTAATGTCTACACTCTTTTCAGTTCGATAGAAGCCAAGAATAAGACAAAGTGTCGAATAATGACTAGACTTCATAACATAGCGAATACGCTATTTCCCGGCCTAATTTTTCGGTTAATTTAGTAATAACTCTCGAGGTGTGACATTTATCTTCTTGTCGCGAGACGGCCTATTCGTAGGTTGTAGACTAAGCTATGACGACAGTGATGAGTAAAAATGGTAAATTATGTGTCTTGACTATCATGGACAAAGAAGCTTCTGTCACTCTTACCCATTAGATAACGGACTGATAGGTCTCAAATTGACCCACAGCTTTTTGTTGATTGGAGTCATGAGCCCCTGATCCCTCTGCAGCATCAGATCCGAAGTCGTGCGTGCGTCAAGGGCGATGTCGAAACGTTGGTACGGGGAACACGCCGTCAATAACAATTGAACCTTGGCAAGATGAATGCCGATACACTTACAATTTCCAATAGAAAATGCTCTATTCATCGTCTTCATCTCGGCGGAGAAGAGCATTTGCTTTCCTCATTGCAGGTGCCAGACGTTAATGGATCTTGTAGATTACCCGAGCCTCGATCTCTGCATTTAATGGACATGCAACAGGGACTCTCGTCTCGTACGTACCTTGCGTGTGTTGTTCAGAAAGTAACTCGTCGTGGCTTTGGACCTCGTCAGGAGGGACAGCAATGGCGTATCTTCAAAGCGTGCGTTGCTCGACAATCGGCTTATCTAGCGGCGCGGTGATGCCCCAATAGTGGTCCGACAGAAAATAGTACGTGTGTTTTAGGGCCTGGGCTTTTCGTACGGCGGAATAAGAACCATCAGCGCCCACAAGATACTGTGCATGATAGGTCTTGGCCCTTTCGGATCGAAAGTTGCGGGCGAGTACAGTAACACCATCATGTTTGCTGTTCAGGAGGACCGAGACGAATTCCGTGTCAAAGTCAAACCGGACCAAGCCTGATTTTCACGCTCCCCGATAAAGGATCTTGTTCAATTCACCTTGAGCGAGGTTGATCAGACTTGCACCGACGTCCAGTTTCTCGTCATCCGATGCGTAAAGAGCCTGGTAGGCACTCATGTCACCAAATACCCCAAGAGGGGCATCGTCCTGAGGCAGTCCCCGCCAGCACAGGCCTCGTGTCATAAATCCATGTTCTCGAACGATGTCATAAAGTCCAAAAGTCCAAGCTCGTCCAATATGGGCTGTACTGCTTCATAGTATCCCACCGCACGAGGTGCGGTGCATCGCTTGTCCGGGCCAAGATCTCAATGATTTGAACGGAGATTCCCACTTTGGTCAGTTTGATCGCGATCAAACATCCTCACCGCCACCAACAATAAGCACAGAAGATTTGCGATTCTGGCTCGAATGGTCGTTCGAAGGTTTGCCCGTTGTAGCAGACGAATCATTCGTTGTATTTGCCATTGCTTGAGATTGATCGTTCCAGAAGCGTGAAGAGTGTTCAGGGATGGGCTTATGGCTTGATAGTCACAACTTATACTCCGTCTCTAACCCCTTTCACCTTGCAGCTATTCTCTTTGGCAAATCTAGAAGATGGCCTCGCCAGGATTCAACCTCGAGCGATAGACGCCATGCGATCCATCGCCGCACTATCTCCATCTCGGCATTGTCGTGGGGAAGGCAATAAAGGGAGAATCTCGGCCCTTCACTTTCGACCTCTTCATTCACTCGAAATAACGTTTATGGCCGTCACTCTGCTTGTGACTGAGGCAATCTTCACCTTAACATTATGGCATACTAATGGTGAGCAGAAAGGAGAATAGAACGCTCAACTGTGGAGTTCCGTATCTATAGAAGCACTAGACGCACCAGGCTGTACTTAGCCGGTGACTTTACAACTCACTGTTGTGGTCTTCCATTGGTGGTGGTCGTCTCTGGAGAGAGAGAAAAGAGATTTGGCGTCTATGAAAGTAAAGCAAGTAAAAGGCAACGAGCCGAGGGAGACAGGGTCACCTTCCGTCTTTGGTAACTCATCCGAGGCAACCACGTGACACGCTGAGGGAAGCTCGCTCTCGCTCTCGCATGCCGTAAACGGGCGGCGATCACCGAAGTCCTTGGGCTGGACCTCGCCGGCGAGTGGATCTTCGTACAATAAAAAAACCCTTTGCAATGTCCCTGCGTAGGTGAGTTCTTTATCTTGCTGGCGCGTCCTCTCACCATGCCCACTTGCTTTGTACGAACCCAAGAGCCAAGGCCCCCCAGAGAAGAAATTGTAAAGGTTATCGCTGCGAAGCGCGTCTGCGATGGCAGCCTCCGACGGCCTTGTTCGAGCTGTTGTCCGGCTACGTACATGTAAGTCAACACATGCGCCTGCGATTCCTGCGATAGGCGCCTGGCTGTCCGATGACAGAGTCTCTGCAGAATGTCTATAAAGACAGATGCCTCCATGTCCTTCCACCCTTCTTGGAAGCACAGGGTTACTTCAGTTCACAGCCATACAAACCTGAAAAGCGCAGCGAAGCATTCACAATGTCAAGTATCATTGTCCAACCCATCAACGCCTCCGACCTGGGTCTAGGAGCATTAGTCCAAAATATCGACCCAGCACACATGTCCGAGGAAGACTTTACCGTCCTCCGCAACGCCCTCTACACGCACAACGTTATCTGTGTCAAATCACAAGGCAAACTCACCCCAAAAGACCAAGCCGAATTGACCCGCCGCTTCGACCCGGCAGCCTTGTCATACGGACATGGCAAGACGATTGATGCCAAACGCTCCGTCCTCCATCCGGACCTCAAAACCATCCCTCACCAGCCCGAGGTCCAGGTCATCGGCAACGGTTTCTTACCTGAGTACGAGGGCCTGAAGAACATTACACTGCGACATCCCCACCATCGAACCTTCCACAAGACGGTGATCCCGGACGCACAGGATTTAGATTACACCCGCTTCTATCGATGGCACATTGACGCCGCACTTTACGGCGAGCTCAACCCGCCGCTCGTCACGTCTCTGTTGGCTGTCAAGGTGCCCGGCGGGAGGAGACAGACGGTCCTGTATGACGACGGGACCGACGACGTCCTCGACGTCCCCCTTGGCACCACCGCATTCGTGTCCGGGTACAAGATGTTCGACAACCTTACTCTTAAGCAAAAGGACTTTGCCCTGACGTCCAAAGTCGAGTACGCACCTCATCCGTACGTCTGGATCTCGACCACCAAGTCCCGTCCGGACGGTTTGGGCATGGTGTCGGAAGGGAAGGAGGTTCGAATCAACGAGCTGCCTCCCATAGAGAATGAGAACGATATTCAGATCCTTCCGATGGTGTGGAAGAACCCCGTAACGGGCCGGTTCGCTCTGCAGATCCACCCTTCCGTGGTCCGCAAGATCCATTTGGAAGACGGCACCGTGATCGACGACCTAGCAAAGGTTCGCGAGATAGTGCACGACATGCAACGGCCCGCGATCGCTCCCAAATACGTCTACGCGCATGACTGGGAAGAGGGCGACCTGGTCTTGTTCAACAACCATGGAGTCTTGCACACTGTTGTCGGGGCCTTTGCGGAGAACGAGGTCCGAGTGTTCCGCCAGTGTAACTTGGCCGCGAGTAGCCCTCCTCTAGGACCCATCGCATCGTCATCGTAATGGAAGGCTTCGGGTGAACGATGAAGGAGAACCAATATATAGAGAGAGAGACGGTCATAACGTGTGTACATATTACGTATATCTGTGTATAATTGATACAGCGAATGTTTCTCATGGACTGAAAAAGTAGACATATCGAGGCATTCTCGAATGTTGAACGGAACCTTTTAAACGACAGCCATTTTTTGAAGCAGGGGGGTTCACGAGTAAGTAGACAATTATGATGCGAAGACAGACTTTATTGTACCCTTTGGCTGAATCAATCAAATCTATGCTACATGTATTAGCCATTATCGTCACGTCAGCACCGAGTATGCCAAAAAGTAAACGTCTTCCTCATCATCGTTTCATAAAGAAGTAATTCACCTGCCTGATTGCGACAAGGGAAGCAGTTTTGGTGATCCACTATCGGGAGTGTCCTGGGTATATCTACACTCCCTCCCCTCGCACCTCCAATTTACAGGGGATCGCATTGTGGCGTCGCATCTTCTGTCAATCTGCACCCCTCGACCCCGCTCTCCGATTCCGGTAGTTCAACCCGAACATTACCGAAGAGATACTTGAACATCAAACCTCTCCTCAAGCCATCACCTTCTCTTGTCCACAGCCCTCACAGCAAAGCCACTATTCCACGCTGTTCTTGAAAGTCTGGATGCTATTTTCATACGCTTAAGCCCCCTCTCAAGGAATATCCTTTGCAACCATGACGGCGGACATGTCCACCTTGACCGAGCAGCAGCGTGCAAACCACCTCATGGAAGCACAGACGATGGCCCTCGAGCTCTTCCGTGAAATCGAACGAGACTTGATCCGTCCTGGGATAAGCGAAAAGACTTTGAGCAACGAGATCCACGAGCTCGGGTCTCGACGCCACAACGTCCGGACGCACTGGCACAAACGAGTTGTCCGCAGTGGTCCCAACACACTCATGCCGTATGCAGAGAATCCGCCCGACCGAATTATCCAGCCCGATGACATTCTATTCGTCGACCTGGGCCCCGTCTTTGAGGCGTGGGAGGCTGACTTTGGCCGGACCTTCGTCTTGGGCGATGATCCAGCGAAGAAGAAGCTGCGCGACACCCTGGATCCCGTCTGGAACACGGTCAAGGCACGCTACCGCGAGGACCCCGACATGACAGGGGCTCAACTGTATGAGATTGCGTGCAGTGAGGCACGGAATGCTGGGTGGGAATTCGGGGGTCAGATTGCCGGACATCTCGTTGGGTCGTTTCCGCATGAACGTATCCCCAACGACAAGATCACGCTGTACATTACCGAAGGAAACATGGAATCAATGGGTAAGACCGATGCCAAGGGGAATAAGAGACATTGGATTCTCGAGGTTCATTTGGTGGATCGTGAGCTACAGATTGGAGCCTTCATGGAGCAGCTTCTGACTGTCGACTGAGCGAGACCTTCGGGGGTTATGTGTATGGATGTAGGTACACATGGTAGTGACCAGAACCTTGCTCATCAAAAGGAGCAGAAGAAATTTCTGGGAACGTTGCGGAAGTAAAGAAATCGTGTCAAACCCTGTTTCACGTCAGTGTTTCTGCTACAAGAGTTCTAGTCGTCGTGAGTAAAAGGATGCAATATAATTATGTCGGGATCACCCGACAAGCGAGGTCTGCTTCAATACAGCTGTAGGCCGTACTCTCATTCAAGGTACGATAGATCCGGACACGGAGGTAAAGGTTGATGACTCCGTTCTAGTAATGCCAGTGGCTACTATCTACATCGCCTCCGGGAGAGTCGAGATTTTGCAATAACTCAATGTCGAGAATTCCCCTAATAAGGCAGTGACTGCAGCCAGAACATGTCTGGGGATGTCTAAATTCCGCAACGTTCCGACTTCATGGAAGTTGAAAATTTAAAGCATGTTCCAGATTCAGGAATGTTCATATTGTGATAGACATCGTAAAGGTATCGTAGAGATTGGAGCACAAGGTTGCTCGAATTGCTTATCCTTCAAGTCAGTCTTCCTCGCGGTGAGTTTGCGGATGCGGCGCTAATATGTTCACCACAACAATGCTTTCTGTTGTCTTGCACTCTATATCGAGAACTCTCGCCCTAAATCATAGCAGTCTGCCATTGATGGTTTTGCTCAACAACAGAAAACGTTACCGAGTCAGCGTTGATAACGATGGAGGATCGAGCCTCGTTCTATTTCATTATGTTATTGTTGGTCCCCACATGCAGCTGCTAGTGATTGTGTTAGTAACATTTCTAGCATCTTCGAATATCTCTCCCCTCATTATTCAAGGTGTCTCGTACCTGAAATAGTGTTAGGAACGGTCTATGGAATAGGTAGAGTCGAATAGATAGAGTGCTAACACATTTTAAATAGGTCTTTCTATCTAAGTACTCTAGTTACAGAACTCAAAGCATGAGGAAAGAAAGTTCCTTGTTCGTGAAGATGGTGTTAAGTGTGCACGTTTCCTAAGTGCTCTTGACGGTGTGCTTGGCTTGGATTTGGTGGTATTGCTTGTTCTTTGTTTTATTCACTTGTGGTAGCGTGTCCCGATGAAAATATACAATTAAAAGTAGACAAGAGCGCTGTTGTGGTAGTATCAGTATACTTCTTTCTGTGCTAGTGATTCTGTGATCCCCTGGAAATTCTTTAGCTGTGTTAACTCTCTCATACATACGCAGACTGGAATTTCACTTACGAGCTTGCGAAGCCCGGCGCGAAGAGCGGCTTCCTTTCATTCTTCCTCCTAGTAGGTAAACCTGAAAGCAGGATGATGATCACCCATATTCTGAATCTCGTCCTGGGACAACTCAAGTCTATAGTCTCTGTCACCTCTGTCACGCTTATGATTTTCGCAGTACAGCAACACCAACATGGCCATGGCAGAGACGCCACAGAGCCAAACAAGCCCGAAGCTAGTTCCATAACCAGCGGGATATTCGGGAGCTTCAGCGGGGAGGAAAATGTTGCTGGCGATCAAGCCGCTAGCGTTGCCCAGTCCGATCTGCAGGGCACTTCCTACAGCACGTTTGTAGTGACCGGCCAAGTTATTGCTCAGCCAAACAATGGTAATGGGCTGGGAGATGAAGCCTCCAGTCGCGATGGCAAATAAAGCAAAGTACCGTCCACCAACAGAGACGGTATGGTGTGACAGCATGATGGCATATCCGACTGTGGCCACAAGACAGCCCAGCATAATGAAGCCAAAACGATGCCTTACATGATCTGCCAGGAAACCAACCGAGATTGATATGACAGCAGCCACAACGAAGACCGGGACAGTCATCAATTGGGCATTTACTGCACTGTACCCAAGCTGGTGAATAACAGTGGGTGCGAAGAATGAAATCGAGTAAGAAGTGGTGGCGATTCCCATGTACATTAGGGCTCTAGGAAGTAGGATGTCAGTTTGATTGAACTTGAACTGATGGAAGGAGGGACGGTCTGGTAGAGGCTCAGGATACTAACCCAAGGTAAATCTTGACGTCGCCAAAGATCAAAAGAGCTGTCTTCTTGGTCCACACATTCATCGTTGCTGATGCTGCATCCACTGCAAGACTATGCAAAAGGTAAGTTCGCTCCTCTGACGTGAGAAACGATGCTTTTTCAGGCCAATCCGGGAGTACGATCAGGCTGACAAGGGCCATTACAGAGGTGAGAGCTCCTGCAGATAGATCAGTTTCTGAGACCGTGTCACACAACTTATGGTAGTTCAGAACTTTACCTTCAAGGATGAAAACCCATCGCCACCCTGAGTGACCAGCAATACCATGCATAAATGATATGCCGTATGCAAGCAGTCCGGAGAAAGCCCCTGCAAGGATACTGGCAGAAAAAAATATGTTCACCCTGAATTGCATCTGGTGGCGACGATAGTACATGGAGATGACATAGATGCAGCCTGGATAGAATCCTGCCTCAAAGACGCCAAGCAGCACTCGACAAGCTACGAGACTCCCGAAGCTTTTGCAAAAGCCTTGCCCAATGGTAACAATTCCCCAGAGGAATATGTTCAGACCTAGCCAAAGCTGCGGCTTAACGTGTCGTAAGATCAGGTTGCAAGGTGCGTCCAGAAGGACAAAGGGTACGAAAAGAACAAAGAGCGCAATGTTGAATTGGTTGCCATAGAGGCCCAATTCTTTCTCGATACCGAGCACTTTCGCATTGCCTATATTGACCCTAGAAGATGATGAGCCATGGTTTCAAAAGTGAGGGCTCCCAAATGTGTACAGACCGGTCGATAAATGCTAGTAGAAAGAGAATAAAGAGCATGGGAATCAAACGCAAGTCGATCTTGCGCATCAATCTGCTCTGTGCGGCCTGGTCAAGCTCTGGGACAGCTTCTGCATCATTTGTACCAATAATCTCAAGTTCACGAGCATCTCCTCGTTCTGGCTTGTGATCAGTACTCTGATTGTACATTTTGCTCGTGTAGACTTAGGTTGGTGAGGGTATGTTGTAAATTTGTCTCAGATGTGTCAACCTATGTGAGACAGCTCGATCGTTTGGTTCGTTCAATTGTTGCTCAACCTAGCTAGTGATGATACTGAGAAGAGACGAGAAGAATAGAGCTGAACCGGAGCTCCTGTAATTGTTGTAATCATGACTTGCTTGATATACCTCCTCCAGAAGTGTGTGGAGAGATTGGATCGGGAGCAGGTCGAGCCCCGTTAACCGAGACAAAGTTTTGATAGATACTGACCATTGAGCTTGGCACATCTGGGGAAGCCGACGATATGCGTGAGCCATATAGCACTTCTGTCATGGTGTTGGACTTTGAGGTGTTTGTTCTATCTTTGCCAAGTGGCGGATGTATCCCGCGCTCAGAATCTCATCACCCGGGCCATTCCCGACTCCAGATTCCGGATGCTAGCGATGGGAGGCTCCCGACACTCAAACAGCGATGACAATCAGCAGAGACGCGGCAAGACTATGTTTCTTGGGTGGGAGCTATCCTCGTAGTCTGCTCCACTCTGGCCTTCAAAAGGAACTAATCGAATTCAGATTATCATGGTCGCCGGTTGTGTTCATCATCCAGTGTCATCATTAAAATTCTCCGAAGGTCCTGACTTCTAGCTCCTTTGTCATAAATTATAGCATTCATCAGCTTAAAGACATAAAAAAATGGCAAGCTGTATACGAATTCCATGGAGATCTTCCAGACAAATGCCCTTCGGCAGGTCCATGCAACAGGGGGAGTCTGCTATACAGGAGAGACTCAGGGTCTCGAACAGACTTGGAACTCGAAACAGGACCAATTCTCGGTTCTTCCATGCCACTAAGCAAATGCCACATGCTATGAGATCCTCAGTCTCTACCATTTCTGTACTGGCTTTGACTTTAGGCCTAGCTACTCTGGTGTGGTGGAAGACTGGGCAGCCGTCTAAATCCGAGCTCGCTGCCACAGGAACCAGATACGCAGCGAAGGCAGACATGGAAAAAGTGAGTGATGATTTTTATGAAAAGGGATATCAGAATACTGAAAGTATTGGATGAGTCAGGCCATTGCAGAAATAGCCGCCAGACTAGGCAATGATAGCATTAGTATCGACGATGAGGTGCTGTTCAGCCACGGCTTCTCAGAGTGGTCCAACCACAATGCAGATCGGTTGCCCGTTGCCGTGGTCTTCCCTTCGAACACTGAAGCCGTAGCGCAGATAGTCAAGATATGCAAAATGTATAGGATCCCCCTGAGTAAGAGGATGACTTTGAACTATCTTTTGACTCGATAGGTGGATCTGACCGTTATTCAGTTCCCTACTCCGGAGGATCCAGCGTCGAAGGTGGCATCTCCGCGCCATATGGAGGCTTTAATATCGATTTTGTCAACATGAACAAAATAGTGGAACTTCATAGAGAAGAGTAAGTATCAGTTCAGATTTCCTGGGCAAGCTTTTAACACAGAAATCGCAGCATGGATGTGGTAGTGCAGCCCGCGGTTTCTTGGATGGATCTGAACGAGAAGATCAGTGAGAGCGGGCTCTTCTTTCCCATGGACCCTGGACCAACTGCACAGATCGGAGGTATGGTGGGAACAAACTGTAGTGGTACAAATGCGGTGAGATATGGGACCATGAGAGATTGGGTCTTGAACTTGACGGTTGTTCTATCTGATGGTAGCGTTGTAAAGACTCGCCGTCGCCCCCGGTAAGGACGCGAAGCCCTCAATCTGCTTTGCGCAACTTATATTGACCCCCTGGTTCAGGAAGTCTTCCGCTGGTTACAATCTCAATGGGCTATTTGTCGGTTCTGAAGGGACGCTGGGTATCGTTACCGAAATCACTCTGAAACTGGCTCCAGTACCAGAGGCAACAGCAGTAGCTGTGGTTTCGTTCCAATCTATGCGGTCTGCGGCTCAGGCTGCGGTCGCTGTTGTCCGAAAAGGCATTCCAATAAACTGTGTCGAGATCCTTGACGATGTACAAATGAGTGTTATCAACAGAGTTGGCAACACGGATCGGTTGTGGGAAGAAGCTCCAACCCTCTTCTTCAAATTTGCCGGGTCTGAAGGCATTGTCAAGGAGAGTATTGCTGAAGTGAGCAAAATCATCAAGGACCATGGTGGAAGTGACTTCCAATTCTCGAAAGACGAGAAGTCACAGAAACAATTGTGGTCTGCACGGAAAGAAGCTCTCTGGAGTATGCTTAGCCTACGGACTTCTGGGACTGGCGTTTGGTCGACAGACGTCGCGGTTCCATTATCCCGAGTTGCTGATCTCATAGGTGAGTATCACAAGAGATGCTAGCCATTCCCTTTCTGCTTCTAACAGATTGAAGAAACATGCAAGAAAGACCTTGACGAGACTGGTCTGTTTGGGGGAATGGTCGGCCACGTGGGAGATGGCAATTTCCATGAGACGATTCTGTTTGACGGTGAGGATGAGAAAGCCAAAGTCGAGAAATGCGTTCATGATATGGTTGAAAATGCGATTGATATGGATGGAACGTGCACTGTTCGTCTCAACCCTTTCAAAATTGAGGACTTCATGCTAACAAATTGGACATCTTAGGGAGAACATGGAGTCGGTATCGGGAAAAAGTCCTTTCTTGAAATCGAGCTAGGGGAGGGTCCATTGAAATTAATGAGATCAATTAAGCAGACTTTTGACCCAAGCTGTTTAATGAATCCTGGAAAAATTTTTGACGTTTGAAAAGGGCGACGAAATTATCCTTCTAGGTGATCCGTGTTGTCGCAATATAATGGCACTGTCATGTTTGCTAGGAACTACATATCAGTTATAGCTGCAAATTCATCTTCATTTTAGAAATCCTGGCATAGAAAAATCAAGATCAAATGCACTCCACATCGCTTCTGGGATGTCGAAGGCATCCAAAGAAAATGGAGGACTACTTTCTGAAAAAATCCCAATTGTGCCTCCCATGGAGTCCATCTGTGGGTGTACTCTCTGCGTTGCGTCAAACAAGTTATGGAGTTCTGGAGGCTGGAGCAAGTCTTCGAAGTGAACGCCAGGCCTGGCTTCGTTCATTCCCGCCAGTTCCAGATCAGCGATCTGAAGTTGCAGGGGCCCTTGTGGATATAGGTTTGCTGCTCTGTTCCGTGCGACTCCAGCCTCTGATGATGGGTACGTTTCAATTAGTAACAAATGATAGGCTGGGATATGAGGAATCACTGACTTTCTTTTGGATGGAGGGCCTTTCTCCTGATGATTTTTAAGGCCGTCGCACATTGGCTAGCCTCGGGGTGTTTCCGACTCAGGAATTTCAACGTGTCTTGGGACTTTTTCCATATCTCGTCGATTCTACGGGGACCAATCTCTGCCTGCATTGCAGAGTTCAGCTCCGATAAGATCAATATCATGGATCCTGTCACAAGATCTGGAGAAATCAGAAGAAACTCGTTGAAGAGAGAGCGGAGCAGCAGCGACCGCCAACTAGATACACGTACAGAATACACCGTACCACCAAGCGCCAAAGAGACCCTTTGGCCAGGCTTCATTGAGTAACTCCACAATTTTGCATGCATTTTCGAGACAAGCCGTGGCACACCGAGCTTTGAAGGAGGTTGAAATTGTGTCGGATCGTTCATCGTTTTGCACAGAAATGTAGCTATTGCCACTGTCTTCTCGCCGCTCCGTGACAGGACTGGACCTGCAGAAGTCGCAAAATGCTGGCCTATAGATCAATAATTTCGTGTGTAGAATACTACTCATTGTAACTGTAATTAGCGTCTAAATAGGTTAATCATGTCAAGGAAGAGTCCTTCTTACCGAGCACGAAGCACAAAGCTTTGACATTGCAAGATCCGAGCATCAGCATCTTCCGTATGATCGCCGCCCAGACTCCAGGCACCCTTCAGTTCGGGTGGGATGGTTCTTTCAAATCCGTAAATAGATGACTCGAGTTGCAGAATGGAATCAAAACTCAGCAAAGTGGCCGTAAGATCATCGGCGGAGTGGTTTGCTCGACGTCCACCATATATCTTCTTCAGGACTTGGCAAATTATCTCTCCCAACTTGACATTCTCGACAGCAAATGCTGACCGGGAGAATATACCATCCGGCTGAGTACTTCTTGCAGAGGAGGCCGAGAGAAACTTGTCATCGATCGGCAAGAAGAGGGGGACCTTGAACTCCGGGCGAGGCGTCGGCACACGTCCCAAAGTCATACTCACAAGGCTGTGACAAGTTAATATCAAAAGGAATCTTGACTGAAAGAGACACCCACGCATCTAGAAGCATACAGCCATGCCATGTCCGACGCCTCATCTCAACCTCGAGCGAAGAAAGGTGCGAATTGTTAAGAGTGCACTCCAATCCAATTTCCTGAGCAATTCGAAGAGCAATTCCAATGACTATCCAGCACCTCATGGGATACTGGGTTCTTTGCAGATGAGTAGCTAGAAGCAAAAGAGTCTGAACTCCAGATAGATCAGCATCATCAAGGGTGTCTAGTCTTAGCAGGTCGTATGCATGGTCCATGAATCCGGTGCTCAGATCCTTGTATTTGTCTTCGGTCGAGGCCGAAAACTCACATGCCAATGCAAATATCGTGTTGAGTGCGCAGTAGAAGACGGCTCTGGGACAGTTGCGGCCTCCAAGCCCTACTCGAGGAAGATGTGCATCTTCTCGTTGCTCGTCACCAGGTGTCCACAGTTGGTTGTATGAATGTAAGAAGCTCTGTGTATGTAGCCATGGATAATAGCAATGCACGCCAGTGAAGTACAGGTCGATCAGATGATCAGCAACATGTCGTGGTGGAAGCGAGAAAGAACGGATGCGGGATGCGGACATAGTGTCTCGGCATCCTATTGATACGGCACGACTATGTGCTGGCTGGGGTATGGTAAGGACATGTGCTTGACTGAGGCTACTCTTCCTGCTTTGGTCTGTGATTCGATGGATTTGTGCGAGGAGTGAACTTATGGAAGAAGATCCGTAGAAGGACTCTGTTGGGCTCTCTGGCGGGATGCCCGATATGTCGGCACCCATCGCTCTCAGATGGCTTTCGACGCCTGCTGTAGGGGAAGCTTCATCGCTTCGCGGGGACTCAGCATTTACGTTATGTTCTGTGGCTGCCGAGTAGGAAGGGGTCTCGAGTGTCAACATCGTCCGGAGCCCCGTTGATTCAGGCGATGTGGGAAGATCCTCGGTTCGAGCAATAGGTTTGGATGGAACTGATGGTGAGGGAAGACATTGCCCCTCGTATGTTGTTGCCTCATCTCGTCCGTTTGACGATCTGGGTTGATCTTTAGACCTCCCTTCGCTTTCGAGGCGACGAATGCGATTATGCAGGTGGGTTATATACCTAAAGAACGGTTTCAGCTTGCGGCCCAAGCGTTTTCCGTGAGAAACATACTCTTCCTGGCTCGCATTCCTGGAGCTACCGGGAATTGGGATATAGCTGCATTCAGTCTCTGTCAGACATCGCCGCTGGCACCTCCCACAGATTGGTTTGACACCGTTGCAGCGAGCTTTGCGCTCTCGACATGGATTACACGCCAGCGCGACTCGAGAGCGTTTCTGAGGCAGGACCATGGCTCGCGCGAGAGTGTCACTTGTAACCAAGTCAAGATATGGTCCGTTCCCCCATCCTAATGTCCAAAGAATAGGACAAGTGCTGGCCGAGTTATGTTAACGACTTGTCTTCCACCCAAGAAGACATCGGGGTACTCGGTACGACAGGAGCGGGCTACGCAAGAGGCGTCCGGAGCCCCCTCCCGATTATCATCTTTGAGTACCACGAGAAAATGCGGGGCCCCGAGTTTCGCTCGGTACGTGCTCAAGTCCTTTGGAAAAATGGCGGAATATGCCGCTCGGGTTTCATATGCGCCAAGCACTCTACTACTTATTGGGTAGTTGCACAATGCGGTCCGCGTACGGAGTACTCGTCGCGACTCGGTCGATCGCTCTCCGGACACCGTGTGGGCGAGTCCGTTGCTAACCGGCCATACTGATGCCAAATGGAATTCGGGTAATACCCGGCCTCGCCTAATAGTCCAGCCTTGCTACCACAGGTCGCGCCCTTCTTGACGTTGTTTTGTGGGATTATGCCTGCTCTTTTTCTTCGGCCTGCATGCTGCCATTGCCACCTCGCTGCTACACCGGACAGAAAAGACTCATATACTATTCGTGGTCTATCACCAGCATATGCCAGTCCAAGGGGCCCATCTAAGCCTCTCCTGAAAAGACCTCAGTCCTTGTTTTCCCAATCAGATGTCGAAAACTTCATTTCTTGCCCGATGCCGGCATGTTCTGCAGTACTATGTGCCAGCTATTGCGGCTCCTTTGGTCGCATACATCCTCCGTTTATCAAAAACTTCATCTGTTTGGAACTTTCGCACCGCAGTTCTGGTGGCAATAATTCGGGCAATCTTCAATGATCCCACCCCAAGATCCATGCTCGAAGAACAACAGGGAAGCTTGGTATATGGCCCCGCTCCTGACACGATGTGGGTGGTGGCAGATGCCCTGTCGGTCCCGACAGACAACAATTTGCTGGACGTTGTCTCTAAAGCCATCGTGGAGCTTGCCAACGGCCCAGTAGATGTGCCAGAGACAACACTGGACACGGTAAAGGGCGAATGGATTGGCTCTCGTCGCGGTACTGCAAATGTCCATAATAAGCCTGCTACAGCAGATCATGAAAAATTTCAAAGGTTGATTGCAGACACATCGTCGGACCTTGTTTTCATCTTCCTCCACGGGGGGCAATTCTAGTAAGACTCCGAGCCGATCGTGAGCCCTGCTTGGTTGCTCGGTAATGACTAACTTCATCTTAGTCTTCGTAATCCCGCGTCTCGACGGACAGTCGTCCACGAACTCGTAAAGCGTACAGGAGGCCGCTGCTTCTCCATTGCCTATCGTCTTTCCCCACAGCATATGTTTCCGGCGGCGTTGCTCGACCTTCTGATTGTTTATATGAATTTACTGCATCCTCTTTCTGGCAGCAACCATCCGGCATCAGTCTCCAAGTCAATATGCATATGTGGAGACAGCTCGGGTGGAAATATTGCACTTGCATTTCTGCAACTAGTACTCTGCTTGCAACGACAATCGCCGTCCGATACGGCCCATGTCGTCTGGAACGGCCGAAATGTTGTACTCCCGTGTCCGAGGGTAGTTGTCTCTCACTCTGGATACCTAGACTTGACCCGGTCGCTGCCATCCGAGGCGGAGAATCTCAAGTACGATATGATTCCTGCTGCGTCTACATCACCATTTCCTCGAGCATCCTACTTGCAAGATTGTATTTGGCCAGCACCATCACCTCGCAACCACGTTTATGCGCCAAATGAGTTGCTAACGCACCCTCTGGTATCACCTGTCGCAGCCTCTAACTGGGAAAATCATTCGACGGCAGTATTGCTGAGCGTTGGACAGGAGTGTTTAGCGGATGGAAGCATTGTGCTGGCAAAGAGAATGGCTAAACAGGCTGTCACGGTCAAGTTGGAGTTATATAATGGCATGCCACATGATTTTACCATTGCCATGACTTCCAGCAGGTATAGTCAAGAATGTCTCAACAGCTGGGCAATGTTTGCCAAACTGGCAACTACTACACATCCATTGACTTCGTTCGATCTGACATTGGGAAAACAGGCGGTTATTTGGGACGTATCTGGTCACAACCATGTCGAAGACATTGCTGCAGTGAGCGGCCCGGAAAGATCATTGGACGACCTGGTACAGGGCATGAAGGATACAATAGCGAGCTGGGACAACCCACCAGCACGGTCCTAGAGTCGTCATTATAGTAATGTATTGCAGAGTTGGTTGGCCTGTTAAACGCATGTGCTGGCTGAACATCTCATCACCGGCACTGCTCTTATATTTTAGTTCAGAGGCTTTTAACTACAGGGTACCACACTAAAAATAAACTAACACACTTCCTGTTGACAAATTCTAATCTTGACCTATTGTTTCATAAGGGACTTGTGGGACTTCTTTCACAAAGGTTAACAATACATTCTATAGATCAAGTGTCGATAGTATGTTCTTGAAGTCGGTCGTGTCGTACGAGTATATAGGCCCTGCGATACGACCGCTGGGTACAAAGCGGAGCGCAGCCCATAATACCCATTCCTTGATGACCTGTGCTATCGGAGAGCCACCAGGTTGACGCATCCGGCGATTTCGGTCCGTGAAATCTTGAATCAGTTTCAGCCTCACTTTTCGATGTGCTTCCCAGGCATCGAGAACTCGTCCAAGCCTCTTGTCTGTGAATCCCTTGCCAATAATCGAGCTCAAAGCAAGAGCTAGACACTCCGTATCCTCCAGCGCAAGAGAGGCCCCCAGTCCACCGGTGGGGATCATTGCATGTGCCGCATCGCCCAGTATCAGTGCTCGATTGCTCGCAGAAGACCAGGACGAGAGGGGTGGCGCAACGTAGAAACTATGAGTGAAAGGGAAGTCAGAATCAACTAGTTCGAGGGATAAATCTTGGACTTACGGCCATGTACAGAGCGTTTCGTCAGGCGCAGTCTTGCCGATTGACTCAATCAGCTGTGCCCAATCTTGCTCCATACCGAAGCGCTCCGTCAATATAGTCCGGATTTTGTTCTTGTCATGGAAAAGAGCGTTCCATTCTTCGCGAGACTTTTCTTCGGGAAATTCCATGGTAGAGAAGAACCCAATCTCATTTCCTGAGAGATCCGAGGGCATAACCGCCAAGAAGCCATTACGACCGATGAAGTGCGAGGGTAGTTCAATGCCATCTCCCTGATTGTAGAGGTCTTTCTTACTTAAGAAGCCAGTCACGCCCAGCATATGAGCATAGATTGAATCTGCTCCCGGCTGGACGTACTGCCTGACAGCAGAATGCAAGCCATCTGTACCCACCACCATATCGGCGCTTTCAGTTTGTCCATTTCCAAATAACAATTCTACCCCCTTATCTCGGGAGCGCTCAGTGACTTTGACCAGTTTCATGCCGTGAATAATCTGGACGCCACGTGCAATAGCTTCCTCACACAAAACACGCTGCACATGGCGTCGATGGATACGCATCGCTGCAAAGCCATAATCCCGTTTGTGTCCATTGTGGAAGGTGGCGATGTAACCACCAATGCTATTCCGTAGATGCAATTCCTCGTACGAGTTGCCGATAGCCGTGAGTTTCTCATATACACCGAGATTTCTAAGCACTCGTAACGCGTTAGGTGCGAGTGAAATGTGCTGGCCTTGTTCGTAGCCCTCGGGCCGCAGCTCGTAGATTCTGGTGGTGATCTCGGGAAATCTCAGTAACTCAAGTGCAAGGGCAGGACCTGCGAGCCCAGCGCCCACAATAGCAATATTGAATGGCATACTTGTAATGAGGCGCAGGGGCAATCGTACTAGTGTACTATTAGACGAAAACTTCTCTTACTAGTTATCGCGATTGAAGAGGATAAGATTTAATATCGCCTTTATACCTACCAGATGCTTCTCCGCAAATATAAATATTTAAGCCCTGGGAAACCCCACTAAGACACTAGGTGTATTCGTCTGCAACCGTATCCCCATAACCAACAGAGATTAATCGGGCCATACCCGTGCTCTATCTCGGGTATTTTCCGCATACTTATAGTCTTACCCAAATTGCTAAGAGCGTTCGCAAGAATCTCTGTACAGGCTTTCATAACATACACAGGGTGTTAGGTCGATTAAGTAACTGGGTCTTCATTGTACACTTATCACTCACGCTACGCGGGTAATAGCGCTACTATTTTTCAAGTGTTAGAGGGAAGGTTGTGGTACCACGCCTCGAGTTTATAGTGGCAAACCAACACCGCGGCTAGATCTACGGGTGAAGAATCTGGTTGGAGACGGACACTTGTTCTATCCTTGACAAGGCAAGGCAGATCTGGTAGAATCATGTATCGTACTTTGAGCACCTCAGTGATGCACACACAGAGCTTGGTGAGCTCGATGAACGCCTTGGTCAATATATATCATCATGGTGCAGACGTCTCGATCCTTCGGTCCGCCACCAATCATCTTAGTGAGTCTTTCAGGGAGAAGAGCGGCATCCAGATCCTCTACTCTCAAAGGAACGTCAGAATGGCGCTCGATAATTTGGATTGGTCACCGCATTCCTATTGCGATGAGTCCGTCATGAGTGTAACACGACCCCCAAATTCTCTTCCAAAGTCTTACCTTACTCGGTGCGCAGATCCTCGGCATGGTGTTCGCATGTTTCGCTTGCACAACTTGGGTGATGGAGCACGCAGATATCCTTTAACCAAGGACGAGCTGTGAGCACCCACGACTTTCTGTTTGGTAAATAGATCATAGTGCTGGAGTCTTAACGACAATCAAGAAACTCAAAGAGATCGACGAAGGTCGTCTTGAAATAGGCAGTTATACATTGGAATCTCGACATGGGCACTTTCCATTTCCTTCTTTGGACCTAAGCACGACCTAAAGCTCGCCGCTTAAACTGTATTATGATTTTTACGGAGGACTTACGAAGCGGATGTCTTCACTTTCTGTGCTTTCCGGCTCGTAGAGCTTCTAACCCTTAGCCTAAAGAATACACGTTGGCTGGGTGTCTTTACCAATCCAGTACTAGAAATCTGACACCGACACTCCGACACCTCGTTCCCTGGCCAGTGACAGGACAGCCGTTCCCGCGGCAAGATCCGTAGCGCTTACGCCGACACTCTTGTAGATGACGAATCCATCGGCCAGCCATGGACTGGAGCTTTGGTCTTTGGAAGTGGTAGTTTTCGAGGAAAGGACCTCGCCTACCTCGACCAACTGCTCTGCTCGGAGCTGGCTGTTGATAATTTCCCCAGAGCTCCTCAAGCTTTCTTCGCGGTCGTCAACAAGGATAGCACCACCTTCATCTCCCAGCGGGTGCTGCCCACGGCTCAAATCTAGTCCGTGCTGCAGCAACTGAGGGTCCAACTCCATCATGTCAGGCTGCCAGGAACCGATACTCGATATGTAGCAACCCGTGCTACTGGCTTGCTGGACTTTCAGATACCGGGCTGGAAACAGTGGCTTTGTAGAAGGAGTCGTGCAGAAGACCACGTCCGCAGTCGCCATAAGGCTTTCCAGCTTCTGCTCATAGTCTGGTCGGGTTGATGAGACACATACCATCTCAACTGATGATCTCCAGCGCTGTTCGTTTTCGCTCCTCACCTGAGACAGTAGGGACTCGCCTCTTGCCGCGGACCGGTTGACAATGGCGATATGCTCGATCTCATCCCCTCTCAGAGCCAATGCCAGCCGGATGTGCCACAACGCCTGCTTGCCGGCACCAAACACAACGATCCGGGTGGTCCGTGTTCGCCAAGCATATGGGACCATTACGGATAGTGATGTCCGATACCCTGTAATCTCATCTGCATTGATGATGCCAAGGGGCAGGCCGTCCCTATCACACAGTGCCAGTACCCCGTGCAAGGTTGCGTTGCTGCTGGCACTGGATGCTTGCGCTTCGGCCCCTGCGGAGGGGTCGACGATTATCTTGATTCCAACATTTTCGGACGATGTGAACGGTCGGAACAATGTCTTTGCATGGGGCCGGGTAACAACGACTGAATCTGGCGCGAAGTTACGCTCTTCTGGCGTTGAAAACTCTTCCAGGGACTTTGCAAGTCGGTCACGGACTTGATGAATTTCGTCTCTGGAGAGCGAGATGAGAATTTCATGCACAGCTGCATCACTGAGAACGATGAGACTACTCATGGCCGGTTTTCTATATCGTCGCCCGACCATGTGATACGGTCGTAGTCGGATTGGAGTCGAGGCAGAGTGATACAGTATCTAGTCATTAGTGTACGCCTCAGAGCACTAACCGAGCCGAGGTATAAGCTATTGGAGAAAATGGACCGTCGGTTTTGCGCCCGAACGCCTCATACTTTTGAGACATTACAAGGAGATGCATGATAACCACGCGAGGCGGTATCATTTGGGTGCTCGGATCTCGATCTCGGCCAACCCCCGAAAACCGGGTTCTATGTCCGAGGGTTCGGCATTCCTTATGGATTTCTCGTATCTTCATCCGAGCACACACACTACCCTTCTCGTCAAAAGTTAAAGAAGCAGATACAAGTACTGTGGAGTGTGCTTTGATAAGGGTGATCAGATAGATGAGGTCACTGTTATCTTTGTGATGGGCAGTTGTACTCTCATCGTGGGCTCGAGATGTGGCATATCAGCTCCTCGTGATCACATTGCTTGTTATGGAGTTTCACGGCCTGGCCTTCATTTCATTTGCCAACACCAAATTCTGTATGTATGTATTCATGTGTTATACCAGAGCCCTGGTGTGCGTCTCGGGATGGTGCGAAGGGTCCAGATCTGGAGACGATTCAGCCTTAGGAAGGGCGCAAAGAATGGGCTAAGTGGCTGATCCGTTGCAGAACTGCAATTACAGAGATTGGATGGTACGGAAGTCGATGTCATTATGACCATGCGCACGGCACTGGTGCAGATATATCCGCGCGAGCAACACACCAATGTTGTGTTGGCATTTTTTACGACTAACCAATCCTAATATTCCTGCGCCTTTCAGCCAGCAACCAGAGATTTCTTGGGAATCAAGTTTTCGACCATCTGAGAAATGCCCTACCACCATCGGTATGCTTCAGGAAACCCCTGTTAGAGGTTGTTGGCGTCAGTCCCGTTAGCGTGATACTTACACGGCCGTCAAGATTGCTGGTAAACTGAACCTACATTCATGTGGGATTACTGATGTTGTTTACAGATCCTATTGGCTTGTGGTTAGTTCAAATATTCTACCGATGCTGAGTAGCGTGAATCTCGTGTGTTGTCATAGACAAGCTTTCTCGAAATGGCTATGGTGTTCTCACTTTCAGTTGTCCCATATGTACACTCGGGCGCAAGATGCACAGAAGATCCCATTCTTTGTCGCAGAAAGACTCCACGTACATAGCCTCTCGTCTTCAACTATACGAAATCTAGCCCCCTGTCTCAAGTCTTTGAGCGCCTACCACTAATGGTGTACAGAGTTCGAGTTGTCAGCACAGGAAAATGCGGCCGAGCCTCCGGATACTTTGTAGGAGTCGATAATGCCGACGATGGATCCGTAAGTGCCACCAACCATGAGAAAAGTACCAGAGATAATAACGAAGGCGCTCCAGCCAATCATAAACGTCCACCAGCGTCCGCGTTCGGACTTTGGTAAACTCCAGTTATCGTAGAGCCACATGAAACCCATTGGCTGGAAGGACATCAGTGTCCCGAGGAGAGCACCGATCAACGACACAAGACCACCGAACACGGGGATCGCACTGGCTATAATATAAGAAATCACAGTCACACCCAAAGTGCACCCGATCCAACCTATCCAGTGAATCATGGTATTGGATGAGAGGTGTTTGGATCTTCGGAAGATGCGGATGAAGATGTACTTGCCGGCCAGCTAGAAAAATCTCAGTAATCTTCAATAGCCATTCTGCGAGGTCACACCTACATGAATAAAAAGCGTCGTAGAGACCAGCAATCCCGGAAGTGCAAGGCCATAACAAACTTTCTTCATGAGCACACCGGCAGAGCCCAGCGCTGGGGAAGCGACATAAGATCCGCAGTAATAGTATACTACAATCCCAATGGTAATATAAGTTGCTGTCACGCCACCCTGGCAAATCAACAGCGACCGCGTATAGTGTTTGGGATCGCGCATCTCTGCCACAATGGCAAAGAAAGCAGGAGTGCCGGCGTAGGCGAACACAAGGGAAGAGACCGCAGAGATAGCCTCAGTGAAGCTCGGGTTCTTGAAGAGCTCATAGTCTGAAGACCAAGGCCCCACTTGAGGAGCATCCGTTGGTCGACTTTGCACGCCGACAGCGACTGTCACAGTCAAAACTGGAGATGTCATTAGACCGGATCAAGTGATAAATTATCTGGAAAAACCTACTCGCAGTGACGATAGAGGTAAGGCCAACCCAGGCCAGCCATGAGATACGACCAAGCGTTTGTATGCTTCCACAGAGGAAACCTGCGATAGCTGCCACCAAGACAAAAACAGCAGTGCAGGCGCCATGAGCCGACACCGCGTTCAGGCCGATGGAGATACCGAGCATTCCAGAGCCGCCGACAAAGATCCAATCTAGGTAAGGTTTAGAAGGTGTTCGCTGCAGGAAGGACAACAACACTAACACAAACAGAACGCGAGTCCGAGGATTTCTCGACCTGGACGTCCAAAGATCAATCCGCCGGCATCGTCAATGCCGTAGACGGCCGGATGTTGAAGTTTAAAGACTCCGACTATGTAGTCGGACCACGTCGTGATGCCAGCGATGCACAGCAAGCAGATGATGCCCGGGATCAAACCCAGCGTATCAAAGACAGCTGGAATGGAAAGCACACCAAGGCCGATTTGAGTCTTCATCATCAGTGCAACTGTACCCAACCAACCAACCTAGGCAGATTTAGTCCTACACTATCTTATTGTCCTCCAAATATGGGTTTCATGATGCTCACATTGCGATAATTTGGTCCATGCTCCGTCATCTCTCCGAATACCGCGTCGTGCGTGCTTGCGGCGCTGCCGCGGCGCCGTACAACCACTTCGCCCTCGTCCGTAGTCTGGACAGGGCGTAAGTCTTCAACATCTTTGTACTCCTTGGACATTTTCGTTGTTCCCTTGTAGAAGGAAATCGGGGAGCTTCTTAGGTGCTTGCAGGACCAGGTGGAATACAGGAAAAGAATGGGAGGCAGAGCAGATGATGGGAAGCAACTCCACCTTATCTACCTGAAGCTCCTCTTGCACGTAACTCCACACGACATGAAGCGGTGGCCGGGGTGACCCTTGCTGCAGTCATAATGATCTTTTGTCACCGGCATAACTCTGTAGGCCACAAAGTACTCGAGTTATCATTGGCAAGCACCTCCCTAGAAATACTGCGAATGATACTGCGCGAATTGGCGGCCAGCAAAATCCGGCCCTGGGCTAAGTCGCTTGCTCCTGTGCAATTTGATCGAGAGAACGAGCGGCGCGGGACCCTTGTCTCGGAAACGTACCCGACAGTAAGCTTTGTAGGGGCCTTTCGACCGGGGCTCACTGCCGATCACGTGAGTGGTATCTCGTACTGCACAAAGTCTGTGCAAGGTGCAATTTGGATAGGTGGAGGTGCCAGGTCGGCCTCGGCAACGTCACGTCCATGCGATGTAAACCCTGTTGTGATAGAAAAAGGTGATATACTCACATGGTTGGCCCAGCCATCACAACTCGCTTGAGAGCATTCAACGCTATTGGCACTAACATCTAGCAGACCGACTACTGTTGAACGTCATGCCGATCGCTCGAAGTTTCAATGTCGTGGGCATTCACACGGCCGGTGAGGTTTGTGATGTTGTTACAGGCGGCGTGCTTGACGTCCCTGGCAAGACCATGTTCGAGAAGATGATGCACATGTGGCAGAAAGCCGACAGTCTACGACTGCTGCTCATGCACGAACCCCGTGGCAGCTCCGCCATGTGCGCCAACATCATTCTACCGCCTTGCAACGCAGAAGCGCATGCTGGCTTCCTCACCATGGAACACGAAGAATACCCACCAATGTCAGGCGCCAACACAATTGCGGTTGCTACGGTACTGCTCGAAACTGGGATGGTACCGATGCAGGAGCCTATCACCAGGATAGGTCTCGATGCCGCAGCAGGTTTGGTCACCGTGACAGCTGAATGCGAAGGCGGTAAGTGCAAGAGCGTGGCATTTGACAATGTCCCGGCTTTCGTGTTTGCGCTGGACCTCGAGATACCGGTGCCAGGGCTTGGCGTGGTGAAGGTGGACATCGCATGGGGAGGCATGATTTACGCACTAGTAGACGCGTCTTCCGTGGGCTTAAAGGTGGATAGCTCACAGGGGAGAGCGCTGGTCGAAGTTGGAGAGCGAATAAAGAGCGCTGTCCAGCAGCACACCGATCCCATTCACCCGGAAAATCCAGCCATCCGCGGAGTGAGCATACTTCAATTTACGGAACCCTTGAGAGATACGACCACAGGCAAGGCAGCCTCCAACACGGTCGTAGTGCCACCAGGAAGACTGGATCGAAGCCCTTGCGGCACCGGCACATGCGCACGATTAGCTGTGCTTCATGCTAGGAGCCTCCTCAAAGTAGGCGAGACCTTCCGACATCAAAGCGTTATAGGCACTGAATTTGTGGCGCATATCCGGGGCACGGCGCAGGTTGGTCGGTATCCTGCTGTCCTGCCGACTGTGAAAGGCAGCTCCTGGATTACCAGCTATAAACAAATCGTGCTCGATTCGACCGATCCTTTTCCGGCAGGATTCAGAGTTGGCGATACCTGGCGGATGGCTTCCCCAAAAATGCAGGTGTGATTGATACCGTAGGACATGTCTCCAGTGATCGAGGCTGGCTGGGAAATGCAAATCTTTGCCAATGAGCAACGCAATGTACGTATTGGTCGGTACTGAACTGCATGGGCACTTTGGTGATACGCTGCGCTCTTTCGAAATTGGAAGCTCTACTCTCACCTTCACGAACGACCAACGTATTGGGGTCTTCCACTTCTTTCGTAACACGGCCGACATGCCCTGTCGCAAGACTTGGATGTCTGGCTCGCCGTTGAGTGATTCAAGCGTAGATCCGTGAAATGGCTAGTCGAGTGACGGACCAATTCGGAATGAGAACTTCTTCGTATTCCGCATAAAGAGATGAAATCGATGCTCGCGATTAGAAAACCTGCCGCTGTTAGGAGCTTTACCTCACTCAGGTCACTGGCCTAAGAACCAGTCAGGCAGGTTAAGCGACAGGCTTGTCATCTGACAAATATCCATCTGTAACACCATCACATATATGCCGGACCACCTTTGTGCAATCGAGTGCACCTGGACATTGGACAAGGAATAGTCCCTCCATCCATATGCACGGGGTCTGTTGGGTGTAGCAATTCCTTATTGATTTACTGACGGCGGGCCAGGCCCTACGTATCACCGAATGAACAGCCGTCCAGAGTCACACGGGGTGAGGAAGCGGACGGCCAATGCGTAAGTGCAGTCTTCTGTCTCTTTCACCCGTCGATGGTGTCTTATACAGATCCTTCTCAGTTGTCAGAGATGCCGCAGGCATAAGATCAAGTGCAGTGGCTCAGCACCATGCTCTAATTGCTCCAGAAGCGGGAAGTCGTGCGATTTTGATGCTGCAGAACCCTCAGTCTCAGTGTCCAGGAGGCATGTCTTACATCTCCCATAACCTGCCTGCACTAATCCCAGTGAAGGTACCTGGCAAACCTCGAGGAACGACTCGCTGCCTTGGAGGAGAGATCCGATCGTACTAGTGATCCGGAGGTCATCACTGATCCTATCAATGCGGCAGGTCTCGGTTACCCTTCTGGTGAGTCTCCTCCTACGTACAAATTGAAACTCACGTCTGATGGATCCGCAAGGAAGAGCAGAAAATGAGGCAAATGCTTCCAGACGGTCTGATGGGCGTAATGTCACGCACGGGCTGCCTGCGGGCTCATATGATGGTCCACGGAGTCATTTCGTGCCTGATCCTGGACCGTCACATTCAGGGAACGAGAAGCAACAGCCACACTCGTCACAAGGAGATGTGGAAATGACGAATCCCCTGAGCGCCGGCCCATCAGACACCGGCTTCATCTCAGACATCTCCTCCGGCAGATCAAGTGAGTTCACGGCGAAACTTGACCTGGATACCCAAGCTATGCTTATGCTATCAAGTCTATTTAGGTACATCCTCGAACTGGTCGTTCAGCCGACGCGTACTGGACGGTGCTCACCAAGCGGTTCACAACACTCCACTCAGGCGAGAAAGCTTCGCACTCGATGGAGACGTTTACAATCTGGGTTGGGACGGGTTGCGAGTGATCAGTGACGATGACAGGGTCGTGCTTCCTACGCTGAATCACGCCAAGTATTTGATGCTGTCCGCCCAGTTCCACGTTGGAGAGATGTATCACTTGTTCCACGAGGAGACCTTCATGTCAGAGCTAGTTCGTTTTCACGAAAATCGTGCCAACGACGCATACACGCGCACGCTCGAGTACGTCCACTATCTATTGGTTATGGCTTTGGGCAAAGCATGCGTTTCTCGAAGGCCGGGGAAGGGTACGCCACCTGGCCAAGATCTCTTTATTCAAGCGATGAAAATCCTTCCCGACATCAGTCAGCTGTGGACTGATCCATTCACCACGGCAGAAATATTCTGCTGCGCTTCCCTTTATTTACAAGGTATCGATCATAGATATGGAGCGTATTTGACGGTGGGACGAACCTGAGGTTGACTATTCTCAACAGTCTAAATTGCTAATCGACAAAACGTTTAGGTCGGAAATGCGATGCGTACAGCACTATTCCAGGGGATGCACATCGACATGCCCCTCAATGCTTTCAGCGCATCCCAGATAGAGCGTGCTAGACGAATCTGGTGGACCATCTATATTTTGGACCGCGAGTTAACCTCTCTGATGGGCCTACCGGTGCAGCTTTCCGACGAGATGGTCACTACAAACTTACCTACGTTGAGCTCTAGCGAGCAAAGCACAGCTCTCGACCTATATATCAAACTCTGCCGCCTCAATGCGCAGGTTGTCAGTAGTGAGTGTGGCAATCAAAGCTACAACGTCTCCTTAAGTGATTGACTATACCTTAGGCGTATACGGTCCCGACGGACGGCTCGACAAGAGATTTTTTACTAGCACAAAGCTGGCTCTAACTCGAATTGCTGATATAGCTGAGAAGCTCAGCAAATCCGTTAAGCTCGTCTTGGATGATCCTGGTGAGGGTATATCCAGATTGGCGGCAACTTTGCATCTTCAACACCATCAAGTAATGCCTTCTCCGATCCTCGGCTAGCGTCCCTGCCCTGACTAACTCTGCAATGTACAAGTGTATCGTTTTAACAACAAGGCCATTGCTGTTCAGTCTTTTTATGAGAAGAATGGGGTCTCTCCATGCATCACCTACCATGATATCATCCCTGCAACGCTTAAGGGTTTTGCTACAAATGTGTACAGACTCTTCCCAACATTCAATAAATATTTTGGCCGCATTACAGCGCCAGGACTTTCTGGGTATGTGTGCCTTACTTTTACACGTAGCCAGTGGGAACCATTGACATTTGGTAGCAACTTTCGTGCCGTTTGATCTTGAAGCTGCCTTTTCTTCGGGAATCATTGTGCTCATAGCCTCGGCCGTAGAGCCTCTCTTGGTTGAAAATTTATCGGCAGAGCTGGCCAAGACCTACTGCATTCTCGACGACTTGATCGCGAAGGGAAATATGATTGCAAACCGACGCAAGGCAGAGCTCCATCAGCTGGAGGAACTCCTGAATGCCTTCAATCGGCGCCAGCTGGACCCACAACTTGGTGCACAATCTGTTGAAAATGCGGACTTAGCTGACCCAGGCGCTTCCGCAGGATTGCATTCTGAGACAATAGGAGGCGCAATCGCGCATCCTGATCATGAAACGCCCTGGATGAACAACATACCATACGACGAATGGACGTGGGAAGCCGGGCTGGACGCGGAGCAGTTGATGAACGTTGCTGACCTGTTAGAACCCGATCAGATGGACGCGTTCAGTGCAGACTTCAACTTTTGACAACCATTATCTCGGTCCCTAGGTAGCCAATATTCGAAAAGCAATGTATCAACGGACAATCGTAGGTAGCGGAAGTGTGGTTTGGTCATCGACCAGTCGACGCAAGATACTATTAATCTGGCCCTTTTATAGCAAATGATCAAACCATCATAGTCGTGCTCCTAGCCGGGCTCGGTCTTCATGAGCAACATCTTCCAACTCTTTTGCCTCGCCCACGCGCCATGATACTGCAGTCCCCCACTTACGGTGAGGACTGGCCACATCCTCCGAGCGCCATCTCCATAACTCCCTCTCTTGCCTGCCTTTACGAAGCAGTTCTACCACCCAGCTTCCCATTATTGGCATCATCTTGAAGCCATGGCCTGAATCTCCTGAGATGACGACTAATGACTCATTCGTATCTGGGACGAAATCTATACAGTACTCGGAATCCTTCGAATCTGAGAACCAACATAACTTCTTGTCCACGAATGGACGGTCGGCCATCCACGGAAGCATCTCATGCAGAAGAGTGCGCAGCTTCACCTCATCTGCCTTGGGGATCCAGTCGCTGAACGATGTCTCGCTTGAGTTTTCCGAAGGGGGTAAGGATATACCATCTGCATCAGTGTTGGAGTAGCCAGCACCGAGAGGACAGAGCTTAAACAGCTTGGTAGCTGGATCCGGCTCAAAGAAAAAGCCGAGGTCTCTGACGTTGACCACTGGAAGTCCTCGAAGTAAATCGCACTCTTTTTCCGTGAGCTGGACATGTGCAACCGACCAGCACCTTGCCACCGCAAATTTCCCCAAGTCGGGTATCAAGGCGGCTCCGAATGACCCCAGTGCACATATCACTTTTGCTGCTTGGTATTTCGTCCCAGCTACGGTGCGCACACCAACGCAGCGCCTTGATTTGCCATAGCCCTCATAAATGAGCTCGGCAACTCTACCTCGTCGCTCTCCAGTCACGAACCGCACACCACGAGATGTCAAGTATTCCGCCACGCCTTTCAATGCATTTCCAGAATGTCCATACCCTGCTAGCCGGTTGTAATACCCGGTGTACCCAGCCATGGGTCCATCGAGCTGCCAGGCGAACTTGCGAAAGGCATCGCCACCCTTTAGGGGTTCGATGCCTGATGCAAAGACTGCATGCTTGGAAATCGAGCTCAGGGCAGTCGACAGGGACTTCTTTGCCTTTTCTGGAGCTCTCCCGGAGCAGGCAACAATGTAGCCCGTCTCATGATAGTACGGCGCGAAAAGAGGAGTCTTCCATTCCTTGATGGCTTCAAGGGCCAAATCGGTGTAGAATGTGTTCTCATACTCCGCTCTTACGATCTTGTTAAGATCATATGCAGCGGAATACTGCGAGGGTATGGATTCCGCTCGCTCAAAAATTGTGATGTCAGTGTATCCTGCACGGTGGAGGTGGAGGGCAGTGGATAGGCCGAACGTGCCTGCTCCGAGGACGAGCATTGGAGAGTTCTGGTCGGAATGTGCCATGATGAGATGAGACGAAGCACTTTTGGATGGTGATCTGAAGGCCCGCAATCTCGAATGATTGATACTACACTGACGGAGCTCGCCGAGTGATTGATGTGTTCCTTGTGAAGACTGGGCAGGGACAATACTTATCGCATCATATTCGCCATCTGTAGCATTCCACTTCCTGGCCACTAGCGCTGGATTATACAATTAAAATATGTTCCCCCAACCAGCTTATTCGAAGCACGGTTGCGGTCTGATCTGGATTTCAACTAACACCTTCGGCTCTGTACCGAGGTGGCATCGCTACCCAATCGGTGTCCTCGAGAGGGTCGGATGTGAACCCGAGGGTGCACGTCAACACACAATGTCGTCGCTATTTGTGAAGATGGCCAAGGTTGGGCAGTGGCAACATAGGATGGTAGACCGACCGCAGCTCTTGCTGTCTCAACAGCACCTGTCTATCGTCCTTATCCTTTTGGCAACCGAACAAGACCTCAAACATGTTCCGGATTTGGAGCTCGAGAGCTTTTCCAGCAAGGAGTTCTCGCCAGCGTTTCGTTGTCCTTGTTCACCCTAAGGCTTCGCTAAGCACAGGCGGTGCATACTCAATACCCAAGCCCTATAACGAACCGAACGTAGGTCAAGTCACTCACTGCGAAGAGTAGCAGGCACTAATTCAATCTTAGAAACAATATGCGGCAAATTCGCCGGAGCGCGCAGCCCTAGACGGCGCTCTCAGTGACCTCAAGAGCAAACTACCTCTTCAGACACCGAGATGGAGTCATGGGCAAGTAAATTCTTGGGAAGGCAAGACGGCAAGCGTGCCTGTTCCTTCGAAGCACACCCAGTCATTTTCTGATTACCCATGCTTGACGGCAACCGATGTCACGCATGCCATTGAAGATGCTCTGGCAGCCAAGGAGGCATGGCAAGACATGCCCTTTACGTATCGAGCGGCTATTTTCCTCAGAGCAGCTGAGCTGATTACCACGAAGTACCGCTACGAGATTACGGCTGCGACGATGCTTGGTCAAGGGAAGAATGCCTGGCAAGCGGAAATCGATGCTGCGGCGGAGCTCGCCGATTTCTTCAGATTCAACGTTGCAATTGCCCAGAAAATCTATGAGAAGCAGCCTACGCTCGGTACCCCTGGACACCATACGTAAGTTTATGATTTTAATGTCTCGTCTGGCGATGAAAGCTTACGGGTTTAGTCGCAATGACTACCGCCCCTTGGAAGGTTTCGTCTATGCGATATCGCCTTTTAACTTTACAGCCATTGGTGGTAACCTTGTGTCGGTACCTGCTATAATGGGCAATGTAGTTCTCTGGAAACCATCTCCCAGCAACGTCTATGCTAGCAGCATTGTTTACCGGATTCTCTTGGAAGCGGGATTGCCTCCGAACGTTGTCCAGTTCTTGACCGGAGATGCGGAACTCATTACAAACACCATCTTCGAGCACTGTAATTTCGCAGCATTGCACTTCACTGGCTCTTCGAATGTTTTCCGATCTCTGTTTGCCAAAGCTGCCCAAGGCGTGGTGACCCACACGTTCCGAGAATATCCTAGGATGGTGGGCGAGACATCCGGTAAGAACTTCCATCTAGTGCATTCGTCGGCCGACATTAGCAGCGCGGTGAGGCATACCATCCGGGCAGCATTCGAATACGCTGGTCAGAAATGCTCGGCATGTTCCAGACTTTACTTGCCTCAAAGCAGAGCGCAGGCATTTTTGAACGTCATGAAGGAGGAAATGCAGCTGGTCACCGTTGGTCAGCCGGAGGATTACAGCGCTTTCCTTGGCCCCGTCATCAATCAACAAAGCTTCCAAAAAATCAGTCAGGCGATTGATGAAGCGAACAAAGACCCCGACATCGAATGCGTTATTGGAGGCACATACGACGGAAGCGAAGGCTACTTTATCCAGCCTACTATGTACGTCGCGCGTAAACCAGACCATTGGCTCTTCAACCGCGAGCTCTTCGGCCCAGTCCTTGGAGTTTACATCTACCCAGACGATCACTTTGAAGAACTTCTCACAGACATCGACCAGCAAGGCGGTGGTCTGGCGCTGACGGGTGCGATTTTTGCCCGCGACCAGCGCATTGTCGAACTCGCTGAGCGTAAATTGCGATACGCGGCTGGTAATCTGTACGTTAATTGCAAGACAACCGCAGCTCTTATAGGGCAGCAGACATTCGGTGGAAGCAGGAGCAGCGGTACGAATGATAAGGCCGGCAGTGAAAATTTATTGATGCGTTTCGTCTCACCCAGAACTCTGAAAGAGGAGTTCGGCCCGCTAGACACAGTTCTGTATCCAAGTAATAGTCGAAGATAATTCGTATGAGGACATCAACCGTATCAGTCTGCTGCTCTTGCGGGATTAGACCCGAAGCATCTTATGATGTAGTGAGTATTCTACGGCAGATTAGAAGGTCGGTCTTTCCTCAGATTGGAGGCATTGCCTCTTCGTTCGCTTCTTCTACCTATAAAACCGATTTCCACCAATCCGTCATCTCGGCGGGAGAATGTGAAACAGTGTTCGGGCGCAGGTAGATCTTCGCAGGAGTAACTCCGACAGTACAAGCGTTCCTCGGGCATCGGTTAGTACGGCTGTACAGCCGGCCCAATAGGCAGAGAAGCCGAGCGAACCCCTAGGGACGTAATTGGTGGGTGGAAGGCACGGATAAATTTCAGTGTTACGCGCTCGATGCGGTATACATTGATTTGAGGCTGGCGTTGGCAACAACTGCCAACAGCAGCTCAAATGTCGCTTCGAATATAGATTGGCCAAACATGTACGCAATGTCAATCACAGGCTTCGTAGGCTGCAGACCTGCCTTTGCCCATCAGGCATCCAAAGTGGCGATTGCAACACCGCTTCTGTGCAGTCTCACCAGTCCTTGGAAACGATGTGTAGCTACTTTCGTGAGGGACAGGGACACGGCCACATCTACACCACTGCTGTCTTCCGAGAAAGGACTGGATCCATCTTACACACTCCGGAAGCGACCGTTGAGAAAATTGACTTCGGCGGATCTCGTACGGTCATTGATCGTCCTCTCAGTCTCTACATTGCCGAAACCGTTGCTTCTGGCGCTGGTTGGGACTGCAAAACGGAATGCCAAATTCATAGAGCACAGCAGACTGCTGAGGTGGCTCATGAAGAAAACGTTCTATGAGCATTTTTGCATAGGGTCTTCCCAAAGCGAGATTCTCTCGAGGACAGCAGCTCTCCGCAGGATGGGTATGAGTGGGATAGTCTTGACATATGCTCGGGAAGCTCCAGCATCAGCAAACCCATACAACACCACACCTACCGTCTTAACAGACGCAGACAGCGATTTGCAGGACTGGATCACTTCGAATTTGCACACAATTCAAATGCTCACCCCCGGTGATTATATTGCATTGCGAGTAACCGGGGCAGGATCAACGGCGACTAGGCTTCTAGAGCAATACACCAAAGCATGCACGCAAGATTGTGAATCCCCTTCGTCATCTGACAACATATCGAATGATCTCAAGCAAGCACTTGCAGTCCTCCAAGATGGACTGCGCCAGATCTGCGCCGAAGCAAAGGGGAAAGGGGTCCGTGTCTTGATCGACGCTGAAGGGTCACGTTATCAACGTGCCATTGATGACATGGCGCTCAATTTGATGGCGGAGTTCAATCGAGCCGCTGATGGTACTAGAGCCATCATATTGAACACTTACCAGCTCTATTTGAGGAAAAATATTGATAAGATCAAGCGTCACCTTCAGCATTCGGTCGAGAATAACTACACGCTAGGGTTAAAGTTGGTAAGAGGTGCTTACATGTACGATGAAGCCGATCGTGATGTCATTCACGCCAGTAAGCAGGAGACGGATGATGCCTATGATGCAGCCGTGTCATTCTTACTGAGTAACACCACTGAAGATCCGGTAACAGTGGGAGTACAATCTAATGACTGGAAGGCTGACGTGGTACTGGCTACACATAATAGCTACAGCGTATATACCGGCTTACAGCAATACGTGTCAAAACCCGGAGTCAGAAAAAGGATACGGGGTCTCAACTTCGCGCAGCTTATGGGTATGGCGGATGAGTTGTCATTTTCTCTTGCGGCACAGCTAGGACCACCCCGACCCAGCTCTGAGGAGGAGGCCGTTAGTAAGATGATTGGGGCTAGAAAAGGCGGTAGGGCAGGAGACGGAGCAAGGACTCCACAAAGCTCGGATTCGCCTGAGATTGGCCATCCAGAAGTGGGAGTTTACAAGTACACAGTCTGGGGCACTTTGTCTGATTGCCTGCTGTACTTGCTTCGAAGGGCAGAAGAGAACAGTGATGCTGTGGCCAGGAGCCGTGTAACAGTATTGGCTTTATTGAAGGAGTTATCGAGGAGATTAGTCCGTTTCGGCAGATAGTGCTCGAAAACACCAGATGAAAAAGTAAATCAAGTGAAGTCCTTTCAAGGCCGCTCCATTTCATGCAATCTCAGCCACTACTCATATTTATGACAGTGTCGTCTGGCCATTCTTAAAGCCAAAGGTCCCCAACAAAGCACGCCTCATTCCTGTGTTGATCAAACCGCCAATACCAAATGCTGGTATAATCCTAAGCATCCTTGTTGGGACTGCTAGGGGCAGATCTCTTCTCACCCTGGCCAATCGCGTTGAAAGAGCCAGCCGGCTCTGCCTGTTGTACAAATCTAATGCGAGCAGATGTATGGGTGTACTGACAGACTGAACCAGAACAGGGAGCAGGAGCTGAGAAGCCCGGCTGCGGGCCTCCAGAGTGTTCAGTGATAGCGCATCTTTGACTATCGTTGGCACATCATCAAGCCGGCTCGCCACGACGGGTGGTAGCACAAAGCAAGCATGGATTGTGACGATATCGCGAAGTGTGAAGAGCAGGTAACTCGTCGACGGCACAGATCTTTTGGCCCCGGCACCGAACATCTGAGCCAAGCAAGAGTCTTTAAAAATGGTCAGGCTTGTACTGACCGCTGAGACGCCTAGCAGCTTAACAGCTGCCGGCGATGCAGGCGCATACGCCTCAGCGGGCACCAACATTTGGATCGAATCCAAGATGTTGGCACTTGCGTATGTCCCTAAATACACGGTGAAGAGGAGTCTTGTCGTTCTCGAGGTAAGAAACTTGTGAGGAGTCCGCAATAAGGGTCGAAGATTCGTCAAAAGAAGTGGCCCCATGCGCTTTCGCTCATGTGATGCGGTGTATTGGACAACAGAGCTGCAAACCCGCTTAGATCGTGTACATTGAACCAACTATGCCCTGGGCTTTTGGGCGGTTTGCTGCCAGACCGCCCCAATCGTCTCAAGGAGTGTGGATCGGGACAGATGAAGACTTACGCATCAACAACAGCTACCAGTGGTGAGACAGCCACAGATGCCGTAATAGCAGCGGCGACATCACACAAAAAGCGTAAAACGTGGTCCGCTGGATCCCGGGATAGCAATTGCATTTCAGTTCAAGATTCATCTGCAGAAAATGCTCGGTAAGGGCCACTCGCACGAAGCGTGAAGTTGTGGCCTAGAAAACTCAATACTTGCACCTCTTCGATATTCTTATGGCATCAATGCATCATGTGCTGCTTGATAGCTGAAATAGGCAATACTCAAGTTTAAAGGGGGTCGGGTTCCCTCCCGAGTTCAAGAAACGAGTTCCACTTCCGCCCGGCCCGTTTACACGACATAGCGGCGTGCCTCAGCTAGGTAAGTGCATTATCGAGCCACACAGGTGATCTTAAATGGACAATTCTATCTGTTCACTTCCCTTTTTCATGCGGGATGCGTCGTAACTAAGTTAATGTTTCTATCTATAAGAGGATAACTACTATAACTAAGACTTGTGTGAACGCTAAACTATCTTAAAGAAATTCACAGAGGCATGCCTAACCTTATCACAGAATAAGAGACGAAACCCTCTAGAATATTGAGTCCTAATTCAATTCTGGGCAGATATCAATATACCTTTAGCCAGAGGTTCATTCATTTCATACGCCTACCCTCTGGCGCGACAAAACCCATCGGTCCACTCTAAGGATATAAGGATAGTGGTAGGCTACGTAATGGGTAGGGTAGGGTAACTGTCATGAGTAAACAGAACAGAGAACAGATGACATCTTAAGACTTCACGCTAAGCATACTTACTAAGCATGTAAACGCTAAGAGAACTTAGGGGAACCGCACAACTATCATAGGCTTCCCGCATAAGGAACTTCTCTTCCTTATGCTTTAAGTTCTGTAACTAAAGTACCTAGATAGGAGGACCTATTTTTATTGTGTTATTACTCTGCCTATTTCATAGGTCATTCCTAATATTTAGGATATTATTATTCACTACTAACCTATGTAACAAACTAAAAGAGTTTAATTTAAGCTTAGATAAACTATTAGGCATGTCAGATAAATTACAGAAAAAAAATTGATGAAATTCATAGTGGTCATTATAATGTAGCATTATATGTGTTTAATTACTCGATAGGAAAAGTGAAGTGTAGAAAGCGTAAATTTTGTGTGTGGATGGATCACTCTATGGATGGTTTACCCGCTCTCTATGTTAAGACCTACATTATATGTGGACAGGTCACCTGTCCACGGCGTAATAATGTTAGGCTTAAGCTCATAACTCATGAAAGAGACACGAAATGCACGAATACAAGTGGGAGACAAAAACACCTCGTCTCCCTAGGCTGCTGATGGCGCCATTAGGTGGTTGGCAGAGCGAAGCACAGAGAATTGTAGTTCGGCTGAGCCGATCGTTGTGAGGTGTACTCAATCATTCAGCCCCTTGCGGTCGAATTCTGTTATACAAAGATTGGCATGCCGGGAAATTCACCGGTTTCGATTTTTGCGCGACAAAAATATCACGCAATACACTGACTTGTATAACTGATTCTTCGTTAAATTTTTGACCTGAATAGCTTCGAGTCGCTTGCGACAAATAGATATTCATAGCCAATGAATGCAAGAAAGAATGTGAGCATGAAAGCAGAAAGTTACAAAGGGCTTTTGAAGGTCTCGCTGTGCCCGAGAGTGAGAAGGGGGTTAGCAGCCAAATAGGTCTCATTAACCCGTTCGCGGTCTGAAACGAAGAACAACAATTGTTTTTCTGTCCCCTTACTTGTGTTGTCGTGCATAGATCCAGCTCAAAGTATCTATGCCTGAGTCATCTTCTTTCCCGCTGTCATCCAAGTCATTCTCTATGTCGTTGGTGTCCAGGTCATTCGCTATACAGTTGTTCAACGCCGACTAAATAAACTGACATCTCGCAGTAAATAGATTGATCCATATCAAAGAACCCACACTTGTGAAGATCCAAGTCAGAACCTCAAACGTTAAGGCGCTGCCTCTGGTTATCCTCAATGTCCACGTGTGGAATACTTCCCCTGAACGTAGTCCCACCTACTACTCCACTCGCTTGGGGCCGATATTTTATTCTGCAATCGTTTGAACGATCGACATCTTGCTTCTCAGACGTGAGAGATCCGTCTCCGTTCACTCTGTCCAGCACCGGCCTCAATAATCTCGCTGTGAAGAGAGTGGATCCGCTACCGACGACGATTTTGTTACCGTAGATGATTGTCGCCATAAGCACCAGTGCTTGAGCAAATGGGGGGATGCCCAGCACTAGCGCAGCATACTTCCAGTTGACATCGAGAACCTGGGCTGCAATCGGCTGCTGCTGCGAATGCACCTTAATTCTGGGTCCGAAGGCATCCATGGCCGCAAAGGCGCCTGCCGAAAACCACATGACGGTAGATTCCATCAAGTGTGGGGTGGAGTCGCTGTTGCTTGGGGCAAACGCATTGCCATCGGGATAGAGCACCCTTTGGTAGGGAAGTCCTTGGATCGAAACACCACTGAACCCAATCGCCCCGGCCATTATTTGAGCGAGATGGTCGGAGATCTGAAACACGGTATCATTGTGTTGCAACTCAGCGTTGAATACTTGGGACACGGTATTTGTGCATTTCCAAAATCGTGGTTTCTCTCGTCCAGGAGTGTCTATACTGCTCTGAAGCGCCCACAGATGGGCACATCGTGGCCCGCATTGACCAGAACCCATATTGACACTCCCCAGCCAGGTGATGCCACCGGGCGTCTGGAGTTCGCCGATATAAAGTTCTTGAACGGGCTCATCCCCGTCCTGGATTGTGATGTTCGGCTCATCTATCTGCACTCCGTCTGTGCTGTTACGACCGCCGTTCCCGCCAATGACGACCGTCACCTCCCGGCACGAGGCCCTGCTCGTGATGTAACGATCTGAAGTATCATAATTTAGGATGTTGGTCGTTGACATCTGGACGAAACGATACCAGAAGACGTCGGCGTCACTATCATAAAGGATCGACAGGAAGCCGCCTGCGTCTTCATCATCCTGACTTGACTCGATCGGTACAAACCCCTGGCTCATCAATCCGTAGTTCTGCGCCTGTTGGTAGTGGGACTCGCGATCAGTCTTCACTGGGCTGATGGTGGTCAGATTGGCCACAGACACCGTCCCTGGTTGGCTCATCTTGTAGTAGGGGGATACCTCGATCGAATAGGTGAGACCTAGCACCGCAGTATCGACAAGCAAGCCTATAGAAATCAACAAGTAGAACGCTGCCAAAAGTTGGACTTTGTTCGAGAAAAATCCCCCCCGGCGGGTTCGTGAGGCCCAAAGCAGGCGAAAACTGTGCATTTTCCGATCTGCCTCGTAGATCAGCTCGAACTCCTTTGGAGTGCTGTATTTCGAGGCCAAAATCCGCCACCGCACAACTTGAGCGCAACCCTCGAGCGAGTGGAACAGCACAAGATTGAGCGTCATGGAGAGCAAGACTATCAGGGTGTTAAAGCCCCTTCGCTCGTTGTTCGTCATACCTCGGTCGAGCTGTTCAAACTCGTAGAGGGTGACGACCAATAGCGAGCAAATGATGGTGGTGGCCAGTAGCCTGAGAATTCCCGACTTGAGCAACTTGTTGCGCTGTGCCCTGCGATCGAACGTGGGCAACGGCTTCAAGGGCTCCTTGTCAACGAAGCTCCCCGAGGAGGACGCAGACCCCGGTTCGGCCCCTCGGGATCCCCATCTCCTCCATTGCGATGATGTTCGCTCTGGTAATCGCGCATTGTGTTGGTGTTGCAGCTCTAGATGATTCCTCAGAAATCGCCATTTATGTCCATATTAGGTGCCATGCACTTACGCAGCTTGCTATCTTGCTCACTTCCCGCCGCCTTCTGAGGACATGCCGTTTCCGTGAAATGACGCCTCATTCTGCTCTAATGAGAAACCTGCCAGCAACAAGAGATCACATCGCTATGGAGTAGGGGGCGGAGAGACAGTGAGGGAGGAATTCAAATGTTTCTTTTTAAGCGGCCCAAAACAAGACATGACCAAGACCCAGATTGCTATGGAACCCATCCTTTAAGACAAGATCTACCTGTTTGTCTGGTCCTAGGGGTTTGAGAACTCGTAAGGCGCCCCGTTCAGCGATTATGACCCTATATTCGATGTGAATGGGCATCGCAAGGAACTGGGTAGTGTTCGTCTTCTGGGCGTACATCATAGTGGGTCATGGTATAAATTAGTGTAGTACGGAGTACATTTGCATGAGCCTTGACATCAAGCTTGGCCCCGAAATTCCCCACCAATGAAACCTGCACGCGTGAGACAGACACCAGACTATCCTTGCTGTTTCGTTATACATTCGTCTTTTGCGGCTATAATAAGTCATCGTGCCATTGGGTTCGCCAACGACTTTTGGTCCAGGTTCAGGTGAGCCAGAACAATCTGCATCATCAAGGTAACTATGTATCTCGGGAGCCACATTCGGTCAGCCACTCCTCACTATTTAACCAACGATGCGTAGAGGAGCCCTAAGATTTTCGCTTTTGCTAGATCTTAAGCATAGTCTCCCTCACTCGGTTTCTTCTAGTGTGCTGGCTGTGAAACATTGACACTTTGGAGAATCGTTTCTGCTGAGAGCGCTTCTTTGCCTCGATAGCGATACACAGGCAGAAAAACTTAGCATTCTTATTTGTATCAGACCAAAAGCATGGAGAAAGCGTTTCAAATTGGCCAGCTTCTCTCGCTTAGTAATATTCAAAGCAGACAACGGCAAAGTCTGCTACGGTGAGGCTGGTCTCGACTGGCAGAAGGAGTTGAAAGGCGAGTCTGTAGACACATTCGCTGGGTTAGGCCCTTTCGACCCGGGATTCAAACCCTGTGATAACAAAGCGATCATTTCAGAGATATTACTGCTCGTTGCAACAAGGCGAGAGAATTTTCGTGTTTACAAGAGACTCAGGTCCTCTTCCCGTTGGAACAAGTGCCTCTGTTCTCGGGAATTGCCTTTAACTAGCGAGTATAAGTCTCCGACTGGTGTTACCACGAAAAGGGCCCCGATTGACATGACTAGTTTGCTATCCCAACCCTCCCAGTCGTGGTTGTGAAATATGCAGGTGAGATTGGGGACTGGTGAACCGTATCGCTTCTTGTCATACGGAGCCACTTGTTACAGATGCCTTGGCGGGACGATTTGAGAACAATCCCATTAACCCTGAGGCACACGAACTTGACATCAAAGGCGAATTGTCGGTGATCATTGGAAAGGACGCAAAGAATGGGTCTGGAAACCAGAATCCAATCAGACTATGTGCTCGGCTTTGCCGTTAGCGACGACGTTTCTCGAGATACTGGCAGAACGCAGAGCGATCTAGGGGCCAAAACGGTCCAACGAAGTCAGTCCTTCTAACTCTTAGTGGAATTATCCTAGCTTTTCCGTTGTCGCACAGCCGTCATCATTGAGACTTGTTCGTGAATTCAAACGAATGGGATGGTCTTGATGGGTGGCACGGATAGAGTTCATACACGTGGAGAAGTCGAGGATGCATGCGCCGCGATAAAAAGAGTTGACGGGGTGGAGAGCACATGGATGAAGATAATACCTTTTCGCGCATATATTTTCACTCCCGCAGTATCGTAGGAGGGTCTCCTACGTGGCCTGCAACAGTCACCACCTCTAGTGCCACAGATGTTAGAATTCACAATAGCCGAGGGTTGGGTGGCAACGCGGTGCCGCACAATAAAGGGTGCCTCTCAAATTGGCTCAAGGAAGGTATGAAGCCTGCTAAAGCACCGACCACCGACTCACACTCATCTCTACCTAAGAGACGCAGCTCAAACCCTTCAAGATATACGACAATCTCTCCATTCCGACATATACTCCAGAAGAGAGCTCATGTGGGAGCACGATAAGCCATGGCCACTCAGTACGTCATGTTGGGCTAAACCTCGGCACGTTTTGGCGGCTTTTTGCTTTACTTGCTCTGTTTGCGATGAACGCGCTAGAATGTCTTACATCTAGTTTGTATAAATATTTGGTGCTGCGCTAAGTCCAATTGGAAATTTATGGCAGTTAGGCAGTGGAAGATGTTTACGAAGTATAGTGCGAGCCTAACACTATTCCAGTCTGTAGTGACGGTCATTACACATACAAATTAAGTCTTAGCGTTACTAGCGTGACTTTCATTTCATGACTTTCATTACACTAATAAATTATTAATGACTATTTATCTCACTATATTATCGTGAAACTATTAATTCTTATCACTTTTAGTTTTGTCGTTTATTAAGCATGTCTAAAGGTTTATCTCTACCTAATTTTAGCTCATTACACCTTAAGTGTAAATTAGTAGAAGAAAATTTATCTGTGAACGCTATAAATACGATCTAATCTGACTCCTTAGTACCTATTATGTGGCTATAGGCACTATTATAGTATAGAGTAATGCTTTATACTAAGCATTAAATATGCTTCACATTAGGTTAGAACTTATGTTTATATATACTTTATAAGTATAGTCTTAAAAGGTAATTAGCTAAAGACATTAAAAACTGGGTTTAAACCTAAAATATTATAATTATTATGACTTAGTTACTTAATTATAGTCTATTTATTTATGGACTTCAGTTTTATTAGGGTTTCTTATACTTTACTACTAAATTATGTTAATATTTATTAATAAATAAGGTAATTATTTAATAATATTATAGTAAAGAGTATAGTGTTAATACTTAATATTAATAAAAAGAGCGATTAATATATTATTAAGTTTTACTTTAATGTTTCTTTACTAAACCTAAGATAATAAATTACTAAGTTATATAGTGTAAAGTTTTTAACATTAAAGTGACTTTAAAGAATAATACTTATAGCGCTACTAATACTTAATTTATATTTATTATAAAATAAAGTATACTTAGTACTAACTAATTAAGTTATAATATAACTTAATCTCTTATAACTTAATTTAATAGTGTAATTAAAGTAAATAAGGCTCGCTATTAATAGCTTAGTGAGCTTAATTATATCTTAGAAATTACACTATAGCTAAGAAAAAGTGTTATGTATAAGTATTTAGTAAAGCTTTTAGCTAAGGTTATAACTTAATTATATATAACTCTTAAAGTTAATAACGATAATTAGTGACTTTATAAAATTATTTAGTTAGTTAAGTGAATACTATAAAAGGTATATAACTTAGTGCTAAATTTACTATATATTAATATATAAGTATTAAATATATTTTAGGCTAGGACTATCACTTAAAATCCATTTTAGATATTACAGAATAAGTTATTATTTCATAACTATATTACTATTTTTTAAGCGTTACTTTACTATTATATCTAAGCGTTTTATGGCTATTTTAACTAAAAGATATTTATTATTATTAATACTTAAGTAAAATCTCTAATATTAGCGTTAAATATTTCTAAGAGATTAGTAACATTACGCGCGAAGAACTCTAATAAGGTCACTAGTGAGATAACTAAGGTTAATACTTACTTTAACACTAAGTCTAAAGAGTAAATTAATTAGCTATTAGCTAAACTAAATCACTATCTCTTTATATTCTATGTTACGCTTATTTAGTATAAAATAACTAAAGCGTATAATAGTGTTATTATATTATTTCTCACTATATATTTCACTATTACTAGTTATAAAGATAACACTATTACATTTTGTCCTAAGGCTTAAATTACTAGCTTACTAAGTAAACTAATCTATTACTATTAACTTATTTTATTATAAGATACTCATTACATTAAGGAATTTTAATAGCTTAATAATATAAAGGTATCACTTTAAGAGCTTTATTAGTAATGAGTTATTAATAATATATAAGGACCTAACACTATTCTAGTCTAAAATAATAGTTATTCTATATATAAACTTAGTCTTAGCGTTACTAGTGTAACTTTCATTCTATAACTTTTATTTCACTAATAAAATGTCCGCTATAATTTATCTCGCTATATTATTATAAAACTATTAATTTTTATTACTTTTAGTTTTATTATTTATTAAGTATATCTAAAAGTTTATCTCTATATAATTTTAGCTCATTATATCTACCCGTTAATGTGACGAAACCCACCAGTAAGAGGCGAGGATCTAGGGACAGTAAGTTCCGTTAGTCTATCTTCCTTAATTTCCGCGCGGAACCTATTAGGCCTTTACCTAGTTTTTTCAGCTGGCGGTCTCTTAAGATTAGTAACGGTAAATGGCCCGCTTTTTTTTCTTTCTTTGGCCTTCTCTCTTCTCACCACATCATTAACCCTAAAAACCTAAGTTACCTAGGTAACCTGGTGAGGGTCCCGCTCAAAACGAATAACTGAACACTTAATTTACTTAAAACCTAATGGGATTATAAAGGGTTTTTCTCTGAACGCCACGACGTAGGTAACACTATCACTATCGTCCTTTTCACCTTAACTATAACGGGATAAGCGGGACATAGATTATCCTTATTAAGACAAGCGATTTAACTTAATGCTAAACACCAGAGAGAGACTCTCTAAGTTAACTTTTTCAGCTAAAGGTGTTTATTTCGGTACTCTTTATCTCCCCCTAGAAATCTCGTGAAAATTAAATTAGGAGCTATAGAGTCAGAGTAACTTATCGCTTTTCACAGCTATTAACGATTAAGGTTAATCTCACGGCTAAGCCTCATTATATTCGGGCCCTAATTATTTTTTTCCTTCCCCGCGCTCTTCACTACTACTGTCACCCCTAGGAACCCTCTTTTAATTATATCTAAATATTTTGACCTATACCTTTAACCTAGGTTAAGCCTAGCGTCAATATTTTTAAGGTGACTAGGAATATAGTGGTCTCATTAAGTTCGACCTAATAGCGCCCTTAGCACCACCCCCCGCGCCCCATTTTAGTTAAGTTCTACCTCAATTTTTTTGAGACTAGGCTCGTAAATATTGAGGGAGGGGGGTGAGTATAATAGGGTGAGTAGGTATCCCGGGCTCATTAGTTATAATACTATCTAAATATAGGCGCTCACTATTCACTATCACATGGCGTAGGCGGTCCCTTAACATTTACTATCTGCACCCGTACCTGGTCGCGCGCCATTCACTACAGCATGGCACTAGGGGCCTTCTAAGATACACTATGAGGCACTTACGCGCGGCTTAGCGTAACTACCAAGCTAGGCCTTATATTTAAATCCCCTTTACTCGCTTTAACTAACCTTCTTCTCTTTTATATCTTCTTATCACTTAGGTAGGTTAAGCCCCTCAATCTTTGCGGGGCCTTTCTCCCCCTCTCTCCCCCCTCTGCCTACCCTCTCACTAGCCCCTTTTTTCCCTCGATCTTTTCAAGGTGAGATTAGTGGGAAGTGCCTTAAAAAGATTGAGGCCCTTCTCGCAGCACTCACAGTAAGACTGACTCAAAAAAATCTAGCCGGCACCCTTTTAAATCGGTTTAAGATATTATCTACGCTTAGTACCCTCTCTAAGTTCTCTTAATCAAAAAAATTAACTGTAGGCCTAGTCCTTCTGATTCTCTTCCTGCCTAGCACCTCGCGCATTAAACAGTAAGTTCACGGTCTTTTGTTTTAAGGCGCACACGTGCTAACTTAAAAAAACAGAGCTAAGGCTAAGGAGTGACATGAGAATAGCTATAGCTGCCTACACCGCCTATCTATTAATAAGCACTTCACCCCGGAGGAGAAGCTAGAATAGAGTCTTTTTTTTCGGGCCGCGAGGAAGCCTAACTAACTCGTTTTTTCCGGGGTAGTGCTCACTTTTGGCGAGATAAAACCTATATAGCTATGCGCACTAAGTGCTAGTTATGCTATCGCGATAATAAGATAAGTCAGCTTAAAAAAGATAAGCCCTATTAACCCCGAACTAACTCGTTTTTTTCTAGTTATATTCTATAGCTATTAATAAGGCTATTTATGACTATAAGCCTAACCCATTACTTACGTGTGGCTGTCTAGTTAAGGTAAGTAGGGCCCCACTTAAAAGTTTTAAGCGCTAACCTAAAAAACCTTAGTACACTTTACTTAAGGAGTGCCTTATAATGTATAACCTTTACCCTAAAAGCACTAAGGGTAAGGTATAAAACTCTTAACCCTAGCCTCGAAAAAAACTAATAGGGCCCTATAGAATAAGGAGTGCGCCGACTTAGTTAGTATCTATTATCATAATATACTTAAGGTATATAGTGCTCTAACCTAGCCTCAAAAAAAACTAACTTAGCCCCCTAGCTCTATAAGATACTTATCTATAACGAAGATAACGCCACTAACTAAAAGATAAGTCTCACTTTTACTTAGTCATACCTTAATTTTTACTGACGCGAACCTGCAGTTTTTAATTAATAAATTAGTTATAAAGCTAGAGCGTAGAGGCTAAGAATTCCCTCTCTAAAAGTATAGCTTAGGGCTCATTTTTTTTGAGCGGCTATAAAGTTTTCTTAGGGCAGTATACCTAGGGTATACTAAGGTCGTTTTTTTCTGGCCTAGTAGAATAATAGAGTAAGGAGCTTTTACTTAATTTTATTAAGCTATTATGGCAGAGCTTTCGCTCGACTTTTTTAAGCTAGCAGATAATAGAAAATACTAAGTCCTTAGTGAGTCTTCCTTTTTAGGGCCCTCACGCCCGCCTAAATAAGTTTAAGGCTTACCTCGAAAAAAACTAAGGCGCTATTATCCCCGTTATTCTGTCTACCTAGGATAGATAGCGAATAAAAATACTGCCCGGCTCGAAAAAATCGAGGCTAGCCTTATAAGTATTAAGGGTAAGCAGGGAGAGAGAAAGAGAAAGGAGAGTAATAATAATAGGATAGAATAAACATAATAAAGGGATTAAAAGGAGATTAAATTAATTAAAGATAAGTAATAAACTAGACTAAAAGACCTTATTTTTAATTTAGCCCTTCATATAAATAGAAGATTAAATTCTATTATAAAAAGGGGCTATTAATGTAGTGATAATATATTAAACCTTTAGGTCTATAGAATTCTAAGTCTCTAGCTTAATTAAATCTAGAATAGTCTATCTTTATGCATATAAGGTCTAAGTATTTTTACTCGGATTCTCTATATATAAGGCTCTCTTTTTTCTTAGTAACGCTAGCTTAATTTAAAAGGAATTATATTTTAGTGCTAATAGGGTAGAGTATATTTTATTAAGTAATAAATTAATACTTAGGTTAAAAGTCTATATCTTTTAGTGCCTATCTCCTTATTTTTTTCTCGGTATTACATAATATTTATGGCTTTAAGCGTATTAAAATATTAATATACCTTAATACTTTTAGTTTCGAATAAAGTTATTAGACATTAACTTAAATCCTAGAACTATAGCGTTAATTCCCTTAAACCTTATATATTAATATTTCTAAGGCTTAACTCTTTAAGAGCGAAGGGATATACTCTCTACTAAAGAATATACTCATAAATAATAATAAAGGCCTTAATAATTCTGGAGTATAGATAAATATTCTTAACTAGACCCTTAAAATCTTTAAGATATTTATAGACCTATAAGGGTAGAAAGTAAGTGAAATAATAGCTCTTACGCACTAGCTCTTAGCTCTATAAGAGTTAGGAAGTAAGACCTTACATTTAATTCTATAAAGATAGCGTTATAACTTTATAAGACCTTAAGATTATAAGGGCTATAGAGTCTCGCTAGTCTATATATATATTTAGAGAATAGATAAAGTACTTATTAACATTTCTAAGTAGAAGATAGAAAAGACACTCTAACCGCCTAAATATATTAACTAAATCCTTAAACTAGGTAAGCTTAACATTTAGTTCCTATATAGCTTAACCTTCTTTATTTACTTACTAGTTAAGAATATCTTACTCGCGTTAATAAAGATAGCAAAGTCTCACTTTTTTTGAGGCCCTTAAGTTATACACAATATAGTTCCTAATATTTATATTATTTAGAAAGTGACTAATAACCTATTAAATACATTAATTCTTATTTAGTAATTTTTAAAGAACTAGGTAATTAGCTAATTTAAACTAGTTAACAATCGAAATTTATAAGAGATTTAGCTATGTGTATAACTTACGTACCTTCGTTTTTAGTATCTCGCTCAGTTTTTTCTAGAGAATAATTAAGATTCTATCTCGATAAATTTAACTTAAGCCTTAAATAAAATTAATGAGACCCCCTAAATGCGGCAAGATATATAGGGTAAACTTTACCACACTAAAGTTAACTTTAAGCGCTAACACATTAGTGATAAAAAGTACTAACACACTATTATCTAAAAGAAACGAGCGTAAAATTAAATCTTTCTTAGGGTCTTTAGCGTTATAAAAGGGCAGGCTTAATTTTTTTGAGAGTGTTATCCTTAGTTTATACGTTAGGACGAAAATAATGGTCTTCTCTCATAAATATAGACCTTTATACCGGAATTATTTAAGTATATAATTAATATCGTTAGGGATAATATAATAGTTAATATTTACGATCTTATACTTAATCTCCTTATAAATAGTCTAGACTTAAATAATTTAATTAATACCCTAAGAAAGTAAAAACTCTTTCTCCACGAGGTGTAATAAAGAAATAAGGAGAGTAGCTAAGATAAAAATAAGTGAGACTCTATACTAAAGAAGGCTATTCATGTATTTTATAACTTATTAAAAGTTCTATTTAAGTATAATGGTGTGAACCTTATCTAGATAAATTCGAACTAGTCACTAGGCGTTTCGAACCTAAAGAACGTACTTCGTAAAAGATAAGTTTAGAATTAATTTGATTAAGGCTATCACTAGATTATAGGGACTATAGATATAACATTAACTAATCTTAGCTATAAGATCTTTAAATCTTGTGACTAAAATATTTTAATTTTGCGCCCATTTTAAGAGGTTATTATATAGACTAATTTAAGACATAACGACAATATTCATAGAGTCCTAGTACCGCGCGAACACTAGTAAGAGGTAGAGAACACTCTTCCCTAACCCAGTCTTATTAATATAGATTAGATATATAAGGCAGTTAAAAATTGTGAGAACTGTCTCGTGCTAAAAGCTATCTCGAAACTCCGCGTTTTTATTCTCTAATAGCCTCCCTAGCTAGTAGTAAATATTAACTCTTAGCTTAACTATCTCTTAGGCTTAATAGGGGGGAGTAAGTTACGCGTTAAGATTGTCTAACCCTCTCTTATCCTTAACGAGCGTTATCTTAAGTTTTTGGAAGGCCAGGTTAAGTTAATTAAGGCCGAAGAGAGCGTAATAGCGCTAAGTAAACTGAATTGTCTAAGTATATTTTTATTAAATCTCACTCCCTAGCTAAGTCACTAATAGGCTATAATTTAAGAGGGCCGTTTTCGTTAAGTAATTAGCCTAGATATTAACGATTAAGTTATTTTGTATAAGGGCTAAGTTAATATCTTTATTCTCCGCGTTAAGAAACCCTTTTATGTCCGACCTAATCTTTTTAAGGAGAATATAATTAATAAGATATCAATATAAATTTAAACTTAGCTCGACTCAAAAAATCTGACTTAATTAGATCTAGAGGCCTCTTAATAACATTAAGCTTAGGACATAATTCGCGTTAACCTTAAATAAGAAGGGCGAGAGATCTAACTACTTAAGATATTTAATAGTGAGATAGTAATATACTAAGATTATATATAAAATATAGTACACTAGGATATAGGAGTGAGTTAGTAAAAGAAAACGAAAATTACCTTAATTTTAATGGGTGATATTTCGAGTTTTATGCTAGTGAGTTATAATATAGACTAGTCACTAGTGATAATCTCAGATTATATCTTAAATATTACTATTAGTACCTTATAAATTTCGATATATTATGTGCTCTCACTTAGTGCCACGTAATAAACTTCTACTAGTAAGATAGGCCACCAGTAAAAACAGCTTAATAAATTCCTAACAATCTTTAAAGAAGCTTATAATCGAACTTTTCTTTCACTATCTTATCTTATCTAGGCTAAGTCTCTTAATTAATGAGCGATAAACTAAAGACATTAGGGTAATTAGTTATCACTAAACAAAGTTTTTAATCGTCTTAAATAAGGGATTATCTACTAGGTAATAGCCTAAGGTTAAAATTATTAAGTTATTATCTAGGTTAAGTAGATTAAAATGAGAGAGATCTTATTAAGGGAATAGAATTAATTAATTAAATAGTAGACTTAATAGTCACGTTATTACCTATAAATATAGCTCTTTTATTCCGAGAAAGAAGTATTCTTTTTCGTACATAAAATATTTATCTAGGCCGATATTAATAATTAGTCTATTCTTAGAGACTTATTCTTTAAGAACCTTAAGTAAATAATGTTAAATGCGTACTATCTCTTTAAAGTAGTTATGTCCATAAGATATTATGACCTAAGGTAAATTTGTCTAGTAATACTTAGTAATATTAAGAGTTAAGGCCGAGCTTATCTCTTAACTAAATTAAGCCTAGAAAAAAGAGTTATAAGTCATAAATAATTTTCGAGGCTAGCTTCAAAATTATTACCTTTAGTTTAAAGGAGTTACCTAAGAGATTAATTAATTAGAGAATAAAGAATATAATTATTAGATTTTAGAAGATAATATACTTTAGTATCGTTTCAAATTAAATCTTAATTCTTAAGAGACTCATAACGATTTCTATAAGGATAAACTTAAGATTAATAAGGGCGGCCTTATTATCTTCTAGGAAAATATCCTTAGAGATTATCTTTATAAGACCTTATAGTCTTTACAGATTAGTTAAGATTTTTAATGTCTAACTAACTTTTTTAAGGAAAGATTTATTCTTATTATTCTTATTCATAGTCTTAAAATAATTAAGTAGTCACAGAAGAAATACGAAGAGATCCCTAAATATTACGAAGTAAACCTTTTATATTAAGAGTTCTAGTTTAATTAAATCCTTTATTAATGTCATTAATTCTCTATACTATTCTTCTTTTAATTCGAGATAAACTAAACAAATTAAATAAGGGATAAGTCTTAATATTTTTGACTGTAGTCTTATAACAATTAAGTGTAGAGTTAATAAATTCAGGGAGAGTAACGAGTTAATTAGGTCTATTAGCATTAAAAGATAAGCGCGATCCTTATTATCATAGAAAACATTAAAGTATAAGTTCCTTAGGAACGAGTTCTTTATTTTTGAGATGAGATTCTTCGGGTTTAATATGTTTTAAACGGCTATGCGTTTCTTCTCTAGGTATAGAGTTAACTAACCTAACGAATTTAAGGCTAAGGCCGAGGTTTTTAAGGTTAAGGTTATCTATTGCGGGGGTAACTATTACGTGCGTATCTATAAGTTTAATTAAGAGTTCTCTTAAGAATAATAAAGCGTTACTAGTAACTTAGGAATAAAGAGGCCTCATTTACTATTAGTAAATAGGAGTTAAGCGGGAATATTATATAGAACGTTATCTCGTTTTATTTTATCCTACTATTAACTATTATAAGCTATAACTTAATGTTATTAAGCCTTCTTTAGGTGCAGCGTAAAGAAGTTATAGTCTACGCAGTGATAAGTGTTAAAAAGAATAAGGAGCTAGTTAAAATAATAGGTATTTAGTGGGATTAAGGGAATATTATGATAGTCCATAAGTAATAACTAATGTAGGGTTAAAATTATTGAGTCCCTAGTTAATTTTAACTGCTATTTTTAATAGAACTAATAGGGGGGATAAGCTAGGTATTAAGAAAGACTGGTCTATCTGAGAAGGGTAGTCTAGCATTAACAATAGATAATAATGTGTAAGGTAAGTAAGTACATAAAAAAAGACAGGTTAAGGGTGGTCAGATTTAAGGGCTTAATCGATTTAAATGACTCTTAGGACAGATTTTAATGGCGTTTAGGTAGGATCTAAAGGGCTTAGGGTTAGGGTTAGGGTTAGGGTTAGGGTTAGGGTTAGGGTTAGGGTTAGGGTTAGGGTTAGGGTTAGGGTTAGGGTTAGGGTTAGGGTTAGGGTTAGG